>NC_092825.1:139842955-140156804 GCF_039878825.1 Excalfactoria chinensis
TTTGTAAAGACCTCATAGTGTCTGTACATGCTTAGTAATCTGTCATAGTTTAGAGAAAGAACAACACATGTTTGATTTCTTTAAAAAGAATGAAGGTGGATGCCAGAGCATGTTGTGCAATGTGGATGAAATAATAGGAGTTAGAATTTCATATAGCTTTTGAGCAGCAGAAGCTGCAGCAAATGGTTACTGTTAGGATTGTATTATATACCAAAATTTTTCTGTGGAGTCAAACCAGTGCTTAAAATGCTAGACAGCTTCCTGCAATACCAGGTTATCAGGGGTCTTTCCTTCTCTACTTTATGTACAGACTCATCTGATGTAGTCACTGAACTGAGAAAGAGACTAATTTGCCTCTGGCATTTGACCAGTCTTTAGGAAATACAGAGGGTCTGCGGCAACAATTTTCATACTTGAGCTGTTTCAGATTGTACCAGTTTCTGAGTCATTAGGATTACACATAGTTATCACCACTCAGAGAAGATGGGATACAGTACGGTCCAATTTATGATAAATGTATATATATTAGATATTTAAATCCAAAGTTTGCTTTGTACAACTATTAGGCTAACCCTAACTCTAACCCTAACCCATCTTTAATATATTTGATGAGATGGTGATGATCAATTGTGGCTTTAGTCTTTCTCCTCCAAAACTGGTGTCTGTACTCCCCTGCCTTGGCAATGATTTCTACCACCTTGGAAAGCAAAAGTAAGGTGCTAGTGTTTGCAAGGCAGAACTAACACCAGGGAGAAACAAACCTCAGAACTGTCAGTTCCCAGAGCCATCTCCCTGCCTGAATCGTTGTGTATATGTAAGGAAGACAAGTGGAGTGAGAGAAGAATGATCTCATCAGCAAACTCAATTTAATTTAAAGTAACTGTGTCTTTAGTCTGCATCAGCATAGTTCAAAGTTGCACATATCTGGTGTGTTCTTGTCGTATTAATAAAACTCCTCATGGAAAAGAATTGTTTACACTGTCAAGAGTAATGTCCTCATGCACATTTAAAAGTAAGATAAATCAGTTAATCAAATATTCTCACAGTATACATCTAATTTAAAGAAGAAAAAACAAAACTAACAGATCCATTGGCCAGATAGCATCCTCTTCCTCTGTTTTCCCATTTGGGCCTCCGTTTGTCTGATATTGATTAGTACTCAACTGTTACTTTGTTAGGTTAATTATATAAGACAGTTCATTAGCAGTGCCTAGAAGGAGTGATGGAAAGTGTTACAGCTTCAGATATTTTTAAAGAGACCATTTGCCAAAAGGTTTAGTTTCCAATTGTGAAAACCAGATAATAAGTTACAAATTATTCTACCATCAAATGGAGATGGTAAATAAAATATATTGGAATAGTTCAGTTTGTTTTCAATGAGATGCTATCAGTTGCTGCTTTCTTGCTTAATGGAGAAAAAAATGAAATTCTGTTTATTTCTAAATGATACATTTTAAAAGTCAGGATACTTGAATATCTTTCTGTAAGTTTTTTAGAAGGTTCTAGGCCCGAGTTTCTTCAGCTGTGAAATGGGAATGATTTCTCACAGGGGTATGAAGAGACTTAATTAATTAATATTTAATAAATTCTTTGAAATCACAGATGGAAAATTCTTTAAGTTAGTGCTTTGTGAATAGTGTTCCAAATAACTTCATATTCTGCCAAAATATTCTGCCAAAGACGTAAGTATCAATCAATCTTTAAAAGTGAAAGCCATTTCAGGATTGCTAAAACTGGATACATTGTGGAAACTAATTAAATTAACAGCAAGTGGAATGACAGGTTTCCAGAGTGGTACAGAAACTGCTGTGCGAAGCTTCTTCTTCCATATTTTTACATGTGTTTTTCTTTTTGGACACAGTAAAGCAGTTACTCCTTTTAGAAAACAGACCATCATAATCAAGATTTGAATATTTAATTGTAAAACAAGAATTTTATTTTCATTAGTAAATACTTTTTTTTTTTTTTTTTTTTCTCTAATATTGTTTAAATACAGACCAGCTCAAGAAGTGAAAAACTGAGAATGTAATTTTATACACTTCCCTAGGTAACCAACCAGGAGAAATAAAAATCTCTCTGAATATGAATGATTGTAAAAGGATTGAATCGCCCTTTGAAATACCTATTTATCTCTACTATGTATGTAGGGAAATTAATTTGACCGTATTCCTAACCCTCGGTTGCTAAATCTACATCTTCAAAGATATCACCTGTTAAAGAGACAGAAAGCAGCACTAGTAGCTGTTCCCATTGCTCATAGGAGACAAAAATAAGAAAACAAAATGCAGAATGTAGCAAACAACAATAACAAACACAGAAAACCAAAACCAAACATAAACAAAAAAAAAACAAAAAACAAAAAACAACAAAAAAAAAAGATGTCAGCTTTTCTGTTAATGAGATTTTTATAATGTTGCCTTGACCATGACAATGGAAATCAGCACAAATATTAAAAGACTATGACATACTATAGTCAATGTGTGAAATACTGTGCCAAAGTTCTATTTGGTTGTCAATTTATATATAGTGATGTAACATGGAACAGCTCAAAAGCACACAGAATGGCTTGTCAGGAATTCAGGGAACAAAAGGCAGCCTGCAGCTAGCTTCTTCCACCTATACTGGGCACAAACACATAGTCTACGTGCTGAATTCTATTGCTAAATATAAAGAACAGTGAATTTGTAGCAAGCTAGAGCTAAAGCTGGCAGAAGAAGAAAAACGGTAGCATTCAAAAAGCAATGGCAACAAAGAGGGAGTACTACGGTCCAAAGCTGAATAAAAAACAAGAGAGCACATCCAAAACCAGAATAGTTTATAAAATGTGGTCAGAGATAAAACATTCCCATTGTAAATAAATGGGAAAGGCACTACCTCTCATTTTGTGACTAAACAGAGAATTATAGAAATCATCCTTTGTACGGACACCAAATACCATGTTGTCTCTTCACTGTTGTCCCATTTTAGGCTTCAGGCATTGTGTCTTTCTTCTCATGATTTTTCTTGGCATGCTTTTTTAATTGTTATTATTTTTTAAATTAGTTTCTTTTTGACCATTAAAAATATCTTTAATGGAGAGCAGTCAACAGAGATTTTTCAGATATGTCTACTCTTCACCTTATCAACCTGCCTGCAGCAAATCTGGGGCATTTTAAGCTGTGTTGAATAAGATGTGTGAGTGAAAACTATAATGGAGCATAATCTCTCATAAGTTACTGCCATATAATAAAAGTGAAGGATCCCTCAGCTCAAATATCCACATACAGGGAATGTACAGTAATGTGTGGCCATCTCACAGAAAATATAACAGATTAGATAGACTGTGAGCATTGGACTAGTGAGAAGCTGCACTTGTACAGATGCAATTAGTACAGCTAATGTACAATCTGACTGCCACCAAAACTGGATGCTCCTTTGCTCCTCCTACCAATGCCTCTGTGGCTCCTCTGCATGCATTCTATCATGGACAGATTGATAAATTAACAGAAATCTAGTATGATAAAGAAGGGAAGTTTTTCTTCAGCCATTTTAGAGGTTGAAATCAGCTAAGCAAGCACTTTCAGGAAAAGCCACTGACAGGCAACAGAGGGATGTAAACTGCATAGTTCATAGTGTGATCTGCATGGATAAGCCAGGAAGTGTTGTGTCCACACCACCTCATGTAGCAGCAACTGGCTCAGCTCTGCTGCTGGACTGCACCCTTACAGAGAGGAAATCTACAAGAGCATAAAAGAAGAAAGTGAAAAAGCATAAAATAATGGCTCTGGTAATGTGACTGTAATTGAGCAAAAACTAGAGAAGGAAAGCTTTTATGTTGAGTGTTAATAGTTCCAGCTTCCAACTCTAAGGAGGAAGAACTGCATGACATTTATAAGAAAAAACAGGATTTTATAAAAGAAGCAACCAATTCTAACAGCAGCTTCTTTTCTGAATATAAAGCTTGTAAAGCTTATAAGCTGTTTTTGTTGTTGTTGTTGTTTTTGATATATATATATATTTATTTGTCTCATAGAGACCTCAACAAAAGTGTCACTGATTGAACTTCAAGAAATGCATTAGGAAGCATGTTTTGCTGAGCCAAAAAAGATAAATAATCCAGAGGAAGTGTCTATGGAAAGCTTGAATAGGCAAAGAAGCTAAAAAAAAAAAAATCCACATTGAGTCTAAAAATAATTAAACTATGTCAGTTTTTGTTTTTGTTTTTGTTTTATTTTTTTTCTTAAGCAACAAAAGGTACGATGAAGTCTTTTCTGGAACACTATGATGCATGCCATTTTTATTTTTTTATTTGATATGTATTTCATACTTTGTCAAACGGATTCCTCTGGGTTACCAGAGGACTAATTTGACTGTTTGGCTTTTCTAGGCTGGAGCAGAATTCCTCGGTAACATGACAGGGATCACCATACCAAAGAGTCACTCAGCTCCCAGGACAGGGCAGACTTGGATGCACAGCTCTTTCCATGCAGTATTGCAGACTCAGGGAATGAAAGAAAATACAGAATGATTCCTGAGAAGGGAACAAACAAATTGTCAAACAACTACAGGGCCTGAGGGAACGGCATGGAGCTGAGTCATGGGAGGGGCAGCTGGGGTTAGGTAAAAGGTCTGCACCAGAGGGTGGTGAGCTGCCCAGGGCAGTGGGCATGGCCCTGAGTGCCAGAGTTCATGAAGTGTTTGGACACTGCTCTAAGATGCAGGATTTGATTTTTGGGTGTTCATGTATGAAGCCAGGAGTTGGACTCAGTGATCCTGGTGAGTCCCTTCCAACTCAGGATGTCCTGTTCTATGATTCTGTGATCTGTTGAAAAAAAAGACACTAGTTTTATGACTGGACCATTCAGAGAAACTGCATAGGATTAGATGTTTTGCAATTCTTGTCTATGTAAACTGTGACCTCTCAAAAGGAATTTCAAATATTTACAAAGAAATTAAATTGAACTTGGGATTGATTGAAAATAGGATTTAGTCACTCTAAATTGTGAAATTTGCTAAGCTAAGAACAACTTTGAGACCAGAAATGTTTTTATTATTTATTTATTTATTTAGTTTGCATTTTGAACAATTAGAAGCATCATGTAATTTGTGAAACAAGGGAATGCAGCGATAATGATAGCATAATACTTAAGTGCTGGTGATCAAAATAGATCCACAAAAAGGGCTGTTATAATTACAGCCAGCCTGAAATGAACATTATTAGTTTCAGAGAAATTTAACATCAAAACCAGAGGAGCAGATGTTGCCCAAGAAGTTCCTTCTGTCATTATTTAAGATCTCATTGTTGAGATACAATCATAGGAAAATGTAATAACGCCTAAGAAAGCTGAAAAATGTTGGATAAGTGCAGAAACTGAATGTGCTAGATTCTGATTTATTAATGAGATGATTAAAGAAAACCAGTCAGTTGATCATAAGTGAAAAGAGAAAAAAACCTGAAAATTAATCCTTGAAAGGAAGTCTAGGCAGGCAAAATGAACTATATGATACTCTCCTGGGATCTTCAGGGTTCAATGTGACATCACATGTCGGGGAGCTGGGACACTCTCTGTTGCATCTTTCAAGTGAAGAACATTTTATTATTATCCAGTTCATTTAAACCAAAACAGCCTAAAGTAAAAATACAAATGTAAGCATTCATCATAAAATACATAAGTGAAAAAAAGAAATCAAAATAACTGAGTTACAGTAATGTTACATAAAGTCTCTGTTTCCATAATTTGACTTACCTCCTTACTTCTAGGCTTTCTGCATGCCTGTCTTGTGCTTGGCATCATGCTTTCAAGCCTTACAGGCAGTCTTCAAAGTCTAGTAGTTGCAATTAAATACAGTCTGACCCTCCTCTTAATTAGAGTTCATTTGCCTTCTAGAGATATGCAAATTCTCTTTCTGTCTCTTTCATCACTTATTCTCTTCTGCCTTTTCTTATCTTTTTTTCCCTTAATTCTCTCTCCTTCTTGCACTCTATCTGCTTTTTTCTCTTTCACTGCCTGTCTCTCTATTTTAAACAGATGTATTTGCCTCAAAAAACTTAATTGTTTAATTAATTGTTTGCAAACTTTTGGTTGAAAATATGAAGTATATACCCTCCTACCTTTCTTTAATGAGTCCAGGAAAGCAGAAAGTGTGATCTCTTCCATATATGGAATGATAAGAATCTTGTTTAATATCAGGAATTTCCAAGAATCCAAACTGCCAGAGCTCTAGGAGGTCTAAAATGGGAACAAGTTAAAATCTTTGCTTCTCTGGTTATTTTCTCAGGCTGCAGTTATTAGAAAGAAAAGAGAAGAAAAAAAAAATAAAAAAAGAAAAGAAAAGGAAAGGAAAGGAAAGGAAAGGAAAGAAAAGAAAAGAAAAGAAAAGAAAAGAAAAGAAAAGAAAAGAAAAGAAAAGAAAAGAAAAGAAAAGAAAAGAAAAGAAAAGAAAAGAAAAGAAAAGAAAAGAAAAGAAAAGAAAAGAAAAGAAAAGAAAGGAAAAAAAGTGAGTTGGTTGCAACCCAACAAATCATGGTTGTTTACAGTTTTGGAAAGGAATGCTTATAGTAGCTTAGTTTAGTACTCTTCTGTTGAACATAGACGTGTTTCTAACCTGGAGTTTAGACTCAAAGTGCAAGATGCTTCAAGAAAAGGAAAATCTATGGTAAGTTATTTTTAATTAACACACAATAAAGAAGAAAAAAAGAAAGGTTGTTATTGAACAGGACGAGAAGACTCTCAAACACATTAGGTATATATACCTCTGCAGTGCATATTTGTGCACGTTGCAATACCACTGCAGAGGTAAGTTAGAGATAGTGCCTTTAGGATTAAAATTAACATTTTTGTATTTATTAAGGTCGTTACTAATACTCCTGTGCCTGTTTCAGGAAGCCTTTTGTTTTGGAAATAAACATAATTTCTGGTTTGAGAGCAGTTGCAAGAATTATGGATTTTTATAACACAATTCTAAATGGTGTGATAAAAAAGAAATGATTGTGCTGTGAAAAGTAGTTCTTAGCAGTTCTCAAAGCTGAGGAACGTTGCTTTCACTGCTTGCATAAGAGGAAGTTCATGGTCAGGGGAAAACATGCATCTCAGTATGGATCTTTAAATACAGAAATAATTAGAAGGGCAGCTCATGAAAAGAATGGAAAAAAATGCAGTTTAATGATCAAATAAGGCTGAAACAGAGCTGGCATTGCTGGAACTCTAATTAAAGTGCTCTAAGCAAGAAATGGGGAAACTGTTTATTGAAAGACGTATTTACTCAGGTACAGAAATGATCCACTCTTGTAATTTAATAATTAAAACCTCCTGCTTTGTATATTTGGTTGTGGGAGTGATGTTCAGATCAATCAAAAACTACCAAAGGCAGGATCACACAGGATGATTTGTCAAAGTGTCACCTGGGAATAACAAGGGTTTTTTTTTTTTTTTTTTTTTTTTTTTTTTTTTTTTTTTTTTTTTAATTACACTGATATTACAAGGTGATGGTTCTTAAAGATGTTCAGTATTTGCAGTGTGGGATGTTGCATTTCATTCTCCTGAGTTTCTAGTATTCGGCCAATAATAATGCAGTGTGTGCTACTCTACTCCTCATTGATGGGCCTCGGTAAAGAAATCTTTCAACTCATCTGTGTGAGGTACTGAAAGGATCAAAAAAAATTGGACTTTGAAACAACCTCCTGTTAGCACTTGAAAATTTTCATTCTTTTTTGACAGATTACCTTTGATCTTTTAAAGACAGATAATGGTAACAGTAAAGAAAACAGATAATCCTGCCAGTCATTGCACAAATGTTGAAAAGGATGCTACTAATCTGAATATATATATATATATATATATAATATATATAAGTTGACACGACAAGAACTGATTGGATCCTGAGCCTATCCCTATGGACCTGTTAGAACCATGTGGATACCCAGTAATCAGCAAGGCTGAGAACATTACTAGAGGAACTGAGGTTAGCTAATAAAAAAGACCACTCTCAAAAAAACAGTTTGTAGATACTTGAAAATTGATAGGCATATCATCTGATCTTCCTGCAATGGTACTTCTCTGATCAATTATAGAGAATCAGAGAGTAATCAGTGGACATTTTAATGTAATGAGATTTTTATGAATAATTGATGCAAAATACCTGACAGAAAGATGGAATATTTGAATGAGCAGCTGGAATTTGTTAGGCTAGGTCTTCTTTTTGTGGCCTATATCAACAGTGCTTCTCAAACTAAGAGTCTTAAAAACTCAAGGGTGCTGAGGGAAACTTTCTCTCATATGATTCTATAATTAGCTTAATTCCATCAGGGTGAGGAAGTAGGAAGCATCTATAACTACTGGGTAGTGTACAGTTAAACTACCTCTTGTTGCTACTAGCAATGCAGCTGCTTCAGGAAACTGTGCATTTCCTCCAGCAGTCAGGAATTACAGATCTGTGCAAGAAATAAGTTTGCAGTACAGATGATCAGTTTCCTTGTTACTGCATTTACTGACAAGTATGCCCCAAAAGCAGAATAACCCTAGAGGAAGTCATGTATAAGCAATGTTTTAGACCTTCATCATTTTGACAGCAAAGTCAAGTTGGCTTGCAAGAGGTAACACAGTAAGATGTGTTAGATGTGACTAAGAGATTAAGAGCATGCGTCTGTGCTTTGGGTCATCTCCCTACCTCGGTTTCCTCTTCACTCTGTGGTTACAGTTTGGTGCTCTTTGTATGATTCCATAAAATGAATTAAAATGCTTATGTTGTCTCTGATGAGTACATGACATTTGTGCTTTTGTTTAAATACCTGCTCTGGTCACAGTATTTTTCATTTTCCTACAGGAAGATCTTTAAATGATTCAAATATAGATAATATTGTGTGTCACTGTGGTATTTTTCTATACATTATTTTATTAAATCAAATAATTATTTACCTAACTCTAGATTATTCTTCCTCAGATTAAAACTGCCTTTTTTTTCAAGCAATTTATTTGACTACAGTGGAATTAGTTATGATGAGCATTACTATTCAGAGTAAGGGTGTTACAATCTTGCTCTTCTACATCTTATTTAAATAGGATCTTATATATATTAATTTATACAATGGAACAAATGTTTAGAAGATTTTTTTTTTTTTCCAGTTATGTGAATAAAAAGTTCTTTATCATACAGCTAAGGCTGGATGTTTTCTAGCATCATTGTTTGTTTATATGTTTAGTAAATAGAGATTATAATTGTGGAGGTATTTTATTATTTTGTACTGTAATTTTTTTACAGCCATACTTGATTCTAGCATATTTTGCTGATACAGTAGTTTTTAAAGACCAAGACTGGCAAAAATGTTAATGTTTTCTAAGTGACTACCCAGGGGAAGTGCAATAACCATTATTGTTAAAGATCCTGCATTGGCAGGAAGGATGGCAGATAAACTGGAATGCACTGGTATTTTAATTTAGTCAAATTTAAATCTAAAGCATCCATAAGAAGCTTTTTAGCTTTTTAAAAAACTAGTACTTAGGCACTATGCAGTAGCACCTGTTAATACTGCCAGTTCAAGAAAGAGTGTGCAAAAAGGTTATTAAATATCCCTAGTATCGTTTGGTCTGGAAAATGAAGCCCTTGTCCAAATGAATGGAGACAGTATATTGAGAGCTTTTACTAATGCATTATCCTTCTGTTGTGTTTATTACTTTCATTCTTTCTTTCTTTCATATTTAATCCTTTTTTTTTTTTTTTTTTTTTTTTTTTTCCCTCTTTTGTTTTATACCATAAATGTAGTAGAGTCAGTGAGTTATAAGATAAAGCATTTATAAACATTGCCTTCTAATTACACACTCCAACATTTAACTTGATGCTTTTCTGTTTTAGTCATTTAACTGAATGGAAATCTGCATATTATGGCTTGAAAAAAAGAAAATAAAAACAAACAAAAAAAAAAGCCTCTGGCTCCATGCAAGAGAAAGAGAATGGAAGAGGTTTAATTTGTGTTATAGAAAGTTCGCTGTAGCTGCTAGGACATTGACTCAGATACGTGGGTGGATGTAGGTGTGTCGGATCTAACCCACTTATTTTTCCTGAAGCCCTCCATTCTCATGCCACTGACATGAAAAGGTAGAGTTTACAATCCAGCGTGTGAAACACACCATTTACAGTTCAAGTTCACAGTTAAGTACACTTGAGGAGGCTCTGTTTACCAATATTTTTAACTCTTATAGGTGAGGGACTAGACATGGATCACTTCCTGTCTTTATCATCCCTTTCCAGATGACATTATATCAGCAAAGAACAATTCTGAGTTGCAATTGGAGCCCATTGAAACCCCATTTGTCACAAAACTGGGAGGTTCATTTGCAAATCAGTCTCAGTGTATTCTGTCACTGAAAAATAGACTCGTCATGCTGCATGGACTGCAGTGTGGAAAACCAAATTCCACAGTTTATATGATATAATAAAGTTTTTAGAATTCTTAAATAGTGATTATATAACATAGGCTAAAGAAGCCTCAATATTTGAACCTACTTCAGATAGAGAGAAAATAGATTTCTGTGTTCAGTGATGTAGCCATACATGACCAACAGAACAGTGGTTCTTCAAGATGCCAACTATGTTGTTCATAATTCCTTATCTGAGACCTGGGGTCAAGCACAATCAGAAGTATTAGTATCAGAAGACCTATCTTGTAAGTTTTTGGGAACATGAACGTTTTGGGCTAGCAGGGTAAGGAAGGGTGTCCTTCTGCAGGGTGTATTGTAATTTCAATACATTGTAAGTTCAATACATTTATCTTATTTGTGTGATTAAAAAAAACAACCTACAAAAAGCAATGTTGCTGACAAAAGTATAAATACTCAAAATCAAGAACTGTGAGGAGTATTCTTGTCCTTACTTCTGCATAGAGAGAACATGCCTTGTTTTCTTCTGCATTTAATGAATACTAAGTCTATCAGGACCCTAATCTTCTGTTGTTATCTTGTGTAAACAATTGTACTTATTTAAATAAGAACTGTAGGTATCTATGTCCTTTATATTTTGTTTTTGTTGACTCAAATTCCCAGTTCATATTTGTAGTCACACCTTTGCATAAAAAGATGCTTATATATTTCTGTATATATATACTTGTACACCTAGAATAAAATGTGAATTTGTATTTGGAATTAAACTTTTCTATTGTTATGTCCAAACTATGTAATCATAGATGTTAGTTTTACTTAGAGATGATCTGCTAAGAGGCTAAGTACAATAGTTTCTCATTACTGTGTGAGGCAGGGGTAAACAAGTTGATTGAAGGAAAGTAATCAGCTAAGGCAACTAAATCAATATGTTTTCTCTGCTTAAACTTAGTTTGGGCATACTACTGTCCAACAGGAAAGGTATAAATTAAGTTGAATTAAATGCTGATTTTTTTTGAAAGGTTCTCTACACTTCTCTGCTTCCTCTTCCCTCAGCCCTCTTTCCACAAGTCAAAAAGTATTGATTACATAAATGTATTGAAACAGAAATCTTGTCAATTCTAGTGTCCTTTAGAGAAGTTCCTATAAAATGATATTACTCTTTTTCATAACACTAGGTCTATTCTCAAAGTGATACAATTGGGAAATCCCATCTGTGCATATCATCTGCTGCTTGTTAAATTATTTTACTCTAATTGATTTTGGTTATATCTATCAACCTCAGTCTTGATGCAATTCCTGAGGAGGTAGTTAACCTTAACATCAGCTACTAGCAAGAATTGAAATTACCATTGTTCACAGGATACTGGGACAGATTATTTTATAGGAATATTTTAGACTTACTTGCATTAATACTGAGAAATATGTCCAAAGTCATAGTTTAGGGTTTACAAAAGCTGTGTTCTGAACAAGATAGAAGTCCTTGAAAAATTAATGTAATATTAATATTTCAATTACTTTGAAATGAATTTAATAGATCTAAATTATTAGATCTGAATTAATATAAGATCAGGCATCTCTCTATTCACTGAAAAGGTATTATAAATCTTTAGGAAAGGAGAAGTTTAATGATGAATATTTGAAGAAAGGGATAAAAAACCTCAATTACTGATTTTATTGAAATGACATTGACCAGGAATCAGCTGCTGATCAGTTGACAGTCGTCCTTTCATCACCTGAAGTTGGACTGTCTTCTGCGTACACCAAAATTGAACTTCATGGCAGACCATTTCTCCTAAAATTGAATGAACCAAAATTTGGGATCTGATAAATGGGGGTATATCCATCTGTAGATATTACAAATCTAGAAAATCACCAATCTGAATAATTTCGTTTCACTAAGGCTCTCTCCACAGAGCTGGCAGTGAAGCAGTACTGTATCAGTACTAGCTGTCAGGTAACCTCCTATCTTATCTTTTCAGCTTGTAATAACCATGAACAGTAAAGGCAAAAGAGTAAGTAGATGGCACGAATGATCCCTTCTCCTTTATTATGATCTTTTTCTAACTTGTTGAAAAGCTCATATGACAGGATTATTTCTTTGCTTTTTTATATGTTTATTAAAAATACAAACTATTACAATAAAGACATTTTAAGGCATACTACCGGTAATGGTGATGTCAAGTTGTAAAAAGTAAGACAGTTAAACTGAATGAATAAAACTATTTAAAATAGATCAGAAAAAAAAAAAAAAAAAAACAAAAAAAAAAAACAACAACAAAAAAAAACCAAAAGTAATGATTCTGGGTATTTCAGTTTCTTAGAGGGCAATTTAAAGGGTGATTTACAGAAGATTGTTTAAACATAGGTCTCAATTATTATGTTTGTATTGAAATAAAATGTGAACTAGCAATTCATTCATGTTTACTGGAATTCATTTCTAAAGAACCCTCAACAAAAATAATACATTGAAAAAGTCAGTATAGCAACTTTTATGAAAAATCTGCATAGAATTTGATAAGGAAAAAATGTAAACATCTACATCAAACTACATATGGCTCTGGGAGGAAGTAAAACAGTAATGAGGCTCACCCAGAGAGATGACAGAGATGTAATCTGACACATACTAAGAAGTCTCCCTCTGCAGAGGCCTTTAAAAGAAAATGTGTTTCCTCTCATTCTCTCAAGATTATACAATATTTAGAAACAATCAACAATTCCAGCTTTAGTACTTCCAGTTGGTCCCTATTGTAGGTTAGTCATGTATTATTTAAGATTTGTAATGATAGTATAGCAAAACTATGAAACAAATATTCAGGATAAAAAGTAGCTAATGTAGGCTTGAGTGTTAATGTAGGCAGAACTATACAAAAGATTCAGCTTGAAAATGAAAATGCTCAGAATTAGTCTTTAACTTCTTGACAGCTTAGATGTATTAAGCTGTGGAACAGTGTCCCGAGGGGAGCAATGAACATTCAAATATGTGGTATATTTAAAAGTAGGTTTGGAAAATACGTAGCAGCTCTATAAGAGAAAACAATATCGATTTGGCAAGCAGAATATCTACATAAATGTCACCCAAAATGCCATCTCATAATCTTGGGGAATATAGTTTATTTTAAGATCGGTCCCAGCATACATCTTTTCCTCAGTTGCAGGTGAATATAGCAGTTGTGAGACTACTGTGGTAGTGATGAGTTTCGCAGTTTCAGAACAGCAAGGATAAAATTGACCAAGTCATATGAAACAAAGGACTTTTTTGCTAGTGTGAAAAAACTTGCAGAATGTGGCAGTATTTTGTTTCTTTCACTCCCTTTGAGTCACAGAGAACTTTTTCTTGAAGGTCTTCTAACTTGAGTTTTCATTCTGTTCTCCCATGTTTACCTCTGTTATGTTTTGAGAATCCATTTTGAGACTTCTTTGGTTTTACTCAATCTGCAGAACAATAAGATTAATCACTGACGCACTCTTCTGAATGACCTTTCCCGAACAGGATATATATAAAATGAATATGTCAAGTTGTGCCATGATCTTGCCATCCAACCTGTCTCTCTGTGATAAACCTGCATTTGCTGTGAGTTCTCTCTGTTACTCCTCTCTACAACTCCTTAGGAGCAGCAAAGATTGGGTAGATTTAAGGTGAATAATTGATAATTTCCTTTCCTTTCCTTTCCTTTCCTTTCCTTTCCTTTCCTTTCCTTTCCTTTCCTTTCCTTTCCTTTCCTTTCCTTTCCTTTCCTTCCTTTCCTTTCCTTTCCTTTCCTTTCCTTTCCTTTCCTTTTCCTTTCCTTTCCTTTCCTTTCCTTTCCTTTCCTTTCCTTTCCTTTCCTTTCCTTTCCTTTCCTTTCCTTTCCTTTCCTTCCTTTCCTTTCCTTTCCTTTCCTTTCCTTTCCTTTCCTTTCCTTTCTTTCCTTTCCTTTTTTCTTTTCATACTGTCCCACAATTCTAATGAACTCCCTAATGCAATTGTATCTTCAGTCTTTTTACTTTTTTTTTTTTTTTCGTTATGCACACCAAATTTCCCTCTTCTGCAATTCAGATAGCTTGCTTATAGCATTTTTGAAAATCAGAAAAAATCAGCAAAAATTTCTCTAATATGTTGGCAGTGTGACGTGAACTACTTCAGAGAGTCCTGGTACAGTACATAACCCTAAAGAATCTAATGCTTAGTCCTTGTCTGTGACACGGAGGACTTATCTGCCATAGTCTTACTTATTGCCTTCAGTAAACTCTGGCAGCTTCCTCAAAAATAACATTTTTAATGTCTTATCTGCACACTGGTGTATTCCAGGCAGCCTCAGGAGTCTTTTCATAGTTTTCAAACCAAACATTAGTTATAATAAGAAGTACATTTTTTGTAGGTTGAGGTAGTATTTTTTCTTTCTTATATTAGCCTCTATAGATGAAAAAAGAAAATGTCCTAAATGTCCTTCTTAGGTCTGGTGTAGAAGCAAAAGACTTCAGCAACAGCTATGAGTTGATAACACCTGCTCAGTTTAATTTTTATTGATTTTTCTTTACATTTGCACTAAATTACTGGCTAGCAGAAGCAGAAAAAAAAAAAGAAAACATGAAAAAGAAGATTTTTTCCCTTTTGAACAGCTTGTTTGCTTCTACTTTGGTTCTTTCTCTTACTTGTCACTGTTGTCTTCTGCCTTGTTAACTCCTTCTTTGTGCTAGTATTTTGTAGGATTGCAGCAAATTCAGTTTTTTAACCTTTTCAACCCATACTGCTGCTCCCATTATTTTTTTTCTTTTGTGCAGAGTTATTTTTTTACTGTTTTAATTAGGGGAATCAGTTTATCTTGTGATCACATCAACACCCCCGCTTGTTCTAAGTAAGCTGTAGGAGTATGGGATAGTGCAGATGGAAGGTAAAATTAAAACTTTCTCATTTGAGAATAAGAAAGCTGTTCAGTTTTAGCCACATTAGAAAACCATATCCTGAAATATGGACAAATAGATGTTTTCCTCAGGGTTAGTAGAAATATTCTTTTAATCTTACAGACATAATTTTGCCATATATTCTGGATAAATTTAAGGGGTACATATACTGGTTTATGGGATAGGTAAATGAAAATGTGGGAACCACCATATGAAGTACAGACCAGCTGCCAAAAATGGAAGTAAGGGGTGGTGCTGGAAAGGTTTTCCCAAAGTCACATATTAAAATGGGTACTGTGCCAATATTCCAGTATTTGCTGGAGTTACTTGTATGACAGACTAGACATATGGAAGACATAAGGAAGACTGGAAACATATAATGCCTTATCCTGTGACCCATTGCTTACCTACTCGAAAGCAGAGTGATAGCAAAAGTGAGATTTGGAATTCTGAGCAATGGTGGTTCTTTTAATTTCTTAATGATTAAAGAAAGAAGGTATTATTTATATAACTTATAAATAAGGATTTTATTTTTATTTTTATTTTTATTTTTTTTCCTGAAAACACTGTTAAACCACCAGAGAAAAAACAGCAAAACATGGATAATTGCTTATTTTTAAAAAAGAATGAGATTTAATCATGGATGAAACTGTGGACTCAAGTCATGGTAACTCATGTTTGCTTTTTTTTCCTGACACAACTTCTAAAAAAGCACAGATACTCTATTATAATTTCAGAATTTGCTTATCTGTTCCCTGTCATCAAGTGGTTCCTGAAAA
This sequence comes from Excalfactoria chinensis, assembly GCF_039878825.1. NCBI lineage: Eukaryota > Metazoa > Chordata > Aves > Galliformes > Phasianidae > Excalfactoria > Excalfactoria chinensis. Next base: position 139,858,968 of record NC_092825.1, read on the forward strand.
TTTCATAGTTGCTTTTTTTTTTTTTTTTTTTTTTTTTTTAAAGAGAAAATTGCATGAGGGAAGATGCAAACATTTTTTTCCTCTGACTCTTATAATTGCCTGACAAAAAAGTTTATTCCTTCACGTACTCTACTTTTGTTTCTAAAACCAGTTCTACCTGTCAGTTCTCATCTTTATATCATCTAGATGTTTTTCTTCTTCTTAAAATTTGCTCTTTTTACTATTCAGGGAAGAAATCCTTCTCTGTAATTACATTTTTATTAGGCTTGTCTCTTGGTTTTCTAATGGAAAAATTAAAATGAATATGAAAGAAAAAAAACTCTTTTATTCTCCTTTTATTCCAAAATTAGGAAAAAATAATCAAAATCACAATCTTTCACAAATTCATTTTGCATAATTGCTACTCGTTCAGATTTTATAACAGAGAGAAGGATCTTCTCCCATTTCCCGTTCACTCCGTCTTTAGTCTTTAGTATAACAAGGGTAGTTCAGGATGTCTTACGTGTGTAGTTCTCAGCATAGTGGGATCTGGATGATTCAGACCGTGAGTTATTATAGAGGTGGACAGTTAATAAATGAAACAAAAGTGGAAACTGCAATCATTACTTATTTTGTAATAGGAAAAAAAAAAAAAAAAAAAAAAAAAAAAAAAAAAAAAAAAAAGAACAGAAATACTGAAGCAGAAGCTGCTTATTCAAAATGCATTTAACTATTTAAATAAAAAATCTGCAATGCTTGCAATAAATTGATTACAGAAATATCTTTATAAGATATGTAAAAATTCTGAAGAGTAGGCATGTCATACCACTTCATATTTACATAAATATTTTATCCTTGCTTTGAAATAAGTGCCGTGGATTTGTATTTATGACTAATTACAGAGAACTGAAGAACCTGGAACTCTTAACAAATAAGCATATGCAAAAAATTTAATGTACAATTACATTGTTTCAATGAAAATATCTTTTGGGGCTATCTATGATTTGTAATATGGAAAAAGACTAGGAAATGTTTGTGTAAATTTTTATTCAATATTATTCAGGTTTAGTTAGAAACACTAGTAAATGTTTTAGGGTGAAAATAAATTCTGTTGCATTCTGTTGCCATTCAGGTCCACACTATTCTGCTCTTTGCCTCATCCTGTTCTGTCAAGAAAGAACTTTTTTTTTTTTTTCTACTCAAAGTAGCTTCCTGCTATTCATGAAAGCAGTTATTTCAGCTAGTACCTTAAAATTCATTTTTTCTCAAATAATTTGTGTAAAGCATGAATTTCCTTTGAACAGCAGAGAGCAGAACCAGTAGAACACTGATAAACACCTCTGACGCTGTAGCTAAAATGAAGTGAAACATAAAGGCTCTTCAGCACGTTTTTCTACTCATTTACTTATGCTCATCCTATGGATTAAGGAACAAAACTCCTCCTTCCAAAACTTTTGTCTGACATTCTATCTTCCTTCTATTGATTGATTATACAGGGATAATTCATAAAAAGAATACACTGTATATGATATCATATTTGGTAGGGATTGTAATTAAAGGACATGATCATACATCATGGCCATCAACTCATGTTTACAGAATTTAGAGATCTGATAAACTGCATACAACTTAATTCAGAAACTCCATATTTTTAAAATGAATGCTGTAATAATGAGTGGGAACAGCAGTCCTGTAAATTAAGTGAATGTACTCTTAGAGTTAATGCCAGGAGAAAGCAGTATGAAACCGTATGTGCTTGTATTAACCTACATGAGTAAGTTGTACTTATTATCCTTAAAGCAAGTCCAACACAGAACATGTAAGACTTTGCATAAACACAACTTTTAGGACTTTGAACAGATGCTTTCCGTTGCCTTTGGTTGAGTCTTCTTGTTCTCCGAATCACAAAAGACTAATATCACAGAAGACTCAGGATTATTCCACACAGTTCTGAAAGAACTGTATTTTTTATACCATTGCCCTTTTCAAATCTGTGCTTCACATCTGGAGAAAATTAAATTAAACATCTTGGCCAAATGTATGGATCCATGAGAATAAAATAATGAGATACAAAAAAGTAATAACGATTCTCAGAAAAGTGCCAAAGAGCTACTCTGTAAATGTTGTATGTACAACTATTTTAGAATCTGGATTAACTTTTGTGTGTGACAGAGATGTGAAATTTATTAAGGAGAGCTGTAAAGTAGTATGTCAGTGCTCAGTCAGGTTAGAGAGCTCTCTTAGTTTCTTGTAGCATCAGAATAGTGTGTTTTTATTGTGTTCAGCATACATCTTATATACCATTCACTTACAAGCAAGACATTCCTATTCCTCATACAGTTCCTCTAAACAGTTAATTGGTCTCAGCTTCTCCCAAACAACAGTGATAAAGGATGACAGGTTTCTTAAGAATAACGGGATTAACAATGCATATCAATGGAACCTCCTGTCTACCGTAGAAGCAAACAGACACTGCTTGCTCTTGGTCTCACACTGTGGTCTTCCAGGGTTTCGCAGTGATAAGGTCTGCCAAAGAGTCTGATAAGCTCTTTGGTGACTTGCTCACAGTTACATCTACCCCCACAGTAGTAAAACTGGAAATCTTTTACATAGCTAGTGAAATCCATCTATTTTGCTGATAAACTGTTTGATAAGAATTTTTATTTCTTTATTTCTTTATTTTTTGTAATATTTAGCATATTCTTTTTCCTCTAATTTTTCAGGAGGTGATATTTTCAGAAACAGAATGTCTCAAAACTGTATTCTCAAGCTGAAAGCCAAGCAATAAATATGATGAAAGGGAGAAAAAGAATAAGAAATAAAAACATCTGAACTCCAGCTGTGTATTATAGTGTGACATTTAAACTATGTCTATCTCTGAAAATACCAGGAGTTAACAAATTTAGAAAAATAATTAAACCTCCTAGATATTGATTACAGAGTATCCCGGCAGATTTTTCAAGCTGTCTTGAAGAAAACTGTAACTACAATAGTTTCTTATTTTCAGAATACGTCCTAGTCAATGTGCTTCTTTGGTTTCTTTATGCTTTTGGTATTTTGAGAAGAAACACAACAAATATGTTCTGAAATTAATTTTTTTTCTTATTTTATTTTGTGGTGCTCCGTTTCTTCCTGATGAAGCCAAATAGATTGTTTTCTCTTAAGAGCAACATCTTTTCTTCTAATTTAAATAAGTTACTCCAAAAGTAATGTCTCCTATTTTATTACATTGGTCCATTATGTGAGAAGCAGATGTTGGTGGTATGGCAGTATAGGTTGAACCACCCACTATTGTTCCATTCCTTTTTGTTGCCATGTGACAGCTGGCAGCAGAGGGGCAGTCGAACTGTCATGATTTTCTAATTTTTGCTATTGGTATTCCACATCATAACATCATGTGGAACACAGAGAAGAAAAACTACATGTCCCAGAGGACCTCATGGTCAGAGAGGGAAACATGTCACAGAAGGGATGCTCACTCTCTCTCTCACTGCCTGGCAGAGACTGTGAGTGTGCTTCCAAGCCATGGCACCTTCAATTTCAAAGTAGGGTTCTCAGTCTTCGGAAACCTCTCTCTCTTTCTCTTATTTTACTTGATTTATTAGCCTCAATTCCAATTAGATTGCATTATATTGTATTATCTTGTATTCCAATATCATAGTTAGTAAAATAAGTTTTCCTCCTTAGATTGTTGCCACTTCTCTGTTTGCTTCCTTAAGCCCAGCTCCCATCTCTCTATCTCTTTCCCTTTTTCCCTTCCTATTTGTCAGGGGCCGGGGGTCCATGGGCCTACTGCCCCCCTGTCACAGACATAGATTGATCTAGATAACTCTGTGACATGGCATCTTACGTGGAAATGTGCATAAAGCAAAAATGTGGAACTGAATTCCTCCATGCGGAGAAAATGGCGCTCATCATCTGTGTTTGATGAATGTTTCTGGAAACCAATCAGTGAGCAGTGAGGCAGTGGGTGGTGCATTGGGTCACCTCAACTGGTGCAGATTTTTATGAGCACAGCATGCAGGTTCTTGTTCATCACTGGCAGAAAATGCATAACTGGTGGTGGAGACTATGGAGAATTTGCTCTATCAAATATTGTTATTGTGCTCTTAGTATCTGTTGCAGTTTCTGTTAAAATACATAGGAGGCATTACTTTCAGAGCGACTTATGTATTTATATTATGCTACATTTAAAAGACTAATGCATGTAAGAACTAAAGCCAAACTATGTCTTGTCATTACCTGTGGGAGAAATTCATTTTCAGAAGGATTTTCATGTACAAAGTGAAAAATATGACCATTTTTAAGGCAGTCATTTGTAGTGCCTTATGTATGTACACAGATAGTATGAATGAGTAGTAGTAAAACCAGACTTTCATTTGTTAAGAGACTTTCTAATCATGGCTGGATATAAAATACTAAGAGGAAAAAGAGTTTGAAAAATGTAAATACAATGAAATAATTAATAGACACGTTATTATTAGATTATACATTTCTAGAATGTGGCTTAGTACAATAGTCAAAGATGTTTCTCTTTTTATATCAGGATCTGTGGAAAAGTTCCTTTAGCAACATAAATAGGCTCATGGATCTTATTAAGAAAACTTGTGCAGATAAAGTGTTTTTATTTGATTGATACAATGTCCTCTAAAAGAGAATTCAAGCTGATTCTACAGACCATTGAAGTCAAGCCATTCAGTGCTAGTTTTGGAGAATATAAAGCAAAAATTTATGCTACATTGAAGCTATAAACCTGACAGGTTTTAAGTAAAAGTTATAGAGAACAATAATATGATAGAAGTCTGAATAGCTAATCATTATGGACTCAGTGTGACTTGAAAATGAGCTACAGGAAGAAGCATTAGTTAATCACGGCACATAGGCACTGGCAAGCAGCAGGGAAATTGGATTTTTTTTTTTTTTTCTTTTTTACTGTGAAATCATTGAAGTGAGAATTAGTTAACGTTTTACAACAAAAATGATAATAGTCATTTCTGTGAAGTAGTTTTTAACTCTTCCACTCAAGTGGCAGAAAAGGCTTATACACACAGAGCTGAATTTTCAAAGGGATCTTAGTTTTGATCTGTTTACTTGGGGTCAGTTGTTTTGTCATTCAGTTTCAAAAGCAACGGATATAAGCCATAGCTCACAGTCTTTGAGGGAAGTTCTGCTTAGGAATTTTAACATCTTGGCTAGGATTTTTAAAGTATGCTGTGAGTACAAGCTCTAAGAGAAAGAGTGATGGGTAACAGAGGTTGGAGATTCCTGCCTGCAGGAGATGGAGGCACTGATCTTCACACTTTCATGGGTCTTTTGTGCCTTTGTATCACCTTGAATTTTTTATTTATTTATTTATTTATTTTTAAAGAGTGCTAAGCCTTGTCCAGTCCTGTGAAAGCTTTTGTTGCTTACCCATGTGGGAGAGGCCAATGTTGCAAAGGGAGCAAACAAAACTGAGCACGGAGCCCATAGGGAGATACCAGAGGCTTAATGTTATTCCTGTCCTTTCTACAGATGAAGACTTGTCTGTCTGGTTTGACTCACAGACTGCTTTGGGTTTTGACCAAGGATCCTTTACAGAAGGAGAAATGTTGCTGAGAAAGGGGATCTTTATTTGGAAACCCAGATTTTTATATTGCTCAAAACAAACAAACAAACAAACAAACAAACAAACACTGATTTCATAAGAATTGGATGTCCTACAGTGTTACACCTAGGAGTGGAGTAGATATTTTTCACTCCATCAGAAATAGGAGAACAGCTTTGGAAGAATTTATACATGAGATTTATGTTTGAATTTCTGGAAATTTACTTATCAAATTACTTATAATTAGTATTTGTGCAGAAATTAAGAGCTGGTCTTTGTATTTCATATGTCTGGCAAGAACTCATTTTGGTAGTTAGAATTTATTGCCTAAGCCAAGCGTTTCAACCTGAAATGTTAAAATGTCAAAAACCAAACAAACAAAACAAGAAAGGCTTCTACTCTCTTCCTCCAATAATTTCTATTTAAAACCCAATCAGCTATAGATTATTGCACATGATTCTTGTTACTTTGCATGTAATTAAGAATATATTTATGGATTGTTGTACAAAAATTCCATACAGGGCTAACACACATCCTGGAAGTGTCACAGATAGTTCCTCTTAATGATTTATTATGGCTACTAACAGTGTACCACACTGACCTGTGGTTTGCATCGAACACCAACTGCCATCTGCTCTGATGTATCATCTACTAACTTAATTGCCTCCAGATACGATAACACATTTAGCTGAGAGCAGCAAGGCATTTCCTGTTTATGGTGTTCCAGGTTAAGGAAACTTGTGAAATGATTAGAAATAAAAGGCAACTAGGTGGAACTGAATTTTCCCTTGTGAATTTTAATGAGATCAAAGAAAACAAAAATACTCAAAATCTGTAAATGTTTTAATTTCCTCTCAACAAGTTGTAAACTACTTGATTTTAAAAGGAAAGCAAAATGCCACAGTAAAGTGAGAGTTTCACTGTTGTGGCATGTCCGAGTTACATAAACAAACAGTTTCTTACAAGAGTATATTCACACAAGACAGATATGATCCTATAATTTTATTTAAGCATACTGTAATGGTGGTAGATTTACTTGTTCTTAATTTATTAATAATTAGTTAAAATAGAGCACTGAAAGTATTTCAGTGTGAAACAAAAGAGACTGCTGATTGACCAAAATACTCAAGTGCAAGCTTTGTTTTAACTCAGCTAAAATTTGCTGAGGAATAAACCAGAATAAACCAGACATCAGATTTTTTTGACTTTTTTTTTTTTTTTTTGTGAGGGGGTGTTTGTGGGAGTGTGGGGGCTATCTCTATGTTGCAAAATGAAATGTGTGGAACCTTAATATTGCAGTTTGTTGTGGTAAACCAAGCTTTTACCTTTAGTGATTTTTTCATTTTCCTTTGAAGTTAATTTAGAGGTGGGAAGGAAATGCAATACAAAATTATACTGTAGGTTATTTACATTCCAAGTCTAAAAAAATAAATAAATAGAGAATGCAAATTAAAGTTTCCATAGAAATAGTAATTTACCAGAACTGTGGATTTGAAGTGGTATGTATATATTTGTCATAGATATATATTGCACATATATACCATAGAATCAAAGAATTATAGGTTGGTTGAGGTTGGAAGAGACCATAAAGATCATCTAGTTCAATCACCTCTGCCATGGGGGGATAATCTAGATAAGGTTGCCCAAACTCTCATTCAGCCCGGCCTTGAACACTTCTAGGGATGGAGCATCCACAACTTCTTTGAGCAATCTATTCTAGAGCTTCCTCATCCTCATACTAAGGATTTTTCTTCTTTTTATCTAATCAAAATCTACCCTCTTTAAGTTATGTTTATGTGTATAAAAATGTATCACTGTCTTAATTCTGTTATCAATGGTTTTAGACTTAGCTTGTTAGTAAATTGGCTTACTTAAATCACCAGTTAAACTAGCAAAACATAGGAAGACTGACGCTTAAATTTCATAACCAAACCCTCAAAAAAAGAGTAATTTTACAACCTGGAAACATTAAAGGATGTGGTGGCAGGCCTGTCAATCACAACCATATTACAGCATCTGATTCCTGCTTGCTGTTGTCTCAAGAAAGACAGAATTACAGTTCAGCTATAGTACTCATTTGTTATGTAAGTAAAGAAAAATAATTTATATTTCAAAGTCTTGAAAGCTGTGAGAATATTGTAAATCTTTAGGTTACAGAAGAAGGTAAGAAGTTTAGGAAGCCAGTGTCACTGGATGACATTTGGTAGTGTACTCTTTTGCATGTTGAGAATTAGACAGTGATGAAGTGAGAGCTTCTTACAGATGTATTAAGTAAAAATAAATCATGGGCTTCTATTAAAACACAAAGCAGAAAATGGTATATTTTTATATTTTTACATTCTTTCAAAGCTGACTTTTTTTTTCCTGTTGGAAAAATCTTATTCTCCACACCTTCAAAAATTCAAGAAAAAAAATGTATTTTAACAGTAGCTTAAATTAAGCATTTTGATGAAATGTTGTCAAAGAAAAAATAATAAAAAAAAATCTGTAAATTGGAATTTACTTTTTTTTTTTTTTTTTTTTTTTTTTTTAAACCTACTGTTGAAAAGTCCTGAATGGAGCACAGACAAGTACCTCAGCATGAGTAAGTTGGACTCTCATTGCTTAATTAGCTTGCAACTTTTAAGAACAATGTGTTTTATTAACTATGCCTAAAAAATAGCTAGACTGCACAGCTTGTCCAGCATTGCTCATACCTTTAATATAATGAGTAACTCATAACTGTTCTATATTTAGCTAGTGGGAAGGGAAGTTGGTAGCATGTTTAGTCTATGTATGTAAAATACACTAGTACAGCTTGTATAATGAATAGTGAGTTTTCTAGATGAGCCCTGCATCCATTAATTACTTGAAGTAACTAAATGGCTGATTTTAAACAGTATATGAAAAATATCTTACCTTGTTGGTTCTAGTTCACAAAAAGAAAAAGAAGCTGAATCAATAAAAAAAAAGTACAATTACACATTCTAAAAATGAGAAGTCAGAATATGATGATGAATCTTTATATCTCTCTCTGTATTTTTTTACAGACTGATATTTATAGATATGCATTTTATGTATATATATTGCATCAGCAGAGGGTTGAAGATGCAATTTAAGGACCGCATTGGTGTGCGCTATTCATATTAATTTCATTTACTTTACTAGAATCCACGATTCTCAATTTAAAGCATAGAAGTAGCCCTAAATTTCCGTTGCCATTAGAAATATGACAACATTTTTTTTTCCTATTTTACAGACTGAAAAAAATAAACTCTTTCACTGTATGTATGCACTTAATTATGTATTCATGAATACAGAATGTGAGGATATAGGGCAAAAGACACATTAAGATATCCTTTCTCAGTATTTATCTCCAGACTAATTCCATATCCTAGTTAAAAGGAGGACATAATTTTTTTTCTGCCACTGACAGTTCCATCAAATATTCACATGCTATAACTACATCTACTGATGCACCAGTTTTAGTAACTCAAATAAATGTATTTTATGATAAAATTAATATTGATTACTAATCATTATGTTAAATAACTATCTAGATATTTTAATATGATTGGTTATGTCCCATTTGCTGAAGATTTGTTCATGAACTTCCTTGTCCTCCAGCAATAGTGCTAAGTTGAGAAAAAGAGGTAAAATATACTTTAAGTAACAATAATAAGAAGTAAAAATAAACTGAATATAGTCTCAAAAATTATACACTGTACTGGGAACTTATAGATAATAATTAAAAGATGCATGCACTTCAGAAGAACTCCATCAAGAAAACTGTGTTTGTGAGGCTGCTTTTAATGCAAAGGATTTGATTGGATTTGAATGTAACAAATTTAATTCATAAATTTTCTCTTAATATTTCACTAACAAACTTTAACATCTATGTCCACAGAAGGCTGAATTTCTAAAGTGAGGAAACTAAGAGCATGTTTAAACTTCATGATCATAGTATGTGTTGGCACAGCAAACTCCATGGCACCTAGACCTGCACACTTGCTTCCCCAGAATCCTGGCTGCTCTGGTTTAACAGAACAATGGAATATATGAAAGCATATGTATATGTCTATGTAGGCACGGTTTATGAACATAGCTATCTAAACTGATTGGAACCTGTAAACTTATAAACTGCTCTCTAGCACCACCAAGTAATTCTATATAGTACAGGCACAAGTCTGGAGGTCACAGACAGATATCTGGAGGCTATTGGACCTAGAAAACTGAATGAGCTGCAAGACTTTATTTTATTTTATTTTTATTTTTTCCTTTGCTGATCTTTAAGAAAATTGAATTGAAAATTGAATTGAAAATTGAAGAAAATAATTAAAAAGGCAATTAAAGCCAGTTAATGGCATTTTGAAAGAATAGACAGGGCAACTAATTATTCCAAGACTTCCAAATTGAATAATAACACTTAACAGATAAAAGTTGTGCTCATCTTTGATTGGATTTCTCCAGCGGTGGCACTATTACAGGTATTACAGAAATGTCAGTGATAGGCACAGAAGAAAAGGTGCTTAGTTCAGTCCCTGCCAGACAGCCTACTGAAAGTGTTGTGGTTAAACACTGGCAGACAGCTAAGTACCATATAGCCACTCTCTCTCTCTCTTACCCTCCTCATCAAAACAGAGTGGAGTTAGAAGAAAATGAGATGGAAGACCGACTAGTTTTCTTTCAACAGTCTCTATAGTCAGTTAGATGGCTTTCACCAGAAGATGGCTGGGCAGTGGAGCAGCCTCCGCAGGGAAGTGGTAATGGCCCCAAGCCTGACAGAGTTCAAGAAGCTTTCGGATAATACTTGCTATAGCAAAGGGATCTGGTCAGATTCCATCATTGAGAAGGTAGAGAACATACCTTTCCAGAATTTCCAAAGCCCAGGGTGTCATAAGTATATAATTATTTATAGGTAGATTATGAAAGTGTGTTGTTTTACATTCTTCTTACTAAGAATGGAAATTCAATGAAGTGTAACATGCAAAGCACATGCATCAAATCAAGATGCTAGAGGATGAAAACAATTTTCTGGCCACCCTTTCTTTCTTGATTACTTGCTAATTATCTGTTTCTTTTTTCTTTCACTGCCAGATTGCATCTTACATACATAGAACAATTCCCATCCGTGTCCTCTAATCTGTTTTTCACAGTTTTGAGCTGTTGGCAATAGAACAAGAAGTACTGAGGTATGAAATGAGGTCACAAATGTATTTGGCTTTCATGGACATGCTGAGGAGGAAAGGAGATTGTGTACTAGAGAAGCAGAAAAATTAGTAATATAAATATACATATATTACAGAAGGTAAATATATCTCCTTCTTCCTCATCCCTGGCATGAGTATTCTTAACATAACATTTTAGACACAGTTTTTAGACAAAGTTTTCAAAAACTAAGTGTTGTAAATACACACTTTATTTTTTGTTGTTGTTGTTGAAGTAAAGGAATTTTAATATCAAGAAAGGACGTTTTTGTGGAGAGTTGGTATCTAAGACCAATTTTCTGCTAGAATATCTTGAGGATTATCTGAAAACTCAACTCTTGTCAGCCACTATCATGATTAATCAAAGCCAATATCAAGATAGAGGGCTATAGCTAGAACACTGACAAGCCAGTTGTTTAATGCTGTAAACAATATTGAACACTCTTAAGTATAAAAATTCAAATAAACCCTAAAAAGCAACTAAGCCAACGTTAGTCAGCTCTGAAAGTAATTGGTATAAGGCTTTAGTTAATAGTATCTTGTTTGTTTGCTTGTTTGTTTTCCTTTTTTTCCATGAATAGCAGTAAATTACCTTTTTATCTTTGCCACAATAGTCTATAACTCTGAAGACTATCCCATGCAGAAACATTTTTCCTGAGAAGGCACAACAGTTTACATGACAATGTAAAGACAGGGCTCTAACACAAAGAAACATTTTGAAACATTTTGAGCGGATATGCCTGCAGCCAGAGGCCAATGCCTTCTGCACAGGTACAGTGTCCTAACAGGTAGGTTGAAGTTTGAAAAAAAAAATCAGAAAAAGAACAAACTGAGGAGTACAGAGATAGGACAGGTGAGGTGTTCCCCAGTTTGTTATTCTAGGCACATGCACACATCATTGTGCCTGGAATAGCAAAAGGCTAATTCCAAGTAAAAGACAATGACTTAAAGTGAGAGCTAATACAACAAACTAACTCTTTGTGACCTACCCTTTTTCCACTGTCATTTTATAAAAGTAATAAATAATATGAAGTGAAGCAAAGAAGATTTTTTTTTATTCAGAAAATTCCTTTTTGTCTTTTTCTGTAAGTCTTCTCCATATACTGGATCGATGGGCCAAGGCTGACGGCATGAGTTTCAATAGGGCCAAGTGTCAGGTCCTGTATTTTGGTCACAACAACCCCAGGCAACCCTACAGGCTTGGGGAGGTGTGGCTGGAAAGCTGCTGGATGAAAAGGGACCTCGGTGTGCAGACGGACAGTTGGCTGAATATAAGCCAGCAGTGTGCCCATGCAGCGAAGAAGGCCAATGCCATCCTGGGTTGTATCAGGAATGGTGTGGTGAGCAGGACTAGGGGAGTCATCCTGCCCCTGTACTCGGCATTGGTGAGGCCTCACCTCGAGTACTGTTCAGTTTTGGGCACCTCAGTACAAAAAAGAAATGGAGGTACTGGAGCAGGTCCAGAGAAGGGCAACGAGGCTTGTGAAGGGCTTTGAAAATCAACCTATGAAGAGAGGCTGAGGGAGCTGGGGCTGTTTAGTTTGGGGGAAAGGAGGCTGAGGGGAGACCTTATTCCTCTCTTCCAGTATCTGAAAGGTGCTTACAGCGAGAGCAGGGCAAGTCTCTTCTCACCGGTGACAAGTGACAGGACGAGGGAAAATGGCCTCAAGTTGCGCCAAGGTAACTTTAGGCTGGACATTAGGAAACACTTCTTTACAGAAAGGGTAGTTATACACTGAAATAGACTCCCCAGGGAGGTGGCTGAGTCACTGTCCTTGGATGTGTTTAAAAACCATTTGGGGTGGTGCTCAGTGATATGATTTAGTAGAGAGTTATTAGAGTACTATGTTGAGGCTGAGGTTGGACTTGACGATCTTTGAGGTCTTTTACAACCTGAGTAATTCTATGATTCTATGATTCTCTACTTCTAATGTAATAAGGAAACAAAAATTAGATCAGCTGTTTGTTGAGAGCTGTCTGAAATTCACACAGAGGTATTTCATAGGTGTTGCGAAGTAAATAACAGATTTTAAATGCATAGCTTTAGAAAGATATTGTGCAGAAATGGAATTCATGGTGTTAAAAGATTTTTCTGCCAGTCTTATGCACACAATAAGATGTTTATTTCTGTTTTATTTAAGCTATAGAAGGGTACAGATAAGTGATTTTTTTATGAGTGCCTGACATGCTTGGACACTTTTGCCCAGACATAGGTCAGCATTGCAAGTTGTGAACAGAAGCTGACCTAAGCAGCTAGAGAGGTTTCCTTTTGTGTACATGTAGTTGATAACTGCAATGCACTAAATGAAATGAATGCTGTAATGAATGTGCTTACACATTTATAACTATGTGTAAGCAAGTATGAAGCCAGGGTATATTTCTGTGGGTCTGAAAACAACTTGACAGCGAGGGAAGCAGTGTGAATGTTGCTCTGGGAGGAAGCCAAGAGAGAGACAGAGTGAGCCTCTTTTAGGCACAGAACTGACTGCAAAAACAGGCTTGCTTTTTTGAATAAAGAAATGGCCTCTGATTCTTTATTCTATTTGAAGAGAGTAGACTGTAATTAATTTTCCATTGCAAAAAAAAAAACAAAAAACAAACAAACAAAAAAAAAAAAACAGAGTTGCATTGAAGAGATACCCGAATTAAAATTGTCTGCTTTTTTTTTTTTATATATATATATATATATATAAAGAGGAACAGCTTGGCAAGGCGATTAATGTTGGTTCATTTCCAGCAGTAAAAGCAGATTGTTTGAGATATTTTCTTTGCAAATAGCTTTGCATATCTTGAAATTATCCACTTATATCTGGGTCAAGATGCAAAGAAGCACTTTTCAGGAATGTGACTTGAAACTAATACATACGAAGCAATACAAACTTAATAATTACGCTTAGAATTAAAGCACATTCTTGATCATAGAAGAATATACCACTCTTACAGATCCCACATCATACTTCTTTAAAAAGGAAGTTTTTTTGGGAGAAATAAGCCTGCAGCTCAGCTTGTGTGAAGTTCATATACAGAAGATAATATACTATAAAAGATTACCATATCTAGTGAGCCAAGCAAGGGCCATTACTGACACCCTTTGGAGGAAGAATTGCAGCTCCTACCTGCCTTGAGAAAGGGGGAAGATCAGTCATAAAATGGACTACTTAAAAAGAGAGATACATACATATACATGATCTAAGTATAGTCATAAAGGTGTTGGAAAAGATAGATTCATAGAGTTGCAGACATTTGTAGTTGATGTAGTTTGTCTCTTCGGTATAGCTATGTGTATGTACATATCACACAAACTTTTTCTCCCCAGAATTAAATAAAAAGGTCAAATAAAATCTTGGCATATTCTCCTGTTAATGGTGTGAATATTTCTTCAATTCTAATAATGAATCTTAACTGAAGAATGTGATGTGAAAGTTGTCTGACAATTTTTGAATAACTGCTTGTATTATTAGGAGAGTTTCCACGTGAGTACATTGTCTCAGATCACACTGGTTTAGGCTGGTAGAACAGTTCTTTTCCTCCTAAACCGGGTTATGTTGCCATCTCACTTGTTATACTACAGGTTTCCATCTAAACAACTTCAAAATGGGCAACAAGAAACATCCAAGCCATGACCATAAATCATAGTTTTTTCTGCATCTCAGTAACAAGCTATTTCTTGTGATAATCTTGCTTTTTTTATGTATCATTTATATATTAATTCTAAATTAAGATGTTTCACATCATGGAAAAAAAATTAGAGAATATGGAAACACAGAATCAAGTAGAGCAGACAGCCCAAGATATATATATATATATATTTACACATTAATAGTGCTTCTCTGTTTTAATTGTGTTTGTTATTAGCTACCACAGAGCTAAATGCTTCAGATAATGTACTTTTTGAGAAAAATGGTAACAAACAAACAAACAAGCAAACAAACAAACCAGGGTTTGTATAGGTAGCTTCCATTAGCAACAATGGGATGCTGGATACATTTACAAATTACAGAATGCTCAGTTTAAAACCTGTTTATCAGATAATAGTTGTAAGCCCAGAGTGGGAGCAGGGGAACACTAAATTAACATATATTTTCAGACCTGTATTCTTTGCATGGAACTGATTTGTTAGTTTTTCTTTGTTTTAATGCCAGAATGTTTTTTTTCCAAGGTTGCTTCCACCTCCCACATCCCCCCCCCCCCCCCACCCCACCCAGCCCGCCCCCCTCAATGATGAATAATTGCAAAAAAATGCATAGAGTAATAGGAATAAAAATATATTTTATTGCTTGAGTTTTACAAGCGAAGAGAATATCCACCATTATTTTTATTCTTTCAGTGACATTTAAGGCCAGTCTTTCTAAATGTGATACTGAAAGTCCGTAACAAAATACTGAAAGTACTTATTGTTACTTAAGGTTAAGACCAACTGTTTCATGTAAGATGTAGTAAGTACAGTGTGTCTTTTGCACAGGATTTGTGAAGTGGACACATGCCAAAAATCCACAAGATATAATAGACTGTCTTGGGAAACTACTCTGTTGAATAATTCACAGTATCCCGAGGCTGTGTATTCATGAATTGGTTCAACTTAAGTG
The DNA here is from genome assembly GCF_039878825.1 of Excalfactoria chinensis. Lineage (NCBI taxonomy): Eukaryota > Metazoa > Chordata > Aves > Galliformes > Phasianidae > Excalfactoria > Excalfactoria chinensis. The sequence continues at coordinate 139,874,306 of NC_092825.1, forward strand.
GATGTCTCAAAAAATCATTTACATCTGAGTATTTGAACAATATTTTATGTAAGAACGATACTTCTTTCTGATCCCTTAAGGGATCTTCCTTTCAAACCAGAGCCAATTGAGTCTGCCACCTAGTGAGACCGGGGAAAAGTACACTGAATCACGCAATAAGGCAATCCATTTTATCAGCGATTTAACTTCCTAAATTATCATCTTCCAAGAAATTTTAAGTGGATTCCTCCTGCTGCCTTTAAATTTTGGAATGCATTCACTTTTATAACTAATTAAAAGTCTACTTCTTAGATTAGAACCCTAGAATTATTATTTTTTTTTATTTTTTTGAAGAAGAGAAAAAGGAGAGAAGAAAATCATTTTCTAGAATTGTGATGAGCATGGCTCCACTAGAAGGCATATGTATTCATGCATTCAGTATATCTGAAATCATTCTGACAGTAATAACTGCAATTCAGGCACTGCCTGTGGGTTCTCAGTATTCAGATTTGGGTAGTAGCAGTTAGTTTTGACAGATAGCTGGACAACACTGGAAATGAAATGGCTAAGGTGGATACTAATTTTTCAACAAAAAATATTGTTAATAACTACACCCTAATCCTTGTGTATATATTTGATTATTTTGCATATTATACTTGCCAAATTTATTCACTTAAAATTTAGCAAACAAGAAGTAGATTTAGAAAACACTGAAGGTTTGTTTAAAGATAATAACTTGAGGTGGACTGATCACAGAATTCCAGTTGGAACTGGAGAAAAAAACAAAACAAAACAGAATTCAGTTTGAAGTTCTTTAACAATTAAAAACATATATTATTAAAATCAGTGAAAATTACATCAAGAGAACAACTCAGAAACTGGAAGAGCAAGTTTGTTAATAATTCATTAGGTATATTTTGAAATATAGAGAATTTTCATGTATTCCATATTTTTCTCAAATTAGAATGCTTTTCTAACCAGCATTGTTTTTAAACAGAATATGATTTATATAAACTTCTAAAAAAAACAAAAGGATATTTTTAATGTTGTTTACAATGCAGCAATAATGATCAATGAGATTTTGATATGTGGAAAGTTGTCGATGTACAAATTCATTTTCATGGAAGTTAGTATACCGCATCACACACTCGATAATGGGCCAAATAATTATCTTAAGAGCCGATGGATGCAATGTGATCCAAAGCATTAATTATCTTGCATGATGAGTATTGCATCCCGAAAATCTACATTACAGTGATAGAATTTATTCTGCCTGCTTATTATCTCTGCATCAGAACTGTGCAGAGATCAAGAAGGATACACAGTTTGATTTCTGTCACTTTGCTTCCACCGGACTCCTTAATTGCAGCAGCTGTTACTTGTCTCCACTGTTATGAAGGTCACTGAACAATTTCCAGGATAACCCAGTGTTCTCACAACTTTCTGAAACATCTCCCTTTGGTGCTGAAGTGTTTCATGTTTGGTTTCTGTATCAAGAGCAAAGTACCTGCAGTTAGTTTAAAGTCCTGGGAGAATTAGAGATTTTTTTTTTTATTATTTTTTTATTTATTTATTTATTTATTTTTTATTTTTTTTTATTTTTTTTGCTTTTAACACCAGGTCAGGGATGTTATGCTATTGAGAGATGTTGAGAAGCTGGTACTGGATTCTACAGAGTAAATACTTGTTATCACATTTCTATACAGATACTATGTGTAATAGAAAAAATTCTACAGTTCTATAAACCTTTGAAAATGCATTCCTATCTCAGAAAAGGAAACTAACAAAACACACGATGAATGGGGAGCTCTTATGAATGTAGCTATTATCTGTTGAAATTGTTTCTGCTACATAGTTTGTAGACAGGGTAACCTGGTGTCATGGTTTTATAATTTTTGGTTACTTCTATTCCACATCATAACATCATGTAGGGCACTGGGAGTTAAAGTGCTAATGCTCCAGTTCTAGGTACCTGCCTGGAAGAGAAGAACTACATTCCCCAGGGGGCTTTGTGGTCAGAGGGGAGATATAACTCCTGGCAAGGTCACCTGATCAGGCTTTTCATAGTATCATAGTATCATAGTATTGTGCAAGTTGGAAGGGACCTTAGAGATCATCGAGTCCAACTCCCGGGTTTCGAGCCCCCTGTGTAGCGAAGCGGCACTTCTACCCCCTGCGCCACAGGGGGGATTCGAACCCGGGTCCTTCGGTGCCGCAAGCAGCAGCTTATACCACTGCACCACCGGGGGCAGTTGCTCTTCTCCTTTGCTTCTCCTGGCTGCTGCCCATCCCAGCTGCGTGCATCACTTTGGTATTACTGTAAGGCCTACAGCTTTCAGATACTCTCTCATTATATTTGATATATTAGCTCTAATTCTAATAATATTGTATTATAATGTGTTATCTTGCATTCCAATACCATATTTAGTAAATTAGTTTGTTTCTCCTCAGATCGTTGCTGCTGTTTTTAATTATTTTGGGGTCCCCTATTTCCCTTTTTTGGAGGTGCGGATTTTGTGAAATCTCTCCACCCCACTGGTCACGGAACTGGGCCGAAGCAGCCCACAAACCATTGACACCTGGGCAAGAGAGGAAATCAAAGAACAATCGTCTCTGATTTCATATAGTATAATTGACTAGGCCTGTGTTTAATTTCTTTTCTTCACTCTTCTTTCCTTTTTCATTTCCTGTTCCCTTTAATGTTCCCCTTCCCTTTCCCTTTCTCTCTCCCTATCCCTCTACCACTCCCTTTCCTTTTTGTTTTTGTGATCCAAGTTAGATGGTACCTTACATTCTGCATCAATTACAGTTGTATTAATTAGCATACTACCAAAACTTAGAAATTTGGAAAATCTTCCTGAATTTAAGATATATTAGTAGCACTAGTAAAATCAGTTCAGGGCACCAAAATGTAAGTTTCTTGATGTTTTACATTCTTTGTTTAGAGGACTTGTGAATCACTTCTAACAAACAAACAAACAAAAACAAACAAACAAACAGACAAACCACAAATATAATTAAAAGAGGAAAAAAAAGTCCTACATTTCTTCTTACTAATTAGGAAATGATGTATGGTAAAGAAATATCTCACTTTCAGAATTGCATTTCTCTTACAAACTCAAAAACCTGCCTAAGTAGGTCATCATTAGTCCACAGAATCACAGAATCACAGAATTATAGGGGTTGGAAGGGACCTCTAGAGATCATCGAGTCCAACCCCCCTGCCAAAGCAGGCTCCCTACACCACGTCGCACAGGTAGGCATCCAGGCGGGTCTTGAATATCTCCAGAGAAGGAGACTCCACCACCCCCCTGGGCTGCCTGTTCCAGTGCTCCGTCACCCTCACCGTAAAGAAGTTCTTGCGCACATTCGTGCGGAACTTCCTATGCTGGAAATCTAGTGCATTTAGGAATTAGTCATTTGGCATTACTAGTCCAGTATTTCTCTCTCCCACGAGTTCTTTAAGAAACAAATGGATTATCATCACAGCAGCCATCTCAGGAAATGAAAGGAATAAAAAATACATTATTGAAATGTAAGAGGTAATCTTTGACTAGGCAAAAATGTTTCCTCTTCTAAAAAACTACTGACTCATGTTATATTTTATAACAGTATAATGCACTATATTCCAATGTACTTCATAGAAATAAAGGCAGTAAGATATTACAAGTTCAGAGTACCATTTTCAGGATGGTACCTTATTTATTTGCTGATGGAATTTTATTAAACTAATTCTATCATGGATGATTTGAGTGTTCACAGTGTTTACAGAACTTTTCTTGTTAACCTAGAAAAAAAATAATCTGTGACAAATTCATCTACTACTCTGAAAGTAATGGGTCAGTGCCTAGAAAATCTGATTTTATGACTCATCAAAATTTGTAAAACAAATAATAAGGAAATATCCTCTTAATCATTTTTATTTACAGATATGCGTAGTTGGATGTGGTGATTTCATAGCAGTAATTGTGATTATCTTGTTTTTATGCTGAACTTAAAAAAATCAATATAAGATCTGTTCCCCAACACAAAGTCTATATGCGTACACTGAGAAGAAAGCAATAATTGTGGACAGTTTTTAGGACAGAAACTGTATTTTTCAGTGTTGTTATAAAATTTGTCTTGGAGTTGATTGAACACTTATTAATAGCAGAGGAAAGTTTTCATTTATTTGCTCATCTGTCAAAGCATACTCACTAGCACTGTTGTTTACAAACATCCAACAAAAGGAAATAAATAAATAAATAAATAAATAAATGTCTTATCTACGAAAACAGAAAAATGTTTGTCTCTTTGCATTCTTCAAACAATGAAGGTAAATATTGAAAGCACAGTCTATATGTAATGGACTCGCATAGACAGTATGAGTCTATAAATGAATTTAATTGTGCATTATTCGTTCTTGCTCATCATAGTGTTTCATGGCATTTCAGAGCCCTCAGTGTTGAATGGTGAAGGCTGTTGATTTTACATGATCCTTCAGAGAGCCCAGCTGTAAACAAAAATTATGAAAGGCATAATGCAGTCCCACAGTCCCAAAGCATGCATAGCTACATTCATTGCTTTGGATTTGCTGATTCATATAAACAGATTTCAGTTGTATTGTCACAATGACAGCTTATGATGATAAAAGGACTCCCTGAATAGTTTCAGTCCTTGCATTCATTCTGGAGCTTTTTTTTTTTTTTAATCCTGTGGGAACTGAAGATGGTATATGCAGTACTTAATATAATACATCCTAAATAAATGGCTCAAACCACAGCTGTTCTGAATTCATTCTGTATCTCTGCCACAGAGTGTCTTTAATTTCTCCTGAGACTGTGGGACCTGGAGAATGCAGTACCCTTTACAGTCCCTATTTTAATCTGTGTATGTTTGAAATAAAGAGGGAGATTCACCCCATTTACTGTATTCTAGAAGTCCATTTCTGAGCTAATCATACAGTATGAACTTTTGTGTTGCCATCTTTTGCTGTTGCAGAGCAAATTTTAGGTAAAGCAGACCTGTAAGCTACACTTCTTTCTGTTGACCACAAAGGATGCCTTAGTTCAGAGACCTGCAATCTGAATGTATGACATTATTCAGTATAATTAGATATTTATGTGGTAATTCATCTCCTTGTAGAAACAGCTAAACAGTGAGAGCCCAAAGATCTTAGCAGTACTGTGCAAAAATATAGATAAATAGGAAGCTACAAGTTTTAAAATGATGCTAGATGGAATGTCTGCTCAGGATTCATTCTGTGAGGCCAAAATCACTAGCATTTTACTTCCCCTTCTTAGATCCTGTCTTCTGTTCTCTAAATGTATGATCTAATATTTCTGACATGTATAACTTCCCCTTTTACTAGTCCAGTCCTTGAGTTGACACCTTCAGCACTCAATCTCTCCAGCCTTGATGTGATGTTCAGATTCCACCTGCAGGTCCTGACTTTTTATATAGGGTTCTTGTAACCAAAATACTAGAAAAAATTAATATCAACACTGATCTGGAAGGATGTATTTGTCACGTACCTTCAAGCCAGCTGGGGAAACTTCCTCTTTCATATAGCCTATTGCCACCTTTGCTTTGTCTAATCCCTTAATTAATTTATGAACTTATGACACTCAACTCATTTGCCTCCTCATTCACTAATCACAACCTTTTCAGTCAAATGAGCAAATTTCATTTTCATATCATATAAAAGTTTCTCCTAGATTTTAGCTAGCCAAGGTCTATTTAATCCCTTTCATATAGTCCTCTCTCTGAGACTGCCACAGTCTACATTTGGCAGCTGATTCTCATTACTGTGGAAAAAAAATGGTGGAATTTTTTGTAGAAACAGCATTCTCATATCATCTCTTCTATGAACAGCTCCCTGTGCTGGTTTTATTTTGATAGTTGAGGAGGGAGGAATAAACATATCTGAATGAAAACCTAATTAATTAATGTTCTGAACTACTTTACTGTTGCTATTTTTTAGAAGCTGTTTAGCACAATGATAATGATTCACAGTATTATGAATAAGTGTAAAAGTTTCCAAAATAATTTGGATTATAGCTAAATTAACTCCTAGTATAACTCTATAAAACAGCCCCATTGACATTACAGAACTGTACAGAACCAAGCCTTTTTAGAAAATATTTCCCATTTTAATTCCAAAACTGTATGAGCTAGGAAAGATGACTTTTTGGTCAAAAGCAGCTGCACTGGTAGCATCTATTTTCTTTATTAATACAAGAAATGGGGTAAAGATTGGATTTTTAGGGAATTCATCACAGAAATATAGGAGGAAGTCCAATAATGTCCTTAGTGATGAGAAATTTTTGTTATTAACAACTTCTAACTTCTTCAGGAGGAAAATGAATAGATTATCCTCAGGGTTTTCATTTTCAAGCAGAGATGTAATTTTTTATAATCTCTCAGCCAGTTTGTGTACAAGAAGTGGCTCAGCACTTCTACATCTCTTCATTTCACCCAACTTTCTCCTCATCCATGCCTCTTAAAATTAATGTTTAACTACCTATAAAATCAATGGAGAAAAGCAGATGTTATTGGAAGACTCCTGAGATAAATTTGCTCATCATTCTGAGTACAGAAATGAATAAAGAAATTCTGGGAGAAAAACAATACAAGTCATGAAGTGTTTTAATGGATTTCTTATCAAGAAAGTGTAGGCCTTAAATTGAAATATTTTATAGGTTCTTATATGGACCAGATCCTGACTCTGTGAAATAAATCATATTTATTTATTTGCAATTTCTTTTCATGGGATACAAGAAAAAAAATAACTGTTGGTGTGAAAGACATATTCCAGAAAACCAAATATGTACAAAGTATTAGGATAAATACATCTGTTAAATAGTAAATTGCTAAATCATGTTGTTGACCATTTACTTAAATGTTCCTGTGTGAAATTAAAAACAACTAAGCCAAACAAGAAACATTTCTTGTGACTGCACTGTTTGGCACAAAATTGAATTAATGACATGAAACCACAATATAATGTTGATCTGTTTTGTACTAATTCTTTACACATGTCACTAAAAGTCAGCTTTGAAGGAGAGTTGGAAAAAAAAAAATCCTAATAGGCTTAAAGTAGATCAGGGAGATAAAAGACTGCATGTGTCAGAATGAAATGCTTTTTAATCTCTCTAATGGACGTTAGATGGCAGCATTAATCAAGATATTTAAGACAGCATTTTATTAAGGGAAAATGACCCTCAGAATATCCTGTAAAATATTTATTTATAGGTCTTGCTTTCCATTTTTGAAGGAAAATTATGATTAATTTTTCTATCTCAAGTATATGGTGGTGCCAGAGCTTGTAACTTTCCCAAAATGGTGTCTTTTTGTATTAAGTGGCACAAAAGCAAAGCAGATAGTGTTTTTCGTAATAGTCATAAAAATCCTCTTGAAAATAAAGAGAGAGAGAAAAAAAAAAAAAAAAAAAGAAAAAAAGGTCAAAGACCTGGCATAGGAGGTGTAAGGAATAAAGGATACACAAATCTTAAAATGAGGAGTAAATTCAGAGACAACACATAAATAAATAAATAAATAATAAATTGGTGGAGAGGATTGGTGGTAATACATGGAAGATTATAGAGTTTGAAGTAAATTATCTGATTATCAAAGAAACGTCAAAATGCTTTCAGTGACTTGCTGCTTTATATATATATATATATATATATATATATTTAATTGAACTTCATATTGTTTTATAAATGACAGTTATGATAAGCCATACAGTGATTGCTCAGTGCTAGCATGCTAGCATTTTCGGACTGCATTAGAATTCATCTGCTTGACTCATAAGGTGCTGATGCCTGTTAACAAGACAGATCACCCAACACAGTCACTCCAAAATCTTTGCAGAACTGGTTCAGGATCTTGTTTTACTTTGTGACCCATATAGCTGCATGTTTGTCACAGGGCTGTTGGTTAACTTTTCAATTCCTGGCAAGACATTAGAACAATTTGCTCAGCTGTGAACCTCAGATCACCTAGAGTGTTACACTGATCAAAATTCGGTGAATTTAAAACCACAAATTAGAGTAATCTCTTTATGAATGTAATCTACTCATTAAATAGGGGTCAAAAAAGAAGTACACTTCATAAGTCACTTCAGTATGAAGAAAGGCTCTTCTTATTGTTTCTTCTCAACAAAGAAATGAGTCATGGTGAATAAAAATATCATTAATCAAATGAAGTTACCATTATGTTACTGCACAAATGTGATTATAGTACTATAGATGAAGAATAGTAGACTACAAGAGTGGATTTTGGTCCCTTTTTGTCAGTGTGGGAAGACTTTTGGGTGAGATCACATGCAGTTGTGTTCTAGGCCTCAGTTCTGATTTGCAGCACTGCTGGGATTTGATGCGCTCTATTCACCCATGGCACTTTGCACTGCTGGCAAAGAGTGGAAGGAGAAAGAGATTAAAGAATCTAGCGGTATTCCCTCTTCTTGATGTAGTTGCACTGGACAAACATGCTCTGTCATGTCCTGAGCCATATTTCTACCTCAACTTGTTCCTACTGATTCTGAACCTTATTGTCTTGATTTCCTTTTCTGGCCTTGAACTCTCCCCATGGAGCTGCCTGATGTCCAGGGCTTAGGCTGCCGAAAGTGCCCACAGCTACCTTGCTCCTAAACGAGGAGGTGGAACAGGTCCTGGCTGTGACTGCCTGCGCTGACTCCCCATGAGGATCTCTTGGCCCCCGTGAGCAGCCAACCTGCATGGCACCCTGAATGACAAATTAATTATTAGATTGAGTAATCAAACACAAACATACTCTTAAAAAAATTGCTTTGCTGCAACATATAGAAGGTTTTAGAGATTTGTATTGGAAATAAAAGTGATCACCACAAGGAGACAGGTGCTCTGATTTTAGTAAGATGAGGCTCAGCAACGACCTTTCAAAAGGAAGGATGCAGAAAAATAGAAAGAAAAAGAACTAAAATTGGATTGACAACAGTACTAGAAAAAATCATTTTGAAATTATGCTGTAACACAATGAGTCATCCATTCATTGTACTGCAAAACAGGCAGTTCACATTCTGAGATGTATTAGCAGAAACGCTGCATATGAAGCAAAAGAAGAAATTCATTATTATACTTTAACAAGAATGGGAGAGCCTCAGAGTATTTATTTCTGCTTTGGGTACCTAACATTAAAATTATGTAGTCAATTTTGGTAGGATTTGGAAGAAAAATAAAGGATATTAGAATTTTTTGAAAGCATTAACTGTAGAAGTAAGCATAGTCTCCCTGATTTCGTATTTTAGATGTTTAAGAATGTCAGTTCCAGGAAACATCCAGTTATTTCCTGGATCTAGCATGTAAGTACAGGGAAGAACAGTACAATATTAGTTTAATCTGAAGGAAAAAATGGCTGTCTAGTATTAGAAATATCATCTCAAATTTGAGTGTGGTACAAGACAGCAAAAAACTATAGAAAAAATTTTGGAATGTGCTGCACTCTGTGGTCCTTTGAAATATCTCCCAGACCTCATTTTCCAGTGTATGGTAGATATGGCCTTTATCTGATTTTTTTTTCCTGCGTATGCGTTCTTTCATACTACACTGACATTAATAGCAATTCTGCACTTTAAGGAGAGCAGAGCACTGGAGATTCTTTAGTAGAAACCTTATGATGGAATTTTGTTTCATAATGAATGCACAGCCCAAGTGCACAAGAACAAGGTTATCCATACTTACAACTTACTAAGCCCTGCGGAGTCTCCTCTAGGTATTGCAACGTATGTATCAGTACACATCATTATTAGGCACTTGCTGGATGATCTGAACTACCCTAATCATAACTTGGAAATGTAATAATTAAAAAGTCAGAAATATTTTATAGAGCCTGGAGATACATTCTGTCTGTTGAGTACGCTAAAGATAGTTAGCTTTTCTTGTGTCTGAATCTTGTGGTTACAGCTTCATAAAAAATGGCCTGTAGTTTTATTACAGTGATCATCCTTGGTTTTGTTTGTGACTACAGGTAGAAAAAAACACTATACAGCTTAAGAGAATGTTATCGTCTGCATAGGTTTTTGCAGAATTCTATAGGTTGGCTTGAAACTCCATAGGACACTTGTTCTGTTTATTCTAAATTGTCTTAGTGAAACAGAGATACACTCCTGCTGTGGTATTCCTGCTACATAGAAAGGTTATTTATCCATATTTAGTACTATGAATATCTACACTGAAAGCATTCATGTACAGCCAGAAACAACTTGAAATTAAACCATGATGTAAGAATATATTTATATGTGTATTATAAAGGAAGATAGAATAAGAATCTAGAGACAGTGAGCAGCAAAAGAGTAAGCGTTCCTCATAAATTGTGTTTCAGTTTTTACATTTAGCCACGCATGGGCTAAAACAGTGAAATTCAGAGGTATTTCACTGTTTACTGGGTTATTAGTACCTCCTCCATTTTCCATCTGACTTTTTATTTCTTGATCATCATATCAAAAAAGTATTTTTAATTACTGTTTTATCGAGTATTTTTATTATATCAGATTGGTACTGAGATGTTTTCTGCTTAATTTTAAAGCCAGTAAATACCTTTGTGTGTTTCAGTGTTTCATATTGAGGCCAAATTTAAATGTTAAGCAGTAAAATAAGAGAAGTGACTGAAATAATAAGATCATACTGAAAATTTATTTTATTTAAATTATGGCAAAGCAGAATTTTGTTAATATTACTGATGTCAACAATAATGTTCAGATCATTGCTCTGCTGCAAGAAAAAATATGATTCTCCACTCAGTTTTGTGAATACTTCTACCGTCCAATCTCAAAACAAACAAACAAAAAAACAACAAAAAACATTAGGTGGCACATGACAGTACCTTTGCAGTGCTGCAACATGGCTGGATGCTTTAAGGTTTTCAGTGCAGGGCCACAGAGATGATTAAGGGCCTGCAGAATCTCTTGTAGAAGGAAAGGCTGAGTAAGCTGGGTCTGTTAAGCCTGGGGAATAGAATACAGTGAGGGGAACTAATAAATGTTTATAAATACCTAAAGGGAGGTGGGAAGGCCAGCTCCTTGGAGGTGTGTAGCAGTAGGACAAGGAGTAATGGCCTAAAACTTCAGTATGTGGAAGATCCTCTTTACGGTAAGGATGATGGAGTGCTGGAACAGGCTGCTCAGAGAGTCTGTGGAGTGTCCGTTTATGGAGATAATTAAGAACTGTCTAGATGCTTACCTGTGTGACCTATTGTAGGGTACCTGCTTTAGCAGGGGGGAAAGACTCAATGAACTGTTGAGGTCCTTTCCAACATCTGCAATTCTGTGATACTGTGTTGTGTCTTCCTATACAATTATTTCTTTCCTATTTGAAACATTGTGGTTGTTTCTTTTTTTTTTTTTTTTTTTTTTTTACCCCTAAGGGCTAGAAGAAACTACGTGCACACACACACTAACAGCAAAACAACCCAAAACAAACAAACAAACAAACAACACACCCTAAGAGCCATTCTTTGGAGGACTGCAGAACTGCTACAGAGATGCAGCACAGTATTGCTTTAGATCCCCTTTATTTAAGAAACTAGGGCAAAGCCAGGCAGACCCACAAGCAGTGCAACTGTCTAATGAGGCATACGTATCACCAAATCTTCTGATTTGTTATAATGCAAATAAAATAACCATTTTAGAAAATAGTGAAATTTAAAATGCTTTAAACTAGAAGTTACTATATTGGATTTGTATGTTGATTCTTTTTGTTTTATACAAACTGTAAAGCCCAAAGATTTTATAGCTCTGATATCAGGTTTTAGTGTCTTCATTGCCAGGATATTACAGTAGAGCCAGTTAAGCAATAAGGATACTGAAAGGTAGAATCTACTAGATAGAGAAGTCTCCCCTAAATTAGTGGAATAGCTTTTGTTTTTCATTCAAATTGTAAGAAGGGACCAGATTGTCCACTGATACAGAATAAACATGTTTTTTGGAAGAAAATGAGTATTCACTGTGGTGATCAAAAGGAAATAATATAAAATGACAGCATTTTGTAACACTGAAGAAACAAATCCTCTAGAGTCAGGAAATAATGTAGTACATTTCAAAACATAAACTGCTAGAAAAGCTGAGCGTTATATATGCCAAAGATTCTGTTAAGCATGATAACAGGTCTGAATTATAAATGAGGGCTAGTCCAAAAGAAATGCATCATATTTTATTACATTGGCCCATGACATCAGAGGGAGAGGTTGCATGGCAGTAGAGTTTGAACTTCCCCAGCAATTACATGGTGCTGCCATGTGACAGATGACAGCAAAGAGAGATTCTGTTAGAATGGCATGGAAGTACATATGAAGAAGTGATTCATGAATTCCTCCATGTAGAAAAAATAACATCTACTGACAGTCATTGATACTTGCAGAACATTTCTGGAGACAAATAGCGAATATGAGCACAGTGAGATGGTGGGTGGAGACCTTCAGCAGTGACAACAGCAACATGAAAGTGAAGCCATGAATATTTTTACAATCGTGGCATGTATGCTCTTGTTCACTGCTGGCAAAAATAAATAAATAAATAAATAAAAATGGATAACTAATGGTGGAGAATAGATGGAAAAATAGCCTTTTGTAGCTGAAAAATTGCTCTACCAAAAAGTGTTATTTTACTCTTAGTGTCTGCTGTAGTTTCCATGGAAATAAATAGGAGGCAGTACTTTCAGAGCAAACCTATTTAGCATAAAATTAATAGTTGCACTGTATAACCAATTTTGCGTTGTTTTAAAAAGTTTGTGTGTTTCAATTGGGTCATAAGTATTCTTTTGTCTAAATGCTGTCCACATTGCTTATGTCTCAGTCTTGGAACTCTTTATCTTGGAATTCTCAGATTTCCTGAAGGTTATGCAGAAAGAAAATGGACTTCTGTTTAGTTGACACATTTTGAACACTAAGGTTATGATAAGATTAATCATGTCTTAGAAGTCTCTATTTCTATTCTTTTAATTTGAAGGTAACATAGATCATTAAAACAAATGTAGACATATTGTCTATATATTTACATTTTGCGAACCCACCTTTTATGTCTAAATTACAAAATTTTTGTCACTTTATGAAGAGAAAGTCAATCTACTTCATTATTTGCATTAACATTCCTGTATTTAGTGTTGGAGAACAAAGGTAGAAAGGATGGTGAAAGAAAAAAAGTAAAAATGAATGTTCTGACTTAGAATCACAGAATCGCCAAGGTTGGAAAAGACCTCTAAGATCATCCAGTCCAAGTGTATATCATTATTTCCCACTAAATCATGTTCCTTAGTACAACATATAAATGTTTCTTGAACACCTCCAGGTGATTTTACCACCTCCCTGGGCAGCCTGGTGCAGCACCTGACTATTCTTTCAAATAAGTTTTTCGTAATGTCCAATCTGAATCTCCCCTGGCACAACTTGAGGAAGATTCCTTGTCTCTCTTTCACCACCATTTAAGAAAATATATGGATATTGTATTTATTGTATATATACCCTTACTCTGTAAATCACATTTTTATTCAAAAATTGATTTTTAGCGAATCTGTGATGGATTGACTTATTCAAAAACACTTGCTATTTTTTATATGGATTTAAGAAAATGAGGACATAGTATCATAGTAAGAATCCATTACATTTTTTTAAATGAAAAAGGGAAGCAAATGCATTTTCTTGGCATTCTCAGAGTTGGTCTCCTGAAAATGATATATGATATATGCTTCATACGGAAAGTCTTATTAACATTTTTTGAGAAAATTGTGGTCTTACGAATGATTATTTATTTTCTACTATTTTTAAACAGCTTAATTATATATGTAATTGATTCCTGAAGAGCAAGCATACAATTTAAAATATTGTCAGAGAAACAGAAATCTTAAAGAAAAGTATATCTCATGACTTCTCTTTGATTGGAGGACTAGAACTTTCTATTTAAGAAAGGGGGCAAAAAAAATAGTTTGAGAAACATTTATTCTCATCTTATCTACAGAGCAGACATCAAAAAACAATCTAGTTCACACTAGGTCACATTACTGACCAGTGCAGAGAAAAAATATCACCTCCAAAAGGAGTACATATATCTCATGTATCTGTCTTACAATTAAACGTATCACATCCTGAAAATGCTTTGTTCTCTTTTCTGGTAAGATGATCACATATGGTGATTGACTGAGACACAAAAGTTATACTTTAAAATTTTTATTTGAGAAAAGATTGCTTATACCTTATTAATTGTGAGTCCTATCTAATTCTAAGGCCAATTTCACTTTCATGATGCTTTTTCTTCACATCAGTGAAAATGCAATTTGTTTTTAAAAAGGAGAGACAGTCTATAACCTGCTGAAAAATATGATAAGTGTGTTTTGCAGGTGCAATTATCAATTTCCATATATGTGCAGATGTCTCATATCTGACTCTAATCAAACTCTTTTATGCATGAGTCCATGTAGCATGCCCCATTCACACTGATTTTGAAAAAAAAAAAAAAATGGTTTGTGATGATGGCCTTCTTTGAAGCTGTCCCATTTTGGAGAGCAAAGACGAAAAAGCTGGAAACCTACCTCTCTGACTCCCTTGGGTGTTCCACCTTCTGCTTATTCCTGTATGCCAAAGAGGTCTCAGGACATTAGAGCTCCAAAATACACACTTTAGCCGCTGGCACTCTCTCCATATTCAAGCTTGTACTTCCACTTTGTTTTCTATACAGAATTCTGATTGGTCACAAAGGTAAATTATGTTCTTAAACTTTTCTAAAGCAGAATTTTAAAAGCAAAGGAACATCATTAGTGAGTTTAGGTGGAATATATTACCATTTTTAAAATTCTCATTTTTATTCATACTGCCTCTTCTGAATTAAATTATTGTTAGCATCAATGCCTTTGCATTACACTTAAGAAAACAAAATTTGCATATTAAGACTTAGTTTCCAACCACAAAGCAAGTTTTTCATTTAGTTGACGAAATACTTTGAAATGTATTTTAAAAAGAACACCCTTTTCCTCCATGAATTTTCCTGAGGAACATAACTTTTACTTTTAGAAGTTCAACATAAGAAGTAAAACTCTTCAGGATTTCCAGCAATTCAATAGGATTTTTCAACTAGCTTTTTGATTAACTGCCATGTAATAATCTATACTATTACTGTTTACCAGCTCTGACTTTACTAGTTTACTGTAGGGCTACTCTTTCAAAAATATCAGGTTAGTTGGTGTAGTGGACTGTCACTCATGAGTGTTTTTCATTGGTTGTTACACAGCTAACAGAAAATTTAACTCTGGTTTATGAGAAATAAACCTAAGTTCAAACATGGATACATAGGTATATCCATAGTTTGTTAAGCTTAATAAAAGACCTTTCTAAATTCTCATCATACTTATGATTTTCTTATGCACTGTTTTATACATACTGTTACACAGATTTCCTGACAGTAACGAATCTACTTATTACCCTAATAATTTGGGGGTAATTTTGATCATTATACCTCTTCCTTACTGTAATATGTTAAGTATCATAAAATATGATATCTTCCTTAAATATTGTCACATATGATCCAGAAAAATAAAATAGTATTCTAATACATTTAATATAGAAAATATGTATATATAACTATATGACAAAGCAAGATAATTTTATTTGCTTTCACTAAGAATGTGTTGCTCCAAACCTACTGATGTTGAAAAGCAGAAATTTATTTGATCTTGAGACAACTGTTTTTGTCTAGGAAGGCAGGTATCACAGTATCACAGTATTGTGCGAGTTGGAAGGGACCTTAGAGATCATCAGGTCCAACTCCCGGGATTCAAGCCTTTCTGTGTAGCAGAGCAGCACTTGTACCACTTGTGCCACAGGGGGATTCGAACTCCAGGCCTCCGGTGTTGCAAGCAGCACTTTATACCACTGCGCCACTCACTAACATGAGAACTAAAAGACCCAAGGATCAAATGATAGTATATAAAGAACAAAATATATTTTCCATCTTCAGTGCAGAAGAGGCTTGCCACCCTTGCACTTTCAGTTTCTAAAGCTATGCTGAAGCAAAGTGTTTGACCTCTCCAGAACTGGTCTAATCACTAGGAACCCTGAATGTGTTCAGTAAGATATTGCAAGTGAGGATGCTCAGTATCAGGAAATGACACACCCACAACTTCAGTTAAAACACTCAAACAGAGCTTTTATTTTTTTAAAATATTGGTAATAGTAAACTTGCCGCTGAGATAACTGTGGATACTGTTCTCAGTGCTGCTCTCTCAGACATGTAAAGTAGCACAGACCCACTTTGCAATCTCACACTAGAGATAATTAGATAAATGCTAAGGAGATGATGGACTGTAGATTTTTATAAAGAGGATGCATATTACAATGAACTTCCAAGGACATGAAATAGCAAAGACAGTTTACTAATAGTACAATTAAGAAGGTGAAAACTAGCAGTTTACAAATAAGGAAAGCTCAAAGCCGTATCTAGTCATTGCTTATGGACTTAAGATCCATGAGTCTCCAGTTACCCAGCTCTAATAATTTAAATTGTTTAAGGACCTTTGAAATAGTCTTATAAATGGAATTGATATTAAATTGCTGCAAAAACAAACAAACAAACAAACAAACAAAAAACAACAAACATCTTTCAAAGTATAAACACAGATTCAAATTGTCCATATTTGAACTGTCTTTGCCACTGCTTCTTTCTGTAAAATCAAATGCATTCCCATTCCATATGTCCTCTAGTTTTGAAGAATTTCTCCAAATTAGTACTAAAAAAACCTGTGTAAGGTGTATGGGCTGTCTTGCAAATCAGCATAACCTGATTCTTTGCATAAACTTCTTTCCAGTAAGGTAAATGATAAGACTCCTGTCAATCTTGACATATTTGCATATGACCTCTATAGTCTTTGAAAATCATGGCATTTATCTGTTCCTGTGAATCTGAAAGTGTTCCAGCATCTCTGCACACTAAAAAAAACACACTGAGTCAGAGAACCCAAGCATCCTTAAGAAAAACTGCAGAAATAAGAAAAAGTAGTGAAGTCAAATGCACTTTCCATGTTCTATACCACTATCTTCATTAGGTACAAGTAACTAGGACAAATAATTAATACTAAATTTAAGATGTGATCATGCTTCATTCTAAAAAGAAAGGATGTACTATTTAGCAGCTATTTTGTTGTACTGTTCAGGAAGGATCTCAGATCATCTGAAAAAGATAGTATAAAGTAGATACAATTTTGTTAGTTCATGAATTTTAAAAGAGTTCATATAAAAACTTGTCCTACTGAAGTATTTGGTGAAAAATTTTCATTCTCCTTGCACTCCATGTGACTATTGTCACTTCAGGACTTTCAAGTGACATAACAATTCACGTTCCTCTTTTAGCATCAGCTGGATTTCTTTTAGTCCCAGCAGGAGATAAAACAAGTTATTCAGAGTTAAAATGGGTTGAGGAATAAAGTTCATCAGAACAGGTGAAGGTGATGATCTCTGGTGAGGTTCATCTGTGTTTTCTTAGAAATCCTTCTTTGAATAATTTCTGTCTTCTCTGATGTGTTATATGTTTTTTTTTTGTTTTGTTTTTTTGTTGTTGTTGTTGTTGTTTTGTTTTAGTTTTTTCCTTTTTTTTTTTTTCCCTTTTTTCTTTTTTCTTTCATTATTTTCCCAGATAACGTGTGACATTCCATCAATGGGTAATTTCTTTTGTGGAAGAAAATGATTGGCATACCACAGGATGTTTTATCTCAGCTGGATTAATTCTAATACTGCAAGTACTTAATTCCCCTACCTATGTTTTGAACAGTCATTAAAGTAAGTGAAGTAGGTTAAAGGTTATTGATCCAATTTTCAGTTGAAAACTCTCTAGAGTGGTAGCTGTATTTGTTTTCAATTTGACTGTTTCTGACACAACAAACTCCTTCTTTTATAACCCCCCAGGAGAGATTTTAGATTTTGCAGCAGCACAAATAATTCATTATGTACTCAGTAGCATGGACAACAGAAAGCTTATGTGATCACAAAAGCACTGACTGCTTCTTTTCCTTTTTCTTATTATTTTTCTTTTTTCTTTCTTTTTTTTTTTTTTTTTCCTGGAGAGTTTAACAGATTCTGCAGATTCTGTACAAATCTGTATTCATGTGTGTATATCCCTGGATACTGAGAGAATGTGCAAATTCCTAATAGAAAACAGGGCAGCATTCAGTTTGTTTGCTATGATAAGAGCTTTTTTTTTTTTTTTTTTCTTTTCCGTTTTTGCTTTTTTTCCCCCTCTCCTGAAGGTTTTGAAGGTTAATCTTCCATGTTATTCAAGCTGAGCTTCTGGGACTTGGAAAATCAGGCCCCAAACTCTTCATGCTATCAGGATACACTGGAGCTCTTTACCTGAGTTTTTATTATTATTTTATTCCTTTTTGGTGGTAGGATACTCTAGTTAAGTCCAACTGTAGAGAGGTTACGTATCTGTAACACTCTACAATTTCATGTCTACTTGTAAAGTAGTAGTAATGATTACCTAATAGCTTATTACTGGCCTTTCCAGCACTCATTGTTTTTTAAATTTCTCTAAATTATTTCTGGGATGTCTTTGCAGCCTGAAGGAAATCATGTTATTTCAAATAGATAAACAGATTCATAGATGTTTGACCTTGTGAGTATCGCAAATCCCTTGCTCTCAAATCAAATAAAATCTCTGAGCTTCATCACAGAGGTAGATTTTTAGCATCTTAATACTTTCTGTGTTATTTTACATTAAAAAAAAATATAGTTAAAGATGCAGATTTTAGAAGGCATCATGATTTTGGCTGGGATAACTTTCTTCTGGAGGCTTGAATGATGCCTTATCTTGGATTTCTAATGAGAATAGATTCCAATTTCTTGATAAAATACAATTTCTATGAGAAGGACCCTGTGAACTCTACATGTCATATGCTGAAATGTATGTGAAAGAGAATTACAGAATTTCACCAGAAAATGTACACTTTTAAATCAAATCCAAGGTTTAGTATTACAAGGTTTCTGATAATACTACGTGTTGAATAAATGATCATAAGCTTTTCTGCATTATCTTTAAAGTTTGTTTGACATTTTATACATTTTGTTCTATTTTGCCCTACTCACTGTTCAATAAATCAAAAAGACAGTTGAAACAAAACACCACAAACCAGGAGTAACTACTGAAGTCAGTTGTAACTTTGAAAAAATATAGAATGTGTTTTATCTTAATTTTAGTTCAAATTTGATAATAGTATATGACAAAAGCTCTGTTAGAAATTGCAGAAGGAGTAAACAAATTGTTTTGCACTTCTTAAACAGACTCTGGCAAATAACATAATTAGCTCTCTTCAGTTTCAGAATGAATGTTCATACTGCAGAAATCATTCAGTAATGATGCTCTGCTGCTACACTGAGCCATCTATCATGCAAATTAGAATCTTTCCACAATCCAAACATAACTGAATGCCTCTAGAGTTGCAAGTAACCACTCACAAGTCGGACTAGATCAAAACTTATTTTAAATTACACTGGAAACTGCAATGACTCTGAGGTGATTTATCAGTAAGGCATCTGTTTACTTTGTGCATGCCTTCTTCATAGTTACTAATCCTTCAAGGTGTGGAGCATTTCCAATTACAGAAAGATACCTTCAGGTAGCTTGAGACGGCAATTTATACATTTGAATCAACAATGGTTGCTAGTTCACAGGGGAATAAAAAAACCCATATGACTAGAGAATCTGAAAAAGCTAATATTTATTACAAGTACTTCCTATCTTTATGAATTTTTATGAATAATCTTTGGAGAAACATTATGATCTTATATTGAGTATTACTGATTTAAGGCTGAATAGCCTTTTTCATTCCAGAAAATGAATATAAAAAGTACACATGCAATGCATAATCAAGACAAGGGAAAGAGCTGAAATAGCAATGAAAGCTATTGCTCAAAACCGTATCTAGTAAATGCTAATTTAATCTTGCCATCTGCTTAGCTGAAGTCAGGTAATTGAGCATTGTAAATGTTTTAACATTGACAGTTTGTAAGAAGACTTGTGTGATTGTGAAGAAAAGATGTAAATGAAAATATTCCTCACACTTGCTTTTTTTCCACATTTACTCAAATTTGTTGAGTCAGAACTTGAGTAGGGAAAACAAAATATACAGGATAGATAATTCAGTTGTTCAATTCTTTTTGATGCTTTTGCCTTTTTTATTTGTTGACAGTGCTTTAGGTTTCAATCATCATATTTAAAATAATAGAAAATAGAAATAAAATTAAGATTTATTTATTTATTTATTTGTGTGTGTGTGTGTGTGTGTGTGTGTGTAATTTAAGAAGTTTTCTCTATTTGAGTTGACCTATTGTCAGGAGAATCAAATCCAATTTAAGAGGCAGAAAAAATGCTTAAGGAAATCAACAAAGGCTTCCTTACATAGCCATCTTTTCCAGAAATCTTTCTTGAGATGTAGTACCTTAGTAGGGGAAAGAACTCTGATTAGAAAACCAAAACCATAAACAAAAAGAAAACAACAAAATCCCCACAAACTCTGAATTGAAAAAGTAAATCAACTAGTTAAATCTTGTTTCAGTAAACCACTCCTAGGAATGACTGAAAACATAATGGTTTGCCAAAATTTGTAATATGGACAACAAAGTTTGGAGAAGCAGTAAAAGTTTCACTAGGGCTGAAGGCAGTAAGCCAAGTCAGTTCCAACCTTAGATTCATGGGAATGCTTCTTTTTGTTGTAGGTGATACCAGCCAAAGTTAATTGAGTCACTACCTTGGATCTCTGGTCAAAGTAGAGACAGAAGTGGTTATATCTGGCCTTCAAAATGTAGTAAATGTTACATGTTACAATGCAGTCTATTTGTGCAGTCCATAATATCATATTGATTATTTGGCCTTTATTCTTATATAAGGGAAAAATCTTCTACAGTAAGGGTGGTAAGGTACTAGAACAGGTTGCCCAAGTGATGTGGTGGATGCCCCATTCCTGGAGACTTTCAAGGCAAGGCTAGATCAGGCCTGGACAACCTGATCTATATGTGGTATCCCTGTTCATTGCTGGGAAGCTGGACTATATGGCCTTCAGCGGTCCTTTCCAACTCTAAGGGTTCTATGACTCTAAATCCCTAATGAAGTTATTTCAGTGAATTGGAGCTAATGTCCAGAAGTTTCAGATACCACATCTAGCAAATGAGCACTGAATTTACAATCTGTGCCTAGTGCTCCCATACTGATTTTGTTTATTCTATTTTATTCTTGTCCGTGTTTGGTCAGGGTGAATACTTAGTAGTTAAACATCTTATTAAAACAAACAAAAAACCCAAAACAAAAACACCCCTCTATTTCTGTGTAAATGTCATCAACATAATGGTGATTACTCAAAATATAAAGGAAAACAGCAGTGGTAAACAAATTCTGTAGAAAAGATCCTGCCTGCTTCCTTCTAGTTCTGTGTCATAATACGCAACTTTGTGATATACCCACAGGCAACAGAATTTGTAATGCATTCTGCTCTCTTTGGAAAGCAGCAGCTTTCTCTCAGTAGGTCTGGAAATTTCCTTTTAAATAATAGGGAATTTCTTGCAGGAAAGTAAACAGTGACCTTTTATTTATTTGATAGATGAGCTTATAAAAGCTGTTTAGTCTTGGGAGACGTGGCATTGACAAGCTCTCATGAATCTGAACAGGACAAAAATTTCACTAAGCAGTTTTTTTTTTTTTTTTTTTTTTTTTTTTTTTTTTTTTTTTTTAAATCTATAAACATGGATTGCACTGAAAGGCTGAACTCTGCAGAACCCCAAACCATTTCAATCTTTTCTTCCATGACTAACAGCATTTTAGTTGTACGCATTAACCCCTGTGATTATATATTTGGGGATCATATTTAGCTTTTAGTTTGCTTCATCCATCATAGAAAGAGTACAAGCTCTGTTCAGGTAAAAATGAAGCATGTATTCTTGTTAAAAATGCATATGAAAAGTACTTTTAACTTAATTTCTGTATTCATAATTGAAGTGTATTGAAAAGAAATGAAATCAAAATAAAAAACATAATTTTGCCTGACTTGATTTTCTCTTATTTCCATTGTATAAATTTTCACACACAACTTTCTGTCTTGCACCAATATAAATGAACTCATTCAAAATATGTAACTGAGAATTAAAATTAGCTCCAGGACTAGAAACTGATTTATATGTACTTCTTCAGATCTTTATTTCAGAAATGAAATTTTTTAACATACTGTTGCAAGAAATGAAGATTGTATATATGCTGTACTTATACATATTTATTGTGCTGATATGTTTATCTTAATAGTATTGTATATATACAGATCTAGAAATCACAGCATGTCTAGGTTTATTTACAGGTCACACCCACAGGTTGAAGATACATCTGGACCTCCTTTTTTGTCTTTACATGCAACCTCCTTTTTTGTCATTACAAAGCCAATCGTTTCTGTACTCTCCCTCAAAGGGACAGTGCACATTTTATCATTTGTTCTCAACTGTGATTTTATTACCCTGATAATATTTTCAAGGCAGTGTCTTTCTAGCAAGTGGTAGATTAAATCATGTTTTCATGCAACCTGTTAGTCATTTTCTTCCCTTTCTGCTATAGTTTGGTGCCTGCAGTTTATGTCATTGGAATAAATACTGCAGCTTAAAAAACTGTGGGGATCTGAAATCATTTCTGATATTAACAGACATCTTAGTAGAAATTTACCTTTTGTAATAAAGGTGTTGAATATCAAGTAATCCTCCCCCCAGATTCTTTTCTTTAGAGATCTCTCCTTGTTATATAACCTTTTCATATTAAATAAAATTAAGGAAGCCTATAATCTCTTAACAGCTTTCCTGAAAATGTACACATATTACATGCAACAAAGACTGAGGTTTATTACATGATAAAATGAGATTTGTTCTGCAGTTTTGTGTAAGACTGAAGACATTACACATATATATTGAACTTCATGAGTTTAACAAAGCTGATTGTCTTTTAAAAACATATAAACTTTCTGGTCTTATTGTTGTCCTTATTTCAAAAGACCATCAGTGTTCCTGGTCATGATTGAATTTCCTTATAGATCTCTATGCTATCTCTGTAGATAAAGCCATACCTTCTGAATCGTAGAAAAATGTACTGGCTTACTTTTCAACTCCACTAGTTCCTAACCTTTCATGGGCACTTAATGCCTCACATAGAAGGAAATGGTCATGCCATAGAAGCCTGTGGACCATGAAGGGTAATTGGATAACATCTTTTGAAAGATTTACAAGCCTGCCAAGGATTTTGCCAGCTTTAGAACTCACTGAGTCAGTGTGAAGAGATCGGAACTATTCTGACATAAATGTTCAAAGAGAGACTTTTCCTGTGAAAGTATAATTTAGAGCCTGTAATAAAAGTGTGCTGAAAAACACCATGAGGAAAAAAACAACCATAAATTGAAGACATTAGTGGTACATTATGGAATATGTATGTGGCATGTCTTCCTGTCATACATCATATCTTTGTTTCCTAAAACTTTTTTTTTTTTTTTTTTTTTTTAGTTATAGTGGAAGCTTATCAATAAAAGCAAAATCTCAATAAGGAAGCTGCTCTTCTGATACATAAGCATACATTGTACATTTCCAGAAGTTAGAAATAAGGACAAGAATCATGAAGACAATTAAGCAATTTATGCACAAAATGTGGGTTCTCAAAATTGTTGCTTAACATTAATTCCACCTTGAATACCTAATATACACCTAGTAGTAAAATTTTCTGTGTTCTCTTTCTACTGCTGTACAGTTCAGCACTGACCAGGGCAGTGTCCTGATGCTGGGATAACAGGCTCAGTAGTGGTGGAATGTAGGCCATAATTTACTTTTGCATAGAGGGATGTCTAGTACTCCAGGGGTGAAAGCAGAGCCCTGTCATTTGCAATGGATTGATCCAGACTGTCTTGGAACTGGATGAAGGTCCTAAGCATCTACAGTATCTGAATAATATCACCTTCTGAGGCAGCAGAACAGAGGAAGTATTAGAGAAAGGAAAGATGATAATGTATAGAACAATAGAATCATAGAATGTGCTGGGTTGGAAGGTACCAACGAGTTCCGAGTCAAACTCCTAGCTCCACACAGGAATACATAAAAATTAAGCCATATATCTGAGAGCACTGTCAAAATGCTTCTTGAACTCTGTCAGGCTTTGAACTATGAAGAATTCCCTGGAGAACCTGTTCTGGTGCCTGACCACCATCTCAAAATAATCTTTTCCTCATACTCAAAATAGCCCTACCCCTGTTGCAGCTTCATGTTGTTTACTTGGATCCTACCACTAGCCACCCAAGAAAAGAGATCAGCACCTTCCCCTCTGCTTCATTTATGAGGTAGATACAGCCTGCCATGAGACCTCCCCTCCGTCTCTTCTTCTCTGAGCTGAACAAAAAAAAGTGAACTTAGCTACTCCTTATGTCTTCCTATCTAGACCCTTCACTGTCTTTGTTGCCTTTCTTTGGGTACTTTCTAACAGTTTTCTTTTTCTTATATTGTGGTATCCAAACCAAGCTCTTCTGATAGTTGATTTTTCTGATAAAATAAAGCAAGTTCAAATGGCAGTGGATATTATGACATCTAGCTGGCTTACATATTGCTGAATGGAAGACTGACTCATTGATGATGACAAATGACTGATGGGAGTTACAGTAATGGACACGAGGAGAGCAGTAACAACCCCTTTGTTCTGATGCAGTGGGGAAAATTACTGCTACCCAGGTAGAGTACATGATTATAAAAGTACAACATGATTATAAAAGTACATCACATAGATGTTGCATACCCACTCACGCATTTGAAGAACATTAAAACAACCAGTCGGTGGATCACGCCGCTAGGATTGAAATGGATTGAGTAGACCTGGACTGGTCACAAAGGGGTAACTTGATGGGCCCATGACTCCTCAGGCCATCAAGGAAAAGTTGCAACATATGGATGAACAGATTTAAAGTCTCTCTTGTATGGAGGACAATGGCTGAAATATCAGTATGAAGAGGCGTGGCAGATTGATTATAGTGCACTCTCACAGACATGCTACAGAAAGCACCATGTGCTTACGATGTTGGAAGTAATGACTGAATGATGGTGTGACGACACTGATGGACAAATGGAAGGTGACTGATGTCATTTACCTGGACTTGAGCAAGGCCACTGACATGGTTCCCCCACCACATCCTTATATCCAAATTGGAGGGATGTTGATTTGATGGGTGGACCACTTGATGTATAAGGAAATGGTTGAAAGAACTCAAAAAAATAGTGGTGATCAATGGTTCTATATCCAGATGGAGGCCAGCAATGAGCAGTGTACCCCAAAAGTCTGTCTTGAGGCTGGCGCTCTTTAACATCTTCAACAATTACATCGATGATGGAATCAAGTGAACCCTCTACAGGTTTGCTGATGATGCCAAGCTGCGTGGTGCGGTTGACACAGTGGAATGAAGGGATGTCATTCAGAGGGATCTCAACAGTCTTGAAAGGTGGACCTGGGTGAGTCTAATGAGATTCAACACAACAAAGTGCAAGGTTTTGCACTTGGGCTGGAGGAATCCCAGGCATATATACGGACTGGAAGGAACAGAATTTGAGAGTAGCCCTGCAGTGAAGGACCTTGGGGTCTTGATGGATGAAAAACTTAGCATGAGCCAGCAATGCGCTCCTGCAGCTTGGAAAGCTGATGGTATCTTGGGCTCCATCAGAAGAGGGGTAGCTGGCAGGGAAAGGGAGGTGATTTTCCCGCTCTATATTGCCCTTGTGAGGCCCCATCTGGAGTATTGTGTCCAGGTCTGGAGACCCCGGTAGAAGAAAAACAGAGAGCTGTTGGAGAGGGTCCAGAGGAGGTCCACAAAGATGATCAGAGGGCTGGAGCACTTCCCCTATGAAGATAGGCTGAGGAAGCTGGGCTTGTTCAGCCTAGAGAAAAGAAGGCTGTGGGGTGACCTAATTGCAGCCTTTCAGTACCTACAAGGAGACTATAAACAGGAAGAGTCAACTCTTTACAAGGGTAGATAAAAGCAGGACAAGGGGAGATGGTTTTATGTTCAAGGAAGGAAGATTTAGGTTGGATGTTAGGGGGAAGTTCTTTATTATGAGAATGGTAAGGTCCTGGAACAGGCTGCCCAGAGAGTTTGTGGACACTCTGTCCCTAGAGGTGTTCAAGGCCAGGTTGGATGGGGCCATGGGGCAGCCTGGTCCAGTATTAAATGTGGAAGTTAGTGGCCCTGCCTGTGGTGTGGGGTCTGGAAATTCATGATCCTTGAGGTCCCTTCCAACCCAGGCCATTCAGTGATTCTGTGAAAGGAAACATGCCCTGTGCTACCATACTATTCTGTGCCTTGAAAAGTAAGCCTTGTGATGATGTGGTGCCCCAGAAAAAAATCTGAGTAAGACTTTATATACTATAAGGTTTATATACTATAAGGTTTTTTACAACTTATAGACCCAGGCCAAAAAGTGTGGTGTTGAGTGGGTGCATCACATGCCCTATCATGCACCAACCTCTTGTAAAGTCAAACAATATACTGGACTGTTGAAGACTACAGTGAGAGCAATGAGTGCAGGGGTGTTCAAACAATGGATGCTCATTTAGAGAAAACCACCTTGTTAGTCTTTGGGGATCTGCCAGTTGAACTGGATGGCCCTGCCCAGTGAAAACTCTTATGTACTCTAGAAGTCCCTGTACTACTCATGAAAAAAAAAAAAAAAAAAAAAAATACTGGGTAAGATACTCTCAGTTATCCATGCCTGAGGAAAAGGCAAGTCCATTTGTGAAATTGCTTTGGCTTGAGGACTTGAGTGTACTTGGTGGATAATATAGAAGGAAGAGGAAATCCAATGTGTATCTAAGATGGAGTTGATGTGTAAGAGTAGACAGTGACATGAATAGTATAAATTTCATTGCTATATAATTCTATATGTCATTACTACTATGGCTGTAACAGTCATACAGTGATACTACAATAATGCATTATAGAAAGCTTAACTTTGTAGACCCTGTTTTTATGAATTTAAAGTTCTACGTTGTGCAAAAGGTTTTAGAGATTTTCTTATTTTTCTGTACCATAGGAGAGGCACCTTAGCTTTAATTCCTGCAAAAAGACTATTTTCCTGAACTTTGATTGCAAGGACTTTATGTATAAAATAGCACTGAAAACTGCAGCAAGGCTGACAGATACAACTTAAACTGCAGTGCAAGTTGTCTTGATAATTTCTTGGACATCTGTTGTAAACTATTACAAGCAATTTGTTGCCTTAGAAAATACCTATGTGTTTCTACCTATTCTTTAAGTAATATTCAGGCAGTTTAAAAACTGGATTACAAATAGTATGCATGGGTTTTAAAGAAGGGTACTAATTATGTTTCCTTTAGGATCTATGAATAAGAAAACTGTAATTAATACAAATGCACAAAAACAGAGTCTCATCTGAGAGCCATAGACACTGCTTTGCACTTCTCAGACACAAAATACCATAATTTTCACTGAAATCCTAGCACTTTTCTTCCATGGGTTTGTATTGTTGACCTTCAGAGAATATTTCCCATCTTCCCCTATATCTTCTGACAGTAGGACTTTCAAGGCTTTTATTCTTGTATTCTACTTTATGGTGGGTGCCTACGAGTAGAGATGTTTGGAGGCATTTATAAGCATATAGCAGTGAGTAATAACTTCATGCAGGCTCATCACAAGATTTCAAAATAACATCTATCTATAGTCTCCTGTTTGAATTTCACTGGTGTGAGTAATGTGCCCCTAGGAAAGCCAAGAATTATCTCCATGTGTATAGAGAGTGAAATGTATCCAAAGATAACCATACCACTGACCTGAAGCACTGAATGAAGGAAGAATATCCAGGGAAAGTTCAAAGTGTAACAAGGAGATACAGGCATGCAGGAATCTCTGTTACACTTCTAAATGGGGAAGAAGTTCCAGACAAAAATCTTCACCAAAACGGCTAGAAAAGCACTGGGAAGAAGTAGTGAATCTTCTTGAAAAGGAAAGATTGATTCTATTTATTTGCAAATTTGTACTTTGAAATTATGGAATCGGAATTTTATAGAGTATCTAACACAGCATTTTTTACTCTTTCCCTGATGAGTTTGGAGGAACGTAGGCTTCATTCTGACCAGTATGCTGGCATGTACAGTTAATTCCATGAAAAGCAGTGCAGTTGTAGGTGTCAGAATACTGGGATGTAAGTTGGAGTCTGACTATAGAGATACAATTTAGCACATAATTGTTTTTCTGAGATAAATACAGTATACTGTGCATATATATATACATATAAATACGGAATTAGGATTAGCTCTATAACAGAGAGTTGTTCACACTTGAAAAAATTTAGACAAAATGGCACATGTAAAAGAAGACAGCTAAGCATAATGTACTTGATGTTTTATTTTCTGTGGATAATCCTTCACAGTGAAGGATTACTAGAGTCAAGACTGAGAAACATGTCATGAAAATAATTAGAGTTTGACATTTTGCAGGTACTCTGTGACATGATGATTGCTGCCTTAGGAATGTTCCAAAGTGCAATTAAATTTTGTCTCTTACTAACAGATCATAAATCATTATCCACAGTTCAGTAGGATATATTCTGACCATACATTCTAGAGGAATTATTGCAGTTCATCATATTGTGCGCTTTTAGGGAGCCTTAATCCTTAAATAATTGCAGAAATAATTGGGAGAAGACATAATTTAGTGTGCCTAACGAATTAGGATATTGACATGCTAAGTGAAAGGAATTTCACTGTATTATTTTGCTGATGCTTAGACATATTTGTGGAGATAAAAATACATTATTCTACACAGTATTGTGCAATACAGTCTTTATTTGTAGCCTTTGTCTTCTTAAACATTTTTAAATAAATTAGCTGTGTTTTTGCATCATAAAAGGTACAACTTTTCTAATCCACAGATCACAGAATACCCTTCTTTAGTGCAGCTCTGATTCCAAGAGGAGTATTTCCTCACTGTCATTTATAAAATTATAGTCCTCTTTGCACTATTATAGAAAATATGTTCTACACTTTTGAAAAATAATCTAGAGAGGATTTACCTTCTCTGAAAGTGAATCCTGGGATGGAAACCTCATATGATCATTGTCTTTTAAAAATTATGCTAAATATTCATCTTGAATCATCTCTTCGTGGAGACTTGTAGATAGTGGGTGCTTCTGTATGAGTTGCCCTACTGAGAATAGAACGTGAAGTGATCCTAACACTGCTCTAAAGACATGCATGACAGATAGAGCAGTGGAGACAACGGTAGAGTGATGGGTTCCTTCCATCACTAATTAGTCCATCACTAATTTCTCTGCAATATTACCATTCTACGTAATGAAGATTGTGGTAGAAAAGTCAGAGTCATGCATATCATTTTAAACAATGGGCAGACTCTATCTAAAGACTAAACTCATATTCATCTACTTGCCTATTCATGCTCTTCAGCAAAGCAGCACTGTGAGGATATAAGAAAGCTAGTAGGTAAAGACAAAGACAAGGAGATCAGTCGCCAGTTACTACTGTGGGTAATACAGACCTGACTTGTGAAAAGTCTTTTTTTTTTTTTTTTTTTTTTTTTTTTTTTTTTTTTTTTATTGGCAATTAAATTAGGTTCTAAAATGAAGAAACAAAGACAAACATCTTCTTCTCCTTTATCCCAGATTTAACTTTGCTACTTCATTCTCAGCTTCTGTGCCTCCTCCACCCTGAAGTGACAAAGGAGAAATGGATAATGGATGTTGTGTCTCAGCTCCCCTCTCACCAAACTTTTTGCCTGCTTCAGCTTCCTTTGGGCCATATCTACCTGTTTCAGTTTGGGGTCTTCTGTGGGCTACAGGGATATACTTTCTCCATTTCAGTTTACCTGCTCTGCAGGGGAATTTCTGCTCTGGTGGCTGAAGTACCTCTTCCTTCTCCTCTTATTTCAGTGTCCTCTCTTCTGTTTCTCAGTGTTTTTCTTTGCTTTTCTTCCTTCTCTGTGCAGTAATTTTCCCTTTCTTGAATGTTTTATCAGAGAAGCATCACTAACTTGACTCAACTGTGTTCTTTAATAGATCTGTTTTGGATTCAGCAGTATCCATTGTGGGGGCAGCCCCTGGTCTCTTCTCAGAGCTGCTACTCCTGAAACACCCCATAGCCAAACTTTTTCCACCTACACCCAGTGTAATTACAGATGTACTGCCTATTCTTCTGACTTGTAATAAGAAATTTTCAAATACCTCAAAATAATGCAGAAGAGGTAGAAACCAGGTGATCCTGGTTATAATATTAAAAACAAAAATCCCAGAAAGACAAAAACAAAAACAACAAAAAGAACCAGCCATGAAAAACAACAATACAACAAGACTCTTCTGAATGTAGTTGTAGAGATGATCTGTGATGTTATTAGAGTTTTTACTCTCAGGTAGTTCTAGGCAAAAACATCCATATGCTCATCCCAAAGTGGATTTCCTGATGAGCAGCACACAACTGGAAATACACAGAGAAAGTAAGAAGCATAAGAGATTCAGAAAGTGACCTTAACTTAAGTGCAGACAGTAGAGAGCTCCTTGTGAAACAAGAAAGAAGTTGTAAACATTTTATTCATTTTTGGAATTACTTTAATAGGCAGAAAGTTACACATCAGTGAATAGAACAGGTCAAATAAATAAGTCACACTTAGCCCTTGGAAATCAGGCAACTGGAACACATCATAGAGGTACTACACTGGGTGGCCACAGTCTACTCTTAACTTCTCCTCTTTTGTTCTTCCATACTTTCATACTCCAGGTCCTTAATTTTTCACCCTGTGGCAACATTTGATCAGGCAGACATTAGGCAGAGACTAGAAATCCTAGATTTCACAAAGTAATTTGAACGGTGTAGTCATATGCAGGTGGGGATGATAAAGTCAGTAATGGCCCAGTTGTAGAACTTGCTTGTGCTTTGTTAAAAAATGAAAAGCTATTTAAACTTTGATGTTTCTGTTGAGTTACCTCTTTACGTAACCCTTATGTTATATACTGCTTCAAAAAACAAAATAATTTGTAGAGAAGTTCAGATGAAGCAGAAACAAGCAACCTAGGAAGTTATAATAATAAATCATAGAATCTTAGAATAGATTGAGCTGGTGGAGACCTTAAAGATTGACTAATTCCAAACCCCATTCTATGCTGGTCTCCCTCCTGTTTATAAGCTCCCTTCAAGTACTGGAAGGCTACAGTGAGCCTTTTCTGAGCTTAACATACCCATCTCCCTCAGCCTGTCTTTGTAGGATAGGTGTGTGATCATCGTCATGGCCCTCTTTTGGACCCACTTATATATCTTGGCGTCACCCTAATCATATTTCCTAGATTTCTTCAAGACTTCTTCCAAGTTCATACTTAAAAATGTTAATCTTTTACCTTATCATTTAATATGCTAACCTGTAAGCTTGTACTTACTAATTATGGTCTTTCTGCTTTAGCAGCTGTTTATAATGTTAAAACCCTTACTACATTCCCTACTTTTGCCAAAGAAGATTGTATATTCATCCACAGTCACACCTGTGCAATTACAGATCTAAATTTTGGTGACTACTCACTACACAAGAACACATGGAGCCATCTATTTTTTCATTATCTAAAGAATGGTCTTCTTCTCATTTATTTTCAGCAGTTGATAATTACAAAAAATATTGTGCTTTGTAAATACTGCACTGTCACTCTACTGCATTATGACTTAGTAATCATAAAGTTCTATCAAAGCACAGAGCAGGGTTTATAATTACAGCAGGTGAGTATTTTTAAAATTTATAATGCTATGTTTTGAAGATATCTGCTATCTGTGAAGGTATCAGTACAGCCTGCAGAGCCTTTAGCTACAACGTATTATGTATATTTTTAAATTATTTTTGACCATTATTCAACTAACAAATTTCAGGCACTTTTGATAGATTTGAATTTATTTTCTTAATATTTCTGACATATTTGGGCCCATTATTTTTCCTTGTCTTGCAGAATCCTAGTCTTTTAGCCAAAGTAAGTCTGCCACTGTAAGATTTTGCTATCTCTGTAGACTATGAATTACTCCCAATATTTATGAGTTTTGCCTCATTAACTTTTCATAATTAGGCATATTTCATAACTAGGAGTTCTATAAATTTATTCAAATCTTTTTTTCTTACATATAGTGTCCATAGTTATAAATATTTTACCAGTTAAATCATTCTAACTTTCTATCAGTACAAGCCTAATTCAGTACTTTTCTAATTGTGATAGTTCTTACATCTTCAACCGATGAAGGCAGGTGCCTCAGAATGATTCTCCTTATTAGCCAATATTCACTTCCCTATTCCCTAGGAAGCAAAATGTAGTTCAGAATAGGTGGTGAGAATGAAACCTTCTAAATCATCCTTGTTATTTGGAAGAGTGATTTGTGATGTAATATATAGTGGGCACGTCTGGGGTCAATGATAATGAAGGGTAATTCTGAGATGACCAAAAACCTGATCACACTCAAAAAGGCAAAATAAATACAAAGTTAATGCAAATGTAGTCTTCTGAATGGGAACTGACTTGCCTCCTGTGTCTGGAAACCAAGGAGAATAACTGTAGATCTACTCAGAGCTCAGGCCATGTTTAAGTCTTCTGGTGAACATGTCTGGAAGTATCTTGTACAGAACTTGACTCATGGCACCTGAATGTATTCTAACCCCCAAAAAATCTGTGATTAAAAAAATCTGACCTCTGTACCATGCATGCTGTCTCAAATACATTCTGATAAGAAAGTTCATAGGAATAATAGATTCTGAGGAAAGCTAGCCTGATCCTTTGCCCTACACAGGTCAGTCTGTGACTCCTTCAAAGAACATAAAATGACACTGTACTGAACTCTTACCTGAAACAGTACTCTTTCAAATTAACTATCCCCTTTATGCATTTTTTTTCTGATGAAGTTAAGAGTAGTGATAGGGAAGGATGGGTTTGAAATCAGACCAACAGACTTCATAGTGCTGAGTTAAAAGTGGGGTCTAAACAGTAGGGCAATATGAAAATTAAACAAACAAACAAGCAAACCCCTAGATTTTCTGTTATGCTGGCATTCTGTCTTGCCTTTTTTCTTTGTTTTCTATTCAACATTCATCATGTGTCTTTTAAGAACTTTGCTGCCCTGAACACGTCATTTACTTGAATAGTCAATTACTTGAAATTGCAAGGTTTACATTTGCTTTCTCTTTAGTTTTTAGCATATCAACCCAGTTGCCTGTCAGATACTAAATAATACATAAAATAAATCCTGAAACAATAGAAGCCTGAATACTTAGATTATCTATTTTGCTAAAATATAGAAAGCCTAGGTTTTTTTAATAGGCTGTTCATTTCTTAGTATGGGCAAAAATTCAGTCAGCATAAAAAATGAAGCTGTAAAACCACGCACAGAAATTCATCTATGAGAAGTAAACCAACTGCCAGTTAAAGTGACTCTGAATCCATAACATTAACATTTTGCCTTACCAACTTAGAAGACCTTGAAATTTAGATTATCAATGAAGTTTTAGAACTAAACACCTTTTTTCAAAATGAGTTCTCCTTCACTGAACAAGTTTGTTAAATTTCTTTTTCACTGGTGGAACACTGGAGTGAATGTGAACTCTCTTTTAATTATGTCTATTTAATTAAGATTTTAATTCTAAGGTCATAAATTAATAACACAGCTCATTTATGAGCTACTACTGCAAACCTGATTAACTGTCTCAATCAACATTGATGGTTTTCAGGAAATATTCAGAAAATTGGAAAGGAATAACAAGCCAATTTAAAAATGTATGCTGTCTTATACTTCTGAATAGCAAATCTGCTGGTCTGAAGGTCATATTTTCTTTGGTGAAAACTTTTTGTAGGAACATTTTTTCTTATTGGCTTTATTGGTTATGTGTACTTTTAGTTGCACTTCTACAGTTGTGTTCAGTAAATATTTAAAAGTCAGATCCTACTCAGTTCTGAAAGAAATTGAGTGATATGTGTCTCTGTTTGTGACACCCATTTAGGAGGATTTTAGGATTGCCTAAATTTTATAGCAAACTTCTGCCTTATTAACGTAACTAAGTAGGTCATAATGAACGTGCAGATACACATTCTTTTCAATAACCCTTTATAATTTTTTAAGTTATTATCTAGAAAATGAAAACTAGTACTTGAACTTTCTAGATTTCCTATGAGAAGGGAATAAAAGGAAACAGGTGTAACTTACATGCATCTCATAAAGTAAAAGTGAAACTGTATCAAGATGAAGGATTAAGCAAAATTACATTATTAGTTACACTACTATAAAATTAAATTAATTCTGTGCTTTTGAAGGAAAGCAATTTATATTTAATTGAAACTTTTGAAGAAGATTTTCAATTTTTTTCTATTACAGTTTCCTTACTGGAGACATTTATTTTCCATTTGTTACCTTGAATAACAGAATTATCAGTCAACTCTTATTCTGGAATTTGGCATTGTAAAGAATAACTAAATGGCACAGAAAGCCTCAACTTTTTTCTATACAATGAATCAGTTCTCTTACTGATGTAAGTCACAGCTGCAGAACTTCAGGAAAACAGAATAATGTGGAAACTCTCACACATCCTTTCCTGTATTCCTTGTATAGGTTCTGTCTTTTCAGGCATTGCAAATACCTTGTTCCTTCTTCTGCTCCTCTAATATTTATTTCTCTTCATATGACATGACATCAAATCTGCTATTATGAGTAGAATCTTCTTTCTTTTATCCTCACCATATTTTTCTTGTAATCTCTTTGGGCATTTGCCTATCTGCATCTCTGTGCATAAGCTTCTGCACAACTTATTAGATTTGTGTTTACGCTCTTCATAAAGCTAGAGATAGAAGTCCAAATTTAGTATTGATGTTATAGTGTTTTATCTTTAGAAATTTCTATGAAAAAACTGTGGAAAGTTAGACAAGAAACTCAGATCAAGAACTATATAGATACATTGCTGCTGTGTGAATTGAAATGGGAGAAAAATAATTATGCTGCTTCCAGTACCCAGCATGGTTAGGCATGCCAGCCTGTTGAATCACTGCAAGCAGGTTTTCTTCCTTTTGAAGTCTTTGAGATACATATGTGTCTGTGAGTATGCCTGGGGAAAGTCAGATTCTGAGGATGAGTTTAACAAAGTTTTTTGAGAAAGTTTTATAAGTTAATCAACAGAAAATATTAAACAGGAGGAGAGATCCCCCAGGCTTTTCTTCAGTGAAGCTGCACATTGGGGTATGAAATAGTCAGTTTTAAAGATCAGAAAATTGTTTTTCAGCCTTTAGTTTCCTGATCTGAAGTAGATTCTTGTATCCCAACTCTAGACTTCTAACACTGCATCCTGGCTGCCAGATACAGGGTGTTTTCGGACAGCTTATTCAATGCATGTCCATGGAAACTTTAATTTAATTTCAAGTAAAATACATAGTTTCTGGACGACATACATTAAAAATGATGTCTCCTGTGTTCCACCAGAAGCTTGCTAATTCAGTGATAGATTACAAGTTTGTAAAACCAGTTCTGGGTTTCCTTTTTGGTGCTCACTGTAGATAATTTCAGGAAGAACTGAGTATTTCTGCCATAACATAATCTGTATTTGTTGGTTGAAGATGTTCTACATCTCCTCAGGAGGAGCTGGGAATGTTACACAGGTTGACATAGACTTGCCTGCCCCTGTTGTCTTCATTTAGAAAGAAGGACAGAACAATGGATTGAATCTTCCAGGCTACAGATAGTCACTGTTGAGTCCAGAACTGACATTGCCTTACAAGATGAATGAAAGGATAACACTGATTGCTGCCATTCTATTGAGGGCAAACCCCCTCTACTGTAGATTTATCCTTCAGAGTATTAGTAGGAATGATACATAGCATGGCCAGGGATTAAGACAAGGATCAGCCTGGGATCCTGTGCTTGAGATGGCTCATTGGTCGTTTTCCACATAGTAGCACAGTGATCTCTGAGTGCATCCCAATTGCTTGAGGAATAGCAGGTAGGATGGTTTATAGTTTGTAAATTCCTGTAGGATTCAGCTGCAGTGTAAACTTGATGGCCATGAGGGGTTTGCTGCCTGGGGATTCGTCGGTATGCTTGGAGAGCAGAGGCTTAGCTACCAGTCTACCTGCTTTCCAGAGGCTGTTTGCATAAATAAGGCAAGAGCCCTGAGGAGGCCCGACAGCTAAGACAGTCTTCTGAGGATCTACCTTTTAGACCTAGGGAACTACTCATAAATAAATGGCACTTATGTGGTTGTGGAAGCCCCAGCTAAATTTTGAAATCATTGAGATCTAAGGTCAGTAAGATTTTCAAAGAATCTAAAATGGGATTTGGGGCAATATTAAAAGTCCCAAGAGGTGACAAAATATATTGAATATATGCTACCTTGGGTGCTTTTAAAACTGTCAAGTTAGAGCAAATTTCTATCAGAAGAAAAGAATTTTTATGATTTTAAACTAACATACTCATTATATTTGTTTGTTTCTTTTAAGAATAAAAACTCCAACCAGAAAAAAAAAAAGGCTTTTTATTTTATATTTTATCACAGAATCACAGAATCACAGAATCACAGAATATTTTATATTTTATTTATTTATTTATTTATTTTCCTGTTTCACACATAAAACATTGCCAGGCTGAGGCTGAAGGTTGCAAGGTATCCATTTGAGTCTAATTACCCATCCAGGTTGAACACAGCCAATCCAACAAAACTCCATCTGCAGTTTTTAATTGCCTCAAATGAGCTCCTAAATAACTATGCAGAGTTAAATCACAACATAGATAACACAATGTAAGTACATAGAAACTCTGATCACCCAGGGCTCTAGAGTGCTCAATTAAACTTTCCTTGATTATTCAATAGAACAGAAGTGTTCAAATTAAAGGCTT
Organism: Excalfactoria chinensis; assembly: GCF_039878825.1. Lineage (NCBI taxonomy): Eukaryota > Metazoa > Chordata > Aves > Galliformes > Phasianidae > Excalfactoria > Excalfactoria chinensis. The sequence goes on from NC_092825.1 coordinate 139,911,177, forward strand.
TCATGCTACAGCAGGCTATGGCCTCATTCTCAAGTTTCAATATTGCAATGGAATTTAATTAAGATATTCCCCATACAAAGCATTACCCCAGAGGTTAGCTTTGTTCCAAATACCTCATATAGGCATCTCTCCTGCTGTTAAGTGAATGACTTTTGTTGAATCAAAATAAATATTGTTCTGTCATATACTCACTTTTATTCTGTACAGCATAAGAAAGTAACAGTATGAAATCACTGAAACATTTAACTCACCATGCTGAAATATGCTTGCTAAAAAATCTTTGTTTTCTTTGCACTGAAACTGTAAACCTTGTGTTAATTGCTGATTATGCTAGAAACATCCAGTTTGAATTGGAATAAATTGCATTTCCCCAGATAGGGATAATAACAATAACAATAACAATTTTTGGTCTGTGGTGAAAAAATAGCAAAACCAATACTTAGTAAAAACAGCAGTTTAATCCCTGGATATTCTTAGGTCCATGTGGTGTCATGTAATCTATTTTTATTAGTAACTGCAAAGTATATTGGAATCATTATACAAAAGTTAATTTTCTTCCTAGTTTTATGAAAAGAATAGTAAACATTGGATATAGTCATACAAATATATACTTTTTTGTTGTTTATATAAGTTTTTTGTGTATTTTGTTGTGTATATAAGTTTAAATCGCCCACTGGAATCTAAAATCTAAGTATTGTAACCTCTGATTTTTAGTTACTTAGTTGTATCAGATACCAAATGACACTGAATATAGAAGAATGTCACAACAGCCTTGGTCTAGATTTTACTGCTGAATATTCATGTTCATATTTTTTAATAGCATTAGTAGGTCTTTTCTCAAATAGCTGACATACTAATCTCAAATTGCATATAAATAAATAATTTCAGATATTGTTTTCTGATAATTATCTGAAATTTGGAACAATCACTCAGAAAAGGCAAAAAATAACTGTATAAGTAGCTATGGTAATTAAGAAATGCATCTTGATTCTGGACCCCCCCACCCTCCCCCCCAAAAAAAACAAAACACAAAAACAAACACCCCAAAAAAAAGTAAAATCAATCCGCTTGCTAAGATAAGTATTACAGCATGTCAGACATAATCAGAAGAACGCCCTCTCCTGAGTATTGAGATTAGAACAGTACAAGAAATACAGAAAGGGAATAAAGTTTATGACATTGACATTGCTTGACAGTGGTGAAGACACAGTACCTATGTACCAGTATGTAGGGGCAACTCACTGAAGTTTGGTAAGGGCTGTAATTTTGGCAACATCAGCTCAAAGGAGTGTCAGCGAATGGTTGTTGTGGTCCTGCCTAAAGCCTTTTCTTTGGAGCTACCAATACAGTCAATGGCTGGATTCTCACTTAATGTTTGAGTGTCTCGCTCCAACTTATAGGGGTGAGGCAAGGTTCTTTGATATATGTATACCTGGCATCAGATTAAGAAATGTTCAAATGTTGGTCCAACCAGTTTATTACAAGTCCTAGCCATTTAGGAAGATGGTGAAGGGAAGATGGGAGATAAGAAAGATAGGAAATATAAGCAAGGAATCTCTGTAGAGAGCAAAAGACATTGTCACCACCGTGGGTCCAGTGAGGTACTTAGTAGGTCTGTTGATCTCAGGAACTCGGCTGGTCACTTTGGGGCATGGGAGAAAGCCAGGAAGCTCTGCAGCAAGCAGGCCTCAGGAGGTTCTTCTGAAGAGGTTTTCTCCCTAGGGAATTATCCGTCAAAGGTGTCTTTGGGAGCTTGTCTCCAAATTCCCTTGCTTAGTGCGGGCCTTTTATCCCCCATTTCTGTGTTGTTTTTTTTTTTCTTCATTTTCTTTTCTCTCAGTTTAGTGTGACAGTGTTAAATCATGCTAACATAGAATGTCACAGGCCTTTTCATTTCTCATAGGGCATAGATAAGTTTCAAGCAAATATTTTTGGTGTATTTTTCATCATTAAATTTCTCTTATTTTTAAAAGGGTTTTTACATAGTTCGAGTCATCTATCCGTAGAGTACCTACCATATGACTTCTGCATGTAGATATAAATTGGTCTTCCTTTTTACAGAAGTGGGAAGTGTTTCTCTTTCAACTCCTGTCAGGTTCCTTGGCGGTTGAACAGAAAATCAAGAACGCAAAAATGTCCTGTCAATCAAATAGCGTGGGCAAAATGTCACTTGTAAAAATAAGAAATCAAGGTTGTTGGTACTCAGTCGAGTTAGAGAGCACTCCTAGTTCCTTGTGGTATCAGAATAGTCTATATTTATTGTGTTCAACATACATCTTATATACCATTCACTTACAAGCAAGACATTCCTGTTCCTCAAACAGTTCTTCTAATCAGTTAATAGGTCCCAGCTTCTCCCAAACAACAGTAATAAAGGATTAAAGGTTTCTTAAGAATAACAGGATTAACAATGCATATCAGTGGAACCTCCTGTCTACCCTTGGAAGCAAACAGACACTGCTCGCTCTTGTCTCACACTCTGGTCTTCCAGGGTTTCACAGTGATAAGGTCTACCAAAGAATCTGATAAGTTCCTTGGTGGCTTGCTCACAGTTATATCTTCCACCACAAAGGTTTAAAATTTTAATCTTATATTTGCTGTGTGTTTGAATGTATATAATGTCATCACTAATTATTAGGTAATTGCTTTCCAACTATCCTAATAAAATGTGAATCATCCTTCTGAGCTTTAAGCTATGAAGTGGCAGTATAATTCTTCTAAATGTTTCTCCTGTTGGAAAATAAATAATATACAATAACTGGTCATTAAAACATTCTCTGAAAAGAGAAAATAATAGTAAGTGAGGTACTGTATTGTTAGATTGCTTGGAAAAGAAAGAATGAGAGAGGGAATCACACTGTTAAGTCAACAAGTGATTCTCTAGCAGGCTTTTTTTATTCATTTCTTCTGTGATATGATAATTACTTTAGAAGTTGTAGCTGAGAAGCACTATTTAATGTTCAGTCAGTCTATTGAATAATGATACAAAAGCCATATATCTGACGCTTCAAACCAGTGAACAAATATTCAGAAATTATGTTTATTGTGCAATTATATTGTATTATGTGAATTGCTAATTAAAGAATTATCACTTGTTTCCAATTTCTTTTATAACTTAACAGTAATGAAAATTTTCAGGAAAGCAATTGAAAAACAAGCATGCTATGTTAGTATTAAAATAATAGAGAACTAATACCAAAGAACAGCTGTTCTCTTACTGTTTTCAGCTGCTCTGGTTACAACAATCAACCCCTTTTAATTGTTAAACACCTGTCTTCTATTTCATTGAAATTGTTAATTTCATTTGTATTTCCAATCTCTTTTCTGTCTTTTTTTTTTTTCTCTCTCTCTAATATATATTTAATTAATTTATTTAAACTTTATGACCTTAAAAATTATTATGAGATTAATTGTTAGTATTTTTCCCTTCTAGCTTAGATCAGACTTGTTCTTCAGTTTTCCCGAAACATGAAAAGAAAAAGATGTCCTTAGAATTAAGACTTATTTCTCAGTGATAATCATGGACTGTTTTAAATCTTGCTCATTGTACTACTGTCACTGCAACCTGTCTTTGTTGGACTTTCTGAGTGTCTGATTAATGTAAATACAAGTAAGAAATAAAATTGGGCTAAGGTGACCACTTCTTCAATAAAGAGCAACAATGATATAGCATTCATATTGTCTTTTTCTCTTTTACTCAGAAATCTTATTCTCACCTCACTTTCTGATGAACACAGACTTTTTTTTTTTTTTAATATACAAAACCTTTGACAAAGTACACAGATAATCTAGATGATACTATTTGACAAGATCACAACCAAGACTACAGTCTTTCTTATTTGTATGTGGAATTGGGATTATAGGAAATGATGTATTTAATTGTACTTGCAGAAGAGTCATTATTCTGTCATTAAATTTGACTAAGAGACTTGATTCAGGAAATCTTTCAGTCATCAAGTACATTGTGTCTAAGGGGAAAAAAAAAGTCTTCTGTGTTCATATGCTTTTTCTTAAAATTTGGCACTATAAGAGAATGATTGGGGACTTTTCTGGTGTGTGCATGCATGTGCATTCAGATGTCTGTATGCGGAGAAACTCTACAGAAACAGAAGTGGCATGTTTTTTTCTTTGTAGAAGCAACCATACAACGATTAACAGTGGAGATTCACAAATCAGCAATAGAAAGAAAAATATTCTATTCAGACCTAAAATTTTACAAGCCAAACAAACAAACAAACAAACAAAAAAACAACAACAATATACAGATCCTTACATTACCTGTTATCATTTTCATGACAACTGAACTGTAAGACTTACAATTACACTACTTCATAATGTGGTTCAAATGACAAATGGCTACTTTTGTGACATACAACTTTTTACAGAGTTGCTTTTACTTTTATCTTTTCACTGATGTCTCTGATATTTGTGCTGTTAAACTTAGCACAAATTTATGCATTTCTGTAGTTGCTTGCATTAGTAAATCTGAGCAGAATTATCTTCCCACTGGGTATATTCATGCATAGATTTATGTAATAAAATAAGTATGTGTATGCATGTACTGCACACACTGAAGAATGCATTCAATATTCAGCTGGTTTAATCTTTTACATATTGCAAAATTAGTACTGTATGGTTCAGACCTTAAGTTTATCTGCTGATCATTCCTTTTCATGTACTTATGAATGTGTAAAGAATACTAAATAAATATACCACCATGAACAAAGTGAGGAATGTTACCAGTGTAAGGGTAATACATGTCATCCTTCTCTATGGGATGATTTTATTCTTAAAAATTTAAACTACCAGCTTCAGAAGTGTATAAATGGGTGCATTTCAAAAATTTGTGATTTTGAAATAATTTCTGTTCAATCACAGCTCCATTTATTCAAGAATTTGTGGAGTTTTGAGTGTGATGCTTGAGGTAGAGGAGAGGAAGCGTGAGAGATGAAAATAGGAGGAGAAATAAGGAAAAGGTGGGAAAGGAGAATAATGAACATCCCTCTTGATACATTTTTCTCACCTCTACTATCAAGTAATACTGTTCAGGTTTGAAAAAGTGTGCTTTGAAAAAGTGTATAATGTTAGCTGTGATTAATGCTCAGCAGTAGGTCAAACTAACATTTATGGGACTAAAAAAGTGGAGGAAATCTAGTGAAAAACTACTGCTGTTGATGTTTGCCCATGACTCAGAAGTATGTTATACTAAGTTGGCTTAAGATAATTGAGAAATTGATTTTACCCTCTGCTGTTTTCTAAGTAAAAATCTTTCCCAAAACTTGTTGCCTGCTGTGTTTTAATATAGTAATTATGTCTGGGCAGGCATTTTGCTATTAACGTATGCTTTGAAGTGCCGGATATCAGTATGTAAATATTAAAATTTCACACTGGCTTTAGATAATTTAATCATTTCACCTAGGGAAATCTGTGAAAATTAGGACTTCATTCAGGAAATAAGAATAATACAGTGTCCTGTTTTTAGGTAACCAGGTAGTGGGGGAAAAAAAATAAATTCCTGATCTTGAGTCTCTCAAGAAGCATATAATTCATCACACCAAAGGACTATCTATATATTCTCTTAGAAGGAAGTGGAAGATGAACAGTGGTGTCACTAAATTGTCTCTCTCAAGAAGAAACAAAAATTGTTTTTCTGTGAAATGCTTAACTGTGTCTTCGTGCAGGGTCTTTAATTTAGCCTAGTAGGAAAACAAAAGCATCAGTCTTATATCTTAACAATGTGACAGAAGTTTGTTTCAAACCCACAGTTTTCTTTTCACTAACTGGAAAATTCTTACCAGGAGAATTACCTGTTGATTGATTTGTCCACCAAATGTTTAGAGATCATTACTGTGAAGCATTTTTAAAATTTATTTATTTTTCCAAAAAAATCCTTTAATCTGTTGTGAGTAGCACAAATAGATGAGTATGTTGAGAAAAGTTTTAAGCATCTTTGGGCTCAAAATACTGTTTTATGTACCTTATGATCTTTGCATAGGTTAAAATTATGTTGTAGTTGTGCTTTAATTGGCTTTATAGCAGGAAAATTCAAGTCTTCAGTTTAGTAAAATAGTAGGATTTTAATACATTGCAACATTTTCTGCCCAGCCAAATGGTGTGTACCTAACAATTGCAGGTACCTAACAGTACCTAACCTAACTTCTGAACCTGAAAGGAAGGTGAGGATCCTGCAGATCTCCACTTGCAATTCTTAGTCTGGGAACAGGCCAGGCTCTGCACTACCTGCTGGTCTGTAAATGGTGTACTCTGATATGTAGTGGCTTCAGAAGAAAGTTTATCCTCAGGCTGTGAACTAAAATTTACCCTAGCGTTTATTGGACAGATCTAGATTGACTTCAGCACTTGGATTCTTATATGTCTCAATAGTTTTAATAGTCTCATTTGTTTTAATAATCTTTTAAACATTAAAAAATACATGTTGAAACTTGCAGTGCATTGCAAGAGCTAGTACTTCCCTCAGCTGACAGTTTTATTCTGTAATAAAAATAAGACTGGAGAAAGACTGAACCATTAGAACTCTTTTTGCCTAGGTCATCTTTTTCTCTACACTATGAGATCCAATAAAGTCATTTAGAAAATCATCAAAAGCTGTTGCTCTGATTACCCAATCTTACTGATTATCTACCTACTTCTAAATAGAAATTATTAGTTCTACTTACAAAAAGGTAATGCACTGAAATATATATATATATACATATATATATAAAGTATTGGTGTTTTTTCTTATTGAGGCCACTATCATTTTCTGAAATCTCCAAATAGTCTTTCTTCCTTTCTCTGGAAAGCCTTTTAAAGTGCATAGCTAACTTTAAATTGAATTGATTCTATAACGATAATGATATCTTTCACACCTCAGAAGGTGGCCCTCTCTCCAAAAATCAGCTCTTTTCACTTCAAGTTGCATTATTGTGCTGATTCCTTGTATGAATTATTCTTTGAAGACTCCATAAAATGGTTATATTAAAACCGAATAAAATCAAAGCCTAATACACAGGCTCTGAAAGCACTTGTACTATATGAAAAACGAGTTATTAAGTACAGATGAAGACAGTTATTGCTTGATGGAATGTAATTCAGCAGAAAAGAAATAAGAGCAAAGTTGAATTATGATTATTTTTTTTTTAAAGTTTCTTTTTAATTGTACATTTGAATTATAGGTTGAGAATAGGAAATTATACAATTGGATAAAGAAAAAGATCTAATGAATAATTAAATATATTATGAATTTGTTTTGAATAATTAATAGTTGGGTGCTCTCTCTGTTCAGTTACTTATTACTTGTGTCTGTCAGGAATGAACTGCATGGGTCCCTAGGGATTTCTTTGGTTCTGTATTTGAGAAACTATTGTCATAGACAATTACTTCATTAATGTTTTTTTTTTGTTTGTTTGTTTTTTTTTTGTTTTTTTTTTTGCTGTTGAAATGGTGTTTTTGCATGAAAGGCTAATCTGAAGAAAAACAAGAAGTAGCCAGGGGAAGTTGATTAAATGACATAAAAGTTCTTTCTTTGTTCCTACCTGTTTGAAACAAAAATCTTCCTTCACACTCTCCTTTAATATTTATTTTTTCAACATATTGCTATTTTTTTCCTTCTAAAATTAGTTATGTGGAACAAAAGGCTTCTCTAATACAGTCCTGGAGGAATATGACAAGAGTGAGTTGAAAAAGGAATACTTTGTCATTGTCTTGTTGCTTATCAAGTCATTTGCATTAATACAAAGGGGGAAAAATTCTACTGTTATGAGTGATACAGAGAAGTGCATGGGTACAGCTGCAGCTGCATTGCTAATGATAAGTAATTGTGCTTCTACATATCCACTATTGTATCATGTAACTATAAGCTTTCATACTGTATTGACTAGCTATATAGCCCTAAATTATTCTGCTCTTGAGGTACAAGCAGTGCAGAAACACCTTCAGATATTAGTACAACATTGAATCATAGGCATGAAAGAGATAGAAGTATAACCATTTGATGGGCTAAGGTTTATTCCCATCATTTGTGTAGGTCCCTTTTGAGCACAGGGAGGTCTCCAATAAGATCTATATAAGCTATAGCTCTAAGATCTCCTCAGGGCCATCTCTAAGCTTAACTTCACCAACTTTCTTAGACTTTCTTCACATGAGAGGTGCTTCACACTTCTGATTATCCTTGAGGTCTTCCTCTGGACCTGCTCTAATGGGTCCAAGCCTTGCTTATGCTTGACACCCCAGAGCTGATCACAACAGTCCAAATGGAGACCCCATCTGTGAGTGGAGGCCACTCCAAATGAGTGAAGTAAAAGGGAAGAATCACCTCCCTCAATATGCCAGTTGCACTTCTTTTGATGCAGCCCAGGATATGACTGGCATTGATGTACCTTCTACATGTACACAACTAAGCTATTATTTACCAATCACCTTTCAGCAGAAATCTTGGAGATTGTGAATATTTATCTCACATTATCAACTCAGTGCTCATTAGCAGGCAAAACACAGTGTAATATTACAAATTACTAAAACTGTGTTATGTTGCATCCATACAGAATGAGCCCACATCTCGATTAATATTTGCTATTAGGGTCCATAAGATTAAAAACAAGATACAAATAAGGCTCACAATAAAATCAAGGAAGATAAGAAATGTTAGAAATGTAGGCCAAGGTATAGAAGAGTTTCAAGGAGATCAGAAGCTTTGTAAATAGTTCTCTTTGGTGAAAAGTATCACACAATTAAATACTTGCATAGTAGAGTTTAAACAACTGGAAAGATTTTCCTTTTTTTTTTTAATCTGGAAACCCTGAATTAGAGGATTGCTATGATTTATGAAGGTGTGTCACGGATGTTTGTCATATATTTTTCCCTTTAACATCTGCTACCAGCTATTGCCAAGGAGAAGACTATGGACTAGTTGAATGCAGTGTCTACAACTCTACTAAATAAAACATGGTAAGGGACCATTTTCTGTTCTTGGGGCCAAGTGTTAGATCCTGCTGCAACCAAACTTCACTTGGCTCTATGTATGTCTTTTCTGGGCTTCATGCCATGCTTTTTTGTCCAAAGGACATAGTTATCATTTTGTGTCTTTTTTTTATGTCTCTTTTTTTTTTTTTCCTTTTTTTTTCTTTTTTTCTTCACCTCGAGGGTTTAAAAAAATATGAGAGCAGATCACTGAATTGATATTTTCACAGCATATATCTGAGAATGTATTTTGCAAATTCTGTGATGTGGCATGAGGGCCTGCAGGGATGCTTGAGGCTTTGAAGATCCTGCTGAGATAGTGTTGAAGTGTGAAGAGAGGCAAGGCTGGTGTAGTTTATTTCAGAATATATACTGGGAATTCAAATGCCATATGCTGTCTCCTGAACTGTACCCAGGCACTGTCCCAGTGCATTCTACTTGGTACTAATCTAAACCTTACCTCTGTAGCCAAAAGTTAAGCAGTTCAGGTGATAAGAGAATGATTGCTCAAGTTTCTTTCCTGGAGTGTTTTTCTTCAGTAGTTTTTTTACATGTGCAGGAAAAATAAATCTTATTTTCTCACTGAGATTATAAGATGGCTTTTGTTTGGGTTTCTGGGGAAGACAACTTCTAAGTTATCTGGAGGATGAAAAAGGGTACTGCTTAATTCTGATAGAAAAGATCCTTGTGAAGCATCAGCAGAATATAAGTTGCTTTACATTTTGCTGTTCTTCATTGCTCTCTATTGATAAGTCAGAGCTTACTGGGTTTTGTGCCCAAGCCAGTATGTGATCATGTTATTAAAGCTAACTTTAAGTCTAAATCTGCCAATGATGCAGTTGGGATTCACAAGCTCATTGCTTTGCTGCATTGCACATGTTTTGGAATTTGTTAGTGCGTTGTGAGAGACAAAACCTCCCCATCCCCTTTTCAATCTCATCAGGGCAGGAAGTGGCTGGGTTTGGTTAATTCCAGTGACAGATAAGAACAGCTCTTATTTTAGTGTTGCCATACAGCCAAAGGACAGGGCATATCTTCAGTATTAGCTCAGAAAACTGATTCAGAACTAGGGCAAGTCTTTCCCTTAGCTGGGAGATCCTCTTCCCAGGTTCTTTTTTTGAAAAAACAAAACAAAAAAACAAAAAACAAAAAACAACCAAAAAAAACCCCCAAAAAACCAACAAAACTTGTATGAGGACCCTTGTTATTATTTCACTGTTATTCTCTAGACTACATATGTTCAATTTTATTAGTCTTCACTCCCAACTACACCTTTGCAAACATACTTAATATGATATCTGTTCAATTTTCATTGCCTTGCAGACATAAAACATCCTGTACTGGATACCTTACAGTTTGTCTAGAATATCATATGAGAACAGGAATTGGGTGGAGCATGTCAATGACTTTCACTGCAATCTACATTTAATTCCCTTGCATTTTCAACAGCTTTTTTTTTTAAATTATTTTATTTTTTTATTTTATTTTTATTTAATGGAGGAGAGATTTCAGTGAACAGTTACTTTGCTTTATGCAAAGTCAATGCGGAGGAAAAATTTAATAGATCATATGAGTAAATCTGTGAACATAATCATTTGTCTGATCTTCCACAAAAAGTACTTATGTTAGAGTTATAAAAAGAAAAGTCTAGAGTTTTGCATATTTTTATTTGATTGAGCCATAAAATGCATCATAGGTGCTGAATGCAGACTCTAGGGATGACAAAAACCGCATGAAAAAAATGACCTTCCCTCCTCCAAACCCATACCAGACAGGTGTTCCTCTACAAGCAAGATATTTTGCTCATACTTGGAGAAAGTCTTTTGACTTGGATGTCTCAAGAATCAGTTGTTGATCAGGAGCCAGATTCCATCCTTGCATTATGAAGATGAAATGCAAAAGAAGCAGATGCTTCAGACTACATAAATAACTCTGGAGGGAAAACCAGAGCACTGCACCTGATTTTCACTTGTGCTATGCTGAACAAATTTGTGTTTGGACCTGTGAATGTGTTAGGAATCATAATAAACACATACAAGCAGAGGAAAGCATGCGGAACTGAAGAAAGAAGGAAAACTAGAAGGAGACTATTATGGACAGAGTGTAAAAATGATAGACATATACAAAAAAATCCAGCAGCTGGAAAACAAACAAGCCAACCCCCTGATGTTAGATTTAGACCAAGAGACTTAGTGTTTTATTTGAGTTTGAATAGCTTACTTTTAACACGGTAAGTGTTAGAGTGAAGTGTAGTACACAAACAGTACCTCTTGCTCTGAAGCAGTGTGCAGTCTCTATTGCAGCTCCCCTGAAATCCCACAGTTCACTCCATGAAACGACTGTCTCATTGTTCTTGGAGCACATTAGTTGTCTGCAGGCTCCATCTCATCTATTCTTTGAATTCAGTAGGCACAGAAATACTACTCCAGGGTTTCGGCTGGTGATTTGAGACTAGAGCAGATGTAATTAGGCTCAGGCTTGCTGACAGAAAACTCAGGACTTCTTTTACAGTATGTGTGCACTATAAATGAAGCTCCTGTTGTTATGAAGGAGCCTGTTTTCAGTTTCCTGCAATTCCTGTTGCAGCACAGCTTAATTCTGCAGCAGGGAATCCTTTTAAACAAGGACAATAAGAACTGACTACTATGGGTTAGCCTGTCATGCTTCCGTATGGGCCTGGACAAGCAGTTCAGACAGTAAGATTACAGGTTTTTGAAGCCCTGAATGAAAAACGTAACTCTTTGAGTTGTGTGGATTTTCTGATACTAAAATAGAACCAAAATATTTCTTGTTAGCAGTGTGATTAATGGTGTCACAAAAATTGAGTTTGTATGTGAACTACTGGACTGTACAGATGTACTTCACCAATGTGTATGGTATATTGTCTGAAGAACTGACTTAGTACTAAGCATCTGTCAGATGAGAGGCCTTGTGGCGTTTATCTGTAGATGTATGTCTAAATCATAAATGCCCTAATTTAAATAAGTAGCCATTTCTGGTGAAGGCACCTGGGTAGAATGTGGTGTCCCTTGAAAGCTAAAATCTCCTAATGTGTCACCTTCCAAATACAGCACTTTGACAATTTAACTTTTCTCCTGAAAAAATGAGCTATCATATATTATTATTCTTAGTGCAAAATTTGGATTCTAGATTTTTCAGAAAAGTTATGACATTCCACATATAATTCACAAATCCAACATGGGCTAAAATGGTCTTAGCAGCAGAATACTTGCTTTCATCAAAAATCAAATCTGTAAGAATACATAACAAATTTTCATTGATATGTTCATATATATATATATGTATATATATATAATATTTATTAATATGATGACAAAAATATAAAATATGTATATATTTTCATTTATCGTTTATATTGTATAACTTTGGTATATTCAGTTGCATAGTAGCCTTTTATGCATTTAGATCATTTAGATCTCAGGTCACTAGGATAGTCAAACAAATACATTACTTCAAAGATGCTCAAACAGTTTCACTGAAATTAAAGAGCGTGTGTCTGAACTTAGCTGCCTGTTAAAATTCTGTGGTGAATCAGGATCTCAGTATATAATCTGCTTTTGCAAAGGCTTGTTACTCAATTAACATAACCTCTTTTATGTCACTGTACAACTTCAGAATAGTATTGAAATGCTCTATTTTAATCATTCAGTCAGAGGTAATAATTTGATTGTCATATGATATGCTCCATATCAGCAAGAACTCTGAAGTGATCTCTTTTATCAGTACTGGGCCCAAACTCCTCTGTTCTCTGCATGCCCTAGGCAGTAAATATGAATACTTTGTGAAAAGACACGTATTTTGTGTGTAGTTTAAAATGCAACATTTTTCTGCTGTACTGTATGGAAAGTAATATTGTATTTTGTTCTCAGAGGAATGCTGTTTTACAAAACAATATCATAAAAAAGCAGTCCTCCAGCATTAGCACCTAAATCACTTTATAAAACACAGTAGCCACTACTTTTGAAGTTGCCATATTGGGATGGAATAAACAATCAAAGAGGGGGAAAAAAAAATCTAAAACCAATAAGAAAAAAGCAGTCATCAAGGATGCTCCCTGGTGTTCTATTCCCTTCAGAGAGTTCTTGTTACAAAGTGGGAATATCTAGATCTCTCAAGAGAGATCTAAGCAACAAAACTATTAGCACATAAGCATCAAGTATAACTTCTGATCCTTAAAAAAAAAAAACAACAAAACAAACAAACAAACAAAAAAACCCTTTTACTATAGAAAGCATCTACTAAGTTTTTCAGTACATATTCAGTTACATATAATTATTCTGTCACTCTAAGTCTGCCTGTATATAGTGCTCTCACTCAGCCTGAGTTCAAAATGACCATCAAAATCCCCGAGTTCCAGACTTTCTTCACTTCTTACCACTCCATCCTTTTCATGATTAAAATGGTTTGCTAAAACAGTTGCTGAGATGTTCCAAGTCTCACAATAGCAGGTAAATTGCAACCTTAATGTGCTGGCTGCAGAGAGGTAATGATAGTACAAATTGTGAGCATATTTGTAATCTTTCTCTACAGCTGTACTGGGAAATGAGCCAGCTTGGAGCAAAATTCTAGGCAGAAGCTCTTTGATGAAGCATGAAGACAGTTTCAGAGCATAAGATAGTTTCAGAGATAATTCTGCATTATAAGGTTTTCTTATTTCTTTTCTTTTGGATCTAAGACCAATTCACTCACTGAAGTTGGAATTCTTTAACTAAGAATAAAGACAGTATAGACTAAAGGAAAAACAGTAATAGTAGCGTACGCACAGTGTTCAGCGTACTGAACAGTGAACTTTATAAGAGATCTTCCATAGTTTGTCAGTGCTTCTGCTTTTGCCTTTCATCTGCACAGTCTGTCAAGATCTCTCCCTCCAGAGCAGACAGTGTGGGAGGGATTTTTTTTTTTTACAAATGCAGACTTCTACATCTGATCTAGTCACCTTAGGCCCCTTTTTAGGGTGCAGTTCATCTGCTCCTAGTTTATCAGTCTAAAATAAGTCAGACGGATTGTGCTCCAGAACTGTGTGCTTGTTTCCTTTGATGTTATACACAGCTTACAGTGACCAGCAACAATCCTCATCCTTTGTGTTGGACCACAGTGGAACATAATACTTTCAAAGTCCAGTTCTCAAAAAGAAGAGGTGGGAGAGAGAGGTCTGCAGTACTGCTTTGCTATGTGCTTTGCTATTTGTAATATTAGTAAAAATGATTTCTCCTGATAAACCTTGCCATAGCTGAAGGCTAGTTTCTGATTTATATATATATATAAATGATGTGTGTATATATATATGTGTGTGTGTGTGTGTGTGTATTGTTTGTTTGTTTGTTTTTTGTAGCATTTCCCATTTATGCTTACTGGTCACCGTCTTTATAGGTGTGTAGAACACAGGACACTTAACTTTAGTCAGTAATTGCAGAGAAAATTATTTTCAAAATGTTAATTTTGAGACACAACATTTATGTAATATTTTCTCCCCTTTTACATCATAATCTTGTCCATTCTAATTACTAGTAACTTTTCTCACTGTAAATGCTCATCTTCGAATAAGATACACTTGAAGAAGTTCTCTCCAGTCAAAACAGAATCCATCATGTAAGTGGCTGTTTATCACTACCTATCTCTTTTTAATTCATTGATATGAACTGGTATGAACTTGGTTCATTTATGTGGCAGATTTCTGCATCTATTATGGAAACCATCAGTTGAACTTTCTATTTCAGTCAGGAGTAGTGTAAGTGCTAGTGAAGAACTACTAACTTGAAGCTGTGTGCTTAACAGAGCTGTATACAGAGAAAACGCTGGTTGTGTGAATTAATCACTTTTTTTTTTTTTTTTTTTAATTAAGTTAATAACCTCTTCTGTATTACTTCTATCCCCAAATTACAAAAAATGTGGATAAATTAGCCTTATGCTGCCTGTCTCAGGTTAGGTGCCCTTTCTTGTTCTTCCACCTCTGCTGGCTGATTGCTATTAACACAGATAATTGTAGACTCATATTTTATATTACTTCGGGTGCTAGTGAATAGCATCTGAAATTCATATTTGAAAGATGCAGTTGAGAGTGTACTAAAAATCAGGGGAATTAAGGAGAACTTCTCCTATAGCATTTAAAATGCATTTTCTTTCCCCTGTGCTGTAAATTTTCTGGGTATTTTTCTAATTTAAAAGCAATGCGGATCATTTGCAGCATATCTAGTAAACCCCAGATGATAAGTCTAGCACTTGTTTGAGGATTCACTTCCTCTTTGAGAGTTTTCATGTTCTAATATAAGGATGCATATTCAGCTTGGCACTCCCTGTAATGTTATAGGAGGAGAATGATCTGCCATGTAGGAGTAACTGCAGTAAATATATATCACATACGTAGTCCCAGTGAAAAGAGGGATTCTAAAAGAGATGAATTCACTGGCTCAATATCTGTTTTACTTGCAGCACAAGGCAGCCATTTTATTTTTGAAGTAACAAAACCAGGATTCATATATGTGTTTGAGTTTTGCTTGGGTTAGTCTACTTGATCTGAATAATAAAAGATACACAGAGATTCTAGATCAGAAAGTAACTTATTACTACTGTGTGGCTTACTTTAGCAATAGATGTAGAAAACAGAGGAAAACATCCTGAGCTTTACTTTATAGTTGTGTAGTACAATGTAAGGTGAATAATTCTTCAGCATTGCCCTTGTAACTAGGAAAAAGAATGTTTCACTGACCGGAGCTTAAATAGAAAAGAGCGAAGGGTATTAGTCCATTCTTTGTGATTCTAACAATGGGCATTTTTATTTTCAAGGGATCTGTGTCTTCGTCACATTCTCTTGTGGTAACCTTGACGCCTGATAAGTTATTAGCAAAGGGTCCTTATATAACAGTCTTGCCTCTGTGAAGCCATGACACTCAGTGGGCTGATCACAGTTCTAAGAGTTTTCTTAGTTGTAGCAAAACTTCAGTGGTAGATTAAAACCATGAGTCAGGCTGTGAGGGAGGCTTCAGAAGCCTTATAAATTTTTTGTAGAGTCTCATTTATTTATAGTATTTGTCTTGCAGTAGTACCTGTTTTATGTTCAGTTTTGAAGAAAAAAGCCTATAGAGATACCTACAAGTCCACCAGCTATTTTATTTTCCACGATTTCCAGGAAAGTACTGGGCCAAATTTAGCCTTGTTGGGATAAAGAGTAGGTCTCAAGGACAAAACTAGTAGCAACGCTCATACATATGCATAAGATAGGTACTGGATTTCTATGTCAGAAAAAGAGAAGCCATGCATTAAATCAATATCTGAAAGATAAAAAACAGAGGCAATTTTCTCTCTAACTTTGCTGCAGTAACAATGAGGACCATGGTGACTTTTAATTGATCAGATGGCATTTTAAGTAATTTTCAAAGTTGCTATATGCTTTTGAATTCCAGTAGTCATTGAAATTACTGTGCTTCATGTAAAGAGAAATGTGCCATTTTGTTCTTCTTTTAGTGTTCATCACATTTAATTATTAAGAATTTAACAGTTACATGAGAAAGCTTCTGTTGTTGATTTTCTGCCTTAGAAGGAAAATACAATTCTATGTAAAAAACAGTAGAAAAATAAATGGTAAATTAAAAAAAAAATGTATATTACCTTGAGTAGTTTTACATTTTAACAGTTCTAAGGGGAATAATTTTTTGGGGGAAAAGCCAGGTAAGTAATGTTCTCAGTGTGCCTGCAGTGGAAATCTCACTTTCAATTGGAAACAGACATTTTAGTTTCTGACATTTTAGTTTCTGTGAAGGGACAGAAGACTTTGGACACATGCAATTGCTTCCATATTCCCTCTTCATTTGAACTGTGAACAGAGAGAGGCACCTCCCTCAGTGAGACTGTGTTTGTCAATTATATCCATCTGTGATTTTCAAAGGAAACCTCTCAATGAGTACTAAGCTTCCACTGTATCTTGGCCTAGAACAGAGGCTAAGGAAAGGCTTTTCCAATATAAGAAGTGAAATTATAAAGAAAAACCAAGGAAGTATTTTGTAGATTTTGCATCTTCTAGTAGAACAGTTTTCTGTTGAAATCAGTGTCTTGTACCTAAAAAATGGAGATGGTTAGCAGTGTTGCATTATGATGAACGACACTATCTGCAATTCAAATCCCCTTCCCTAGAGGGAGAGGCACAGAGAGAAAGAAATTCCTCTGAATGCAAAGCTTGGATAACAGCCTTGTACGTAGTTATACAGGTCACTGCTTTCTGCATTTTTATGGTAGTAAATCTTTATAAACCATAATGTACTTGCTCTACTGCTCAGAAAAAATATAGTAAATCCCCTAGAGACTATACTGAATTTCTAGGACAGGTATGCTTATTGCAAAATATGATTGGATTTTGAATATGCTCAAAATCTTCTAATGTCCTTGTATTAGCACTGAGCCTTCTTGGGCATGTCTGTATGTTCAAGAAATTAAATGATGCATTCTATATGCATATACTAGTCAGTGCATTTCCCTGACTTACCTCAGCTGGAATCCTCATTATTCAGGTAATGTAGCTTCCTGTCATGTTTGGGAGGGATTCTTGTCAAGCAAAATTAATTCAAACTCTCTGCTTATGTTGGGTCTTAGGCATTTTTACATTAGAACGACTTTCTCTCTCTCTCTCTCTCTCTTTCTCTTTTTTTTTTTTTTCTTTCCTGCACATTTCTTTTTCCACAGAAATGAATGTAGTAGTATGTCATAAGAATTAGAAATTTCACTGAGTACCTGAGAAGAGGGAATGAGTGGGAGAAACATGCACTGCTAGGCCTGAGACTATTTTCTGAGTCCAGGTGACTGCCTCTACCACATACTTATTTTGAATGAATGTCATGTGTTATACACGACTTCCTGCTCTGCTGTTCTCACATCACTGTGGAAAAGAAGAAGTACCTAAGCTATGAAGGAGAGGCAGCATCTCCCTGATTCAAAAGAATAGAAGACAAGGGTTTCAGAGGATCAACACATCAGATAACTCTGGAAGCAACCTGTCATGTTGACCTGTCTTGTTACCAGTAGTGTTAGCAAAAGTAAAATCCTCAGTGTCTCTTTCCTTCCCAGGAGAACTGAAGTAAGTAATGAAAGTAACTTTGTTCTGATATTCTAGCAAAGCTCTTATTATTTTCTGAAAAGGGACCAGCATGATAGTTGGACTTGTAGAGTGGGAACTGAAATTTAACCACAAGCAGAAAAAGCAAAGAACAGATTAAATATTCCCTGATGTAATCCCCCCAGCTGGCACATTGTGTGCATTGTGTGCTTCTTATTTAAAAGCAGAAAAGCAGTTCGGAGGAATATTAAAAAAAATAAAATAAAATGTGAGCACAAAACTTAAATGTTTATATATAAATATATGCATATATTCTACATATGGTCTCAAAACTGCTGACATATTTTGTATGAAACATATTGTAGAGTTGCTTTTGCATTTTTTCCAAAACATTTTTTTTTTTCAGGGTGGACAGCTCATTTCTAAGACAACCACATACACAAAGGATGAGGTCACTGTCTACTCAAAATTACTATATACATCAGAAATACCTTACAAGTTTTATATATATTGCACCTTGAAAACAAAAAATATGCTTCAGAATAGAAATGGATTAGAAGAATATTTTGTGATTAAAGAAAAAATAATAAAAAAAATCTGCTATCTGTGCTGTGGCACTAGTTAAATTTACCTAGTAGATACTCTTTTCCAGGCAGTAGTTTGTGAAAGGGTTTAAAATTTCCATTGTGTTGTAAGATGAAGATTTCTAACTTGAAATAATAGAGTCACAGAATGTCCTGGGCTGGAAGAAACTTCAAGGATCATCAAGTGTTAACTCCCTGCTACAGGCAGGTTTCTCAATCGCTAGATCAAGTACTAGATCAAATCACCCTGGCCCCAGTGTTGAACACCTCTAGGGTATCAGCATCCACAGCCTCTCTAGGCAACTTGTTCCTGAACCTCACTACCCTCTAAGATGAAAATTTTCCCCTGACATCTAATCTAAATCTTCCCTCATTTGTTTAAAATTATTTTCTCTTTTTCCTATCACTACCTACCCATGTAAAAAGCTGATTTCCCTCCTGTTTATAATCTCCTTTTAAATATTAGAAGGTTGTAATGAAGTTTCCTTGCATCCTTCTCTTTTCTGGACTAAACAAGCCCAGCTCCTCCAACCTGTCTTCGTAAGAGAGATGCTCTAGACCTTGGATCAACTTTGTGGCCCTCCTCTTGACCCTTTCCAGAAGCCCTACTTCTTTCCTGTTTTGGGGGCCCCAGACCTGCATATAATACTCCAGACAGAGCCTCATGAGGGCAGGACAGAGGGGACAATCACCTCCTTCACCCTACTGGACACCCCTCTTCTGATGCAGTCCAGGATACTGTTGGCCCTCTGGGCTACAAGCACACACTGCAGGCTCATTTTAAGTTTTCCATCTGCCAAATGAAAACTACAACTACTTTCAAGGAATTCTCCCAGTCTTTATAAGCATCTTGGATTACCCTGAACCAAATGCAAAGTCTTGCACTTATTTTGTTAAGCCTCATTAGGTTCATGTGGGCCCAAATTTTGAGTTTATAAACGTCCTTCTGAATAGCATCCTTTCCATCTACCATATAAACTGCATCACTTGGTGTCATCAGCACACTTTCTGAGGGAGCAGTTGATCCCACAATCTATTTCACTGATAAAGATGTAAAAGAGTATGAGTCCCAAGGCCATCTCCTGAGGACACGACTCATTACTGGCCTCCACCTGGACACAGAGCCATTGATCTCAACACTCTGGCTGCAAGCTTCCAATCAGTTCCTTATCCACCAAATAGTCCAACCTTCATATCTCTTCAATTTAGTGAGAAGGATTAGGTGGGCGACTGTGTCAAAAGCCTTGAACAAGTCCAGGTAGATGATGTCTGTTGCCTTCCTACTGTCTGCTGACATTATCACTCTGTCATAGAAAGCCACCAGATTGGTCAGACACAACATTCCCTTGGTGAATCATGCTGGCTGTCTCAGATCATGTTCTCATCACTCATGTGCCTTTACCAACTCCTCTCTTCTAAGAGGATCTGTTCCATGATCTTCCCAGTCATGGAGGTGAGGATCACTGTCCTGCAGTTCCCTTAGTCTTCCTTCCTCCCTTTCTTGTCTCCAGGGACTTTGCCTGACAGCCATAACTTTTCAAATGTAATGGAAAGCAACTTGGCAACCACGTCAGCCAGATCCCTTAGAACCCTAGGGAATTGCTCCCCCAGTTCTCACCTTCTCTGGTGAGTTTCAACCTTCAACCTATTGTTGTTTTTAACATCCCTTGCCAAGTTCAGTTCCATCTATGCCCAGTCTCATCTCTGCAAATCTGGACAGTATTCTGCTATTCTTCTCAGGTGGTTAATCTTTGTTTCCACTGCCTGTACATGCACTTCTTTTCAGTCAGCCTGACAAGGAGGTCCTTGCCAAGCCATGACACTTTCCTACCTCCCCGGCTTGCTATCTTATTTTGAGAGATGGAGAGCTTTTGTGCTCTCAAAATGGCATCCTTAAAGAGTACTTATCTTTGTTCACTCCTTTGTCTCTAAGGTCAGCTTCCCACGTGATCTCATCCAACAATTCCTTGAACAGACTGAAGTTTGCTCTCTTGAAGTTCGGTGTCCTGATTTCACTCTTTGCCAGGCCCCTGTTCTTTATGATCACAAACAACTAAGGCATGGTTCTGTAGCCCAGGCTGTCTCCTCTTTAATGATATCCTCTGTATTTGTGAGCAACACTTCATCTCTTCTGCAGAGTCCTACAGAATACTGCATAATACTGCGGAGAAGAGGGACTGTAGAGACCATCTCTGTGAGAGCTTGTCACATTCTTATTCTGTGCTGAGCTGATTTTATGGTAATGCTCTGCTTCAGATGGGATTATAAAAATTTAGCTTTTAAAGTCATCTTGTTTTTCTAAAGTTGGCAGTACGAAGTGTTAGGGAGAAGCTGACCACTGAAGAAGCTTTGTCAAGGTCCCTTAATGGTTATGTAATAGAGAACATCTCCAGATCTGCCTGGATAGGCACTAAAAGTTTTCTGATGCTTAGAAGAAAGCTCTACTAACACAACACTGTCAGACACCATCTCTTTTTCTAGGTGATGTTTCTTATTACCAGACTGAACAGGTAAAATAATCTGTGTGCCGCTGCAGTCAGTTCACATTAGAAACACTTTAAATCAAGGAAATCATATCTCTAGCTAAAAATGAAGGGCAGAGAAAAATCTATGACCTCAGGACTTACAGACCTACTTACCTTTGTACTGCCCACACTCCTCTGTAGCAGACTATGTTTGGCTGTGGATATATTCTGGCATAGTGCCATTACACCACTGATCAATGCATTTTAGAATTCAGTGCCTGCAGCAAAGGAAAAGCGGTGTTGTATGTATTTATGCGCTAGTTCACAGGACATAAAAGTGTATGTGTATAATGTGTGTGCAAGGTGTGACAAAAAGAGTATTTGAAGGTGAAAAGCCTGGATGTTTTTGGAAGGTAGGATAAAATGACAAAGCCAAATTAAGCACTGTTAGAAGTTCCTGGAAAATGCTATCCTCAGAGTGGTGGTACCCAGGCACTGTTTGCCTACAAGTGCTACCCAACAGCCAGAAAAATTATCTTTTCACAGTCTCTCTGGAAGCAGGATGTACAAATTAGATTTAGAGCTATCATTATTTTTATATATTAAGTGAAGTATGCGAGCACTGAAGTAAAAGTGTAATGGATCACATTTTAAGTACGATGCTTATAGTCATTATTCACACACTAACAGCAGTGTGAAACCTTTTAAAATTTTAAATTTCTTTGTGTTGTTTTAATCCCCTCCTTTTTTTTTTTCCTCCTATTCACAGCAAATTGAACATTTGATTTTTTCTTTGAGCAATGTACATTTAGAATTTTCTGTAATATATTCATGCTACCATTCTAATTTTCTAAAATCCATATGTGTTGAAATAAATTATGATCTGATAACAGAAGTAGGTCTAAATGGGGAAAGACTATATAATAATTGATTTTTATTTAAACCTAAATTTTGGCCAAGTAGGAGACCTGCAGTATTTTCTTCTTACAGTAGGTGGCAGAGGTACACTACATATTTGCAATTTATTTTTGCTATTATTTTAACAGGAAGGTTACCTTATTTTCTTAAAAATCAGTATTAGTGTTTAGGAGCATCTGCAAGTTAAAAATCTTATTTCTTCCTAAACAATTCTGTTTTAAGTACCGCTAAACCATTACAATGCTGAAAATAATTAAAATAAATAAATAAATATGTATATATATATATATATAGAGCTCAGGTTAGAGAGAAAATGGATTGGAATTAAATCATTTCTACTGCATTAACCTCAAAGTCAAACTTGTTTGTTTCTTATGTTTCCATTTTCCTGTTGTCAAATAAGAGCAAAAATGTTTCTATTAAAAAACAAAACAAAACAAAACCACCCCAATTTCTGTCACATACAACAAGCATTATACTGGATCTAGCATACAATATATTATTTGATCCTGGTTGAATTTCTCATAGCAGCTTTATACAAAAATACAGAACCCTTATTGATTAAAATACAGTTGTATATGAGGAATTTTTAATAACAGATTAAAGCATTACACATGTATTTTTACTGGCAGCTAATGGAGATAGTGTAGATGTCTTTTTGAGCCCTTAATGATTTCATAATGTCACAAATCCCTGCATAATCTTAAAGCTCTCCTCCCCCAACCATGAATCACTGTACACACACACACACACACACACATATATATGAGGAAGAAAAAGTTAGTGCTACTGTGAACAAAAGAAAATAAACACGTACATTAGTTCCTCCAGACCTGTCAAAGAACATTTTTCTAGTAAAGATATCAGTGTTTGCATGCACCTGCAGATTTCAATTTATTTCAGCTTTGTCAGACTCTTTGCAATGTGTGTTGCTCTACTATTTTTCATATGTACTCTTACACTGTGCTTATCATCATAGTGCCTGAGTGCCTTGCGGTAATGCATTGAATAATTAACACTCATTGCATATTTATACTGTCAGATTTTCCCAAGGAGACAAGTAAGTGTGTGAGAGTTTCTTTTGGCAATTAAAGCAACACACAGATACACAGCGATATATGCTAGAGAGTGCACTCTCCAAGAAACATGCCTTATAATTAGAGAAATTTGGTGATTCTTTAATTCTGTTTAATTTAATTCAGTCTACTTTACTTTCATTATGTCTGTTCTTTGGGGTCTTTTGGAAAAGGATGAAGCACTGCTGTCTCATAAGAGCATAGTGATAGAAATTTTAATTCATGCATGTGAATATGGAAATAGATAATGCTTATTTAATAAGCTTGCAATGGAATCAGTAGAGTTATAATGGGAATTGGAAGGAACTTCTATACCGTTCTGTTCTCTATACAATTTATATTTCATTAATAGCTGCAGCCTTGCTGTGCCAACATTCTTCAAAGAACTCTTTAAAATTCTACTGCAGCAAGCAAGTATGTTACCTTGAAAAGGCATCCTGTTTTCTTTTTTTTTTTTTCTTTTCTTTTTTTAAATTTTTTTTTTTATCTCATTCCTTGCTGCCCAAGTTAATCAGATTTTTGTATTGTCACATTATCCAAGGACAGTACATATCTGTGTGATTGATATTGCTGGGAATCAAGGATAAATACTGGCATATGTATGCAAAATAAATTTCTCTTGTTTAGGTAACAGCCTGATCACTTTATATAACAATTACTACAGTGAGTGGAATGGATGAGAACTCTTCTCTTGTAACTGAGAACAAAACCTGTTAAAGCACCCCTGAATCCTATCCAAAATTGTTTCTTACACTACACTAATTACATAAAAAATAAACAAAAAAGAGTGCATTATTCCTCTCTGTATAGATTTCATTCTTCACCAGACCTCCTTTCTACGCAGATTACAGATTCCATTTTACCTGGTTGCTGATAAGAGGTAATATTAACTGAATGTATTTGTCCACCAGTTACCAATATTTGGCAACCCCAGATAGAAGTAGCAAATTCTGCAATCATTTAAATGCTTTATTCCCAGTAGATGGCCTTTCAGAGTCTGGAATCTCAATCTAATTATGTTCTTTCAACTAAGGAACAAAGAAACAAATCTCTTGTTTATCCCTCCTAAGAAAAATGGAATAGACAAATCAGGCTTCTTCCATTTTCTGCTTTTCTCACTGCTAATTATTTGTATTATCACAGAATCTAGGAATAAGAGTCCCAGTACTCCTATTATGAATGATACTGTGAAACAGAACAAAAGTATCAGAGCCTACAATGAGTATATAAAATAAGAAATGGGAAATGAATTTAAATAGAGAAAAACAAATGATGCATTTTAAATGTCGAATAGTTTCTATGCCCTGCAAATGCTGAATTAAGGACTTTCAGCTTCTAAAGCATATTTTAAATGTAATTAGTAACAAAGCACTGCAATCCTGGCTTTTCATTCATCCATGGAAAGGAAAAAACCCACACAGAGGAAATAATATCTATAATAATGTTAAAACTCCTTCATGAGCCACTTAGGCTTAGAGATTGCCTTTTATTATTATTGCTTGGTGCCTGTGATGTCTACTTATTGTTGGGTCTTCGCAGGTTGAATATTTGCATAGGTAGTAATGGAATAACTGGATTAATTCCTGTACTTGATAACAAATAAAATAATAGTTGTATTTTATATTTCCATCACATTATCTTTTGTGAGAGTGATAAGTATTATATAAAATATAAGTAAATAAGTAAATTATAAGTATTATATAAATTATGAATTCTAGATTTCATTAAAATTCAAACATAATGCCATCTCTTACTAAAGTAATAGAATGCAGTCTTTCAGTCATTAGCACTTTCCAGTGGTGGTGAGTCAAAACATGGGACAAATAAGTTAATGACAGAATGTTGGCTGACTTCACTTGCCTTCAAGAAAAGGAGAAATTCTGAAAATCAGCCAAAGGCAAATGTATTAACATCTCCAAAGAGAAATGATTGGTACAGTTCTTGGTCTGCATTTATTTTTATTTAAATAAATATTAATATTGTGCTCCACTATTTAAATCTACATTTAACTTCTTTTACTTTGGATTACTGTGCAATGTTTTCTCATTTATTGATTTTACAATTCCATTAAGACACTGTGCTTAGTTTTGTCTCCATTTGTATTACATTAAAATGCTACTGCTAATTAAAGATCATGAAAATAAGTTAGATTTATGTGATTTATTTCAAATTTGACACACAGATCCCTGTGGATCTAGGTTATCCATTTTGAAATCTTTGTGACTACAAGAGATATGTTAATTTAATTCTTCTCACTGTATTAAATTCTCAAATGCATTTTGTTCATGGTCATTCTTCAAGCAGGAGAAGCTGTCATTTAAAGCCAAATTTATATTTTTATTTGTTTCATTTCTTGGTTGGTTGGTTTTTAGATGTATTGTGCATTGCTGTTCTGCTGAGCAGAACAATTACACCTAGTGAACATCTACTCGTTATCGACAATTTAGCTGACTGTGTGTAGGTGTCTAAAATGAAAATAGGAATAGTCCTTTATTTCAGTTTAAAGGAAATGTAAGCTCAAATTGCCCTCTTCTTTGGTTTTTCAACCACTTGCAGTAGTCTGGGGACTTTTGTGTTGTGGATGTGACATTAATTCAAGGGTAGACATGAGCTGAAAGTCACATATAGTCCAAGTCCTAGGATCTTCCATGAGCCTGAATAATTCAAGTAGCTTGTTTTCTCAAGTCATAGAGAAAAACAAAATATGTTCATTTGAAGTTGATAGAAAAAATGAACGCTATACTAAGAATGAAAAAATGGAGATCATTTTTGAAGATAACTTTTTCCAGTTCTGTGTCAACACTAAAATTCAAAAGCTGCATGTGTGGGTGGATTAACTGAACGTAGATGGGAATAGGACAGTTAAGTCTTTAGGAACACCCAAGAGAAAAATGCTGCTCTAAAAACTGTAGAGTGGAAGCAGGAAGTGGTATGAGTCTTACATTCTGAAGACTGAATGTTACAGAAAATATACAGCACTGCAATGATGGTGTGGGATTATCTTTTCCCTGCTCCTGGTGGAAGATACTGCAGGTGCAGAAACAAAACATGGGCTGTAGATTACTGAGAGATAATGAAAGATGTGGTCTGTAGTCAGATGACATTTGTTCTACTGGGAAATGTGAAGCAAAACTCCTGCTCAGTTATTGTTCCTGGAGGGTCCAGTTTGTTTTCAGTTAAAGAATTAGAGGATGAAGTGCAGAAACAGAACAGGAATACAGAATCTGGGCTAGAAAGAAGACATGTTCCTAGTGTAAGATTTTACTCTTAACTATCCGTTTTGTTTTTATTATTATTTATTTATTAATTTGTAGTTTTCACTCTTAAAAAAACAAACAGACAGTAATGAACAAAATTACACAATGCACACAAAGAATTTAGGGAATACAAGTCTTTCTCTTTACTTGTCTTTGTATAAAATTCTTATTTAAAATTCTTATTTATTTATTTATTTGTTGAAAAATTATGCAGAGTAAGTCTTAAATACAGTTAACTGTATTCTCTAAGACCCAGATTTGGCCTACCTGAATTCAGAGAACTAACTTCGGGCTGTCAGAGAAATCCCTCTGCAGACAGTAGTGCAAGTAATATCTAAATCAACCCATGGAAATTCCATCTCACTGTCAATGGAGAAAACATGGAATGTTTCCTTACATACATTTAGAAGCTAGAAGTTAAGTGGAATGAATCTAGCACTATGTACTTTTTTTTTTTTTTTTTTTAAATATATTTTATGGAACTTGGCTGTTATTATACACTACACAAGCTTTGTTTTAAGCCAAATGTAATTTTTGTTTGGTCGATGTTCAACCCTCTTTGGTTGGTGTTCATCCCGCTATGGAACAGATGAGAAACTGCTCTGACAATAGAATGAACTGAAGTCAATTTTTAATTTTTAATTTTTTTTTTTTTTTTACTGAGTGTTTGATTGTACATCATAATTACCATGAGAAGCAACATTCTCTTGTAAGAATCACACGTCTTTCTGCACTTTTGGCACTTAGATAAAGCTCAGAATTTAAATGTATTTCTTCTAAATTCTGAGCTTTATTCAATAAAGTAGACAAATACGTAAATGAAATTGCAATATTGGAGAGAAGCTCACAAAAGATGTAATTGACTGCAAAATACAAATTAGAAGAGCTACATATATGCGATGGCTGAGTAGTCTTCAGTTTGGAAGCTATAATGACGGTACATAAAAGTATTCAGGTGACAGCTAATTTTCCTCAATTGCCATGTAAAATATGATAATAGTGGTAAGGGGGCTCTTAAATTCTTGATACTTACATTCATTAATTTTTGAGCATCTGCTACTGACTTCAGGGCACACAAATCTTCACAGACATTGTGTCCAATGCTTTGGAGTTTAGAACAAGTTTTATTTTAAGTCTCAGCAAAAATATTCATAGAATTTTTTTATGTGTGGAATCTAGAAATATCCTTTTGGTTATTACTGTTATTACCTCAAAATCACACTTGTATTAGAAGAGAGACAGACTTTGTACAATGCCTGATAGTGACAGAAAAAGTGGGAACGGTTTAAAACTAAAAGAGTTAGATAGATGTCAGGGGAAAATTTTCACTCCGAGGGTAGTAAGATGCTGTAACAGACTGTGGAGGGAAGCAGTTGATCACTCATCAAGGCCCGGTTGGATAGGATACTGGGCATCCTGATCTAACACTTGATCAGGTTGGCAATGCTGCCCATAAAAGGGGGGTTGGGGTGCTCTTTAGGGTCCCTTCAAACCTAAACCATTCTATAATTATTAGAAGTTATGAGAATGGGCTGTAATAGTCTTATATGTTTAGAAATCTCACTTCAATTATTGTCTATTTTTATTGTCACAAATTTTTATAAGCAGTGATATCTTGACAAATGTTACAAGAACTCTTGAAAACTGCTGCAGATCTTATAGTCTTATTTTGCCACGCTCTACAAAAACACATAGTAACAGACTATGGCTTTCTTTCAGTGTAAGCAGATGTGAAATATAGGAGCTGCACACTTGATCTGATCAAGCATGATCTGCTCTGACTCCCTCCCGGGAGAGGGAGTCTTCTAGGTTGTACAAAATTGAATTATTTATTTTAGGTGCCTGAGTATTTAATTTCAAAAATATAAGTAATTGCAGATTTATTAGAGCTGAATACATTATTCCAGAATATATAGGATAATAATTATAGTCTTCTACTTTTTGTAATTTAAAACACATACATTTAGTAAAAAACAAACAAACAAACCAACAAACAAAAAAACATTCTGTGACCAGAAATTGTATTCAAGTATAACAACTTTCAACAGTTAACCTACTAATTAGATGATATGAAAAACCAAGAAATAATGAAAAAGCCCCACCTTGAAATATTCTGTTTGTGTCCTTAAGTGATATAGTATGAATTCTCTGGAACTGAGTAAGCCTGTGAAAAATCTAGATCTGTATGATTATTTGGCAAGTTAATGGCTCTTCTTGGATTGTTGTGTTCACTAATTAATGTGGTAAAATATTTTAACCCATAATGTTAATACTTGTATTGGTAATGTGTATTTAGAAACATGGTATGAAACAGTACAACTCTGGGATTTTAATCTTAAAACATGTCTAATGAAAGCAAGAGCTCTCATCACAGAGCTGTATTGGTCATAGAAAATACAGAAAGAAGTTTTTCTAACTCCTCACAAAAGATAAAATGGAGCCTTAGTCTATCAAACATAAATTAAGATTTTTTTCCCTTCTCTCTTCCACAAAATATTCTCCCTGAAGAAAAATCTCAGATTTGATCAACAATGAATTGACTTACTTTGTAGTACTTATCTCCCGATGTTTCCCTTTTTACTTCCATCACACCCATGAAAATGATTAATTACAGATTTAGTGATCATTTTTACAGTGGATTAGAAATAATTTATTGATTTTGAGATTAAATGAAAACCTTTTTCTGTGCTATGGCAAAGTAGGTGTTGCTCTCATTTTACTTTATTCATTAGTATTATCTGGAAAAGTAAAGGTATGAGTAATGCCTTACATTTGAACCACAAAATGCTGCAGGCTGTACTGGATGAGTAAAGCTTGTACAGTGACCTCCTGTGAGACACACATCTCAACTCAGTGCTGAAAATGTTTCATTTGCATAGACATTCACCTTATTGATTGCAGCAGAAAAGACAACAGATAATAAATATGATAAAAGTCAGTGCTACTCAGATGAATACTTGTTTTTACCCTGCATGAAATCTCAGTTGGAGCTTCTGTGATAGGGCTGGTCTCTGAAAGCATTTAAGTCTCACAAGCATTTTGTTGAAAATCTGCATGAAGTGATATAGAAACCAGAGGAATCACTGTTTTATATTCATGAAAGTGAGACAGCACTGTAATTCGAAAATGCTTCCAATAAAAGTGCAATGTACTTTCCTTGATCTGACATCTTCAACCATTTTTGCTTACTGTACATTACAGATATCCTGTGGTATGCCACAGTAAATTTTTTTTTATGTATCACAATTGCAATATCTTTACAATTTCTGCAGGTTTTACAGCATTCAGGTAGATGTTATGCCATATCCTGTGCCTTGCTGTCTTTTCTTACTGTATGTAGCACTTAAAAATAATGTCCTGAGTCCATGCATACAATATGTTTTTAATTTTAGATTTACATAAGAAAAGTTAGTGAATATTGAACAAATGGTGTGTGTGTATGTATGTATGTATGTATTTATTTTAATTGTTTAATGCATGCTACCATTTTCTCTAAGATTCCTAACAGCAGGAAAGTGATGATTCTTTAGTAATGCTCTTAAGTGCTTCTGTTGCAGCAATTCACAGTGCCATTTAAAGTCATAGACAAATGGGTTTGGCATCATCTACCCTCATTTAAGTATCTGAAAATTGGATGCTTAGAGTTGAGATAGTCAGCCTAGACACTCACGTTAGCAAATGAGAAAGATATATATTATATATATTTCCTAAGGGTGATTCATTCCTAAGGAGTATTTAAACCACATTCCTTCAATTACCCAGAAGTGTATCATTCTTCTAGAAAGAGAGTTCCTGGTAGAATACATAAACGCAACTTTTTTTGAAGTTGCTCTGTACTGTCCTAGACATAGATGTATAAGGATACCAGAAACTTAAGCTGGTACAAGGGATCATGTAAACTATGGATGTCCAACATTTTGGCTTGCCTGGTCTGCGTTTAGTGAGTAGAAATTGTCTTGGGTTGCATATAGGTCGCTCCAAAAGTAATGCCTAATATTTATTGCTGTGGAAAAAAACAGATGCAAAGAGCACAAGAACACTATTTGGTAAAGAAAATTCTCAGCTGCTTAACACTATTTTTCAACATAGTCATCACCATTCATTACACATTTTTGCCAGCAGTGAATGAAAGTGCATCCTGTGCTCAAAAAAATCTGCACCAGCAAAGTAGACCCACTGTCACCACTGAAACACTGAAACACACCACCCACCACCTCACTGTGCCACTGTGTTCACATTCACTGTTTGGTGCCCATAAACATTCAACAAGCATCAGTGGATGTCAACAGTTGCAATTTTTTTATTTTTTATTTTTTATTTTTTATTTTTTTATTTTTTAAAGGAGGAATTAAATTCCACCCCCTTTGCTTCATACGCACTTCCATGTCACACACCATTATGTCAGACTGACCTTCTACAGCTATCTGCCTCACAGCAACAACATGTAATGGTATATTGGTGGGAAGGTTCAGTCTCTACTGCCATACCACCAATATCCACCTCTGATGTTATGGGCCAACATAATAAAGCATGTGGCTTTACATTTGGAGGATGGGACATCCACTACATTTCTGGGCAACCTGTGCCAGTTCCACACCACACTCACTGTAAAAATGTGGGGGTAGATGTAACTGTGAGCAAGTCACCAAAGAGCTTATCAGACTCTTTGGCAGACCTTATCACTGCGAAACCCTGGAAGACCAGAGTGCGAGACCAAGAGCAAGCAGTGTCCGTTTGCTTCCAAGGGTAGACAGGAGGTTCCATTGATATGCATTGTTAATCCTGTTATTCTTAAGAAACCTTTCATCCTTTATTACTGTTGTTTGGGAGAAGCTGGGACCTATTAACTGATTAGAAGAACTGTTTGAGGAACAGGAACGCCTTGCTTGTAAGTGAATGTTATATAAGATGTATGCTGAACACAATAAAGACACACTATTCTGATGCTACAGGAAACTAAGAAAGCTCTCTAACTCGACTGAGCACTGACATAAAAATCTTCCTTATATCCAGTCTAATTCTCCCTCCCTTTAGTTTTAAATCATTTCATCTTGCCCTGTCACATTAGAACCTGCTAAGGAGTCTGTTCTTTCTCCCAGCTCCCCTTTAGATATCAAAAAGCCACTCTCAGGTCTCCTCTGAGCCTTGTCTTCTCCAGGATGAACAGCTTCAGCTCTCTCAGCCTGTCCTCATAGGGATGATGTTCCATCCCTTGGATCATTTTTGTGGCCCCCCTCTGGATGTGCTCCAACTGGTCTCTGTCTCTCTTGTACTAGAACTCCACATCTGGACACAGTACTTAAGATGAAAATCAGTTTTTTGTTGATGTGTGTGTGTGTGGACTTAGATATAACACACAGGAATTTGGAGAGTGGTATACAAAACAACAACGATATCGGTTAAGTCTTATCCTGATAGTACTATTTCAAGGAGAATATTATTTGGTTATTCTCTGTATTACCCATCCCCTTCCTTCAAAATGACTGTCTACAAGGTTAAAGAATCTTGATGCTTTCTCCTGCTTGCTTCTTTTCAGGCTCAGACATGTGCCTGTTCTATGAAGTCTGGGTCAATAAGCACTCAGCAGCACTGACATCTACAGTGCATGAAAGCACGTAAACTTAGTTGTGATATTATTGGACATGCTTCTTTATTTTATTTTATTTTATTTTATTTTATTTTATTTTATTTTATTTTATTTTATTTTATTTTATTTTATTTTATTTTATTTTATTTTATTTTATTTTATTTTATTTTATTTTATTTTATTTTATTTTATTTTATTTTATTTTATTTATTTTTACAACCCGCCTTATGCGTACTTACTTGTGTGACTTTAAGGATTGACAGAAACCCCCCTTCTGAGATCTAGGCTTCCTAGGCTGCTTTGTTCTTCCTGTCCTAATAGTTCATGGGGGTGGCACTGGTTACACATGTGACACCTGCCCTTACCATAAGAGGAGAAAAAAAGATTGTACTGAAGGTTAGCAACATCTGGTGAAAATAGATCACACTATACCCAAGGTATGAGATGTGCCTGGGTTGTAAACTATTTAGTGGCAGCAGCTTTTTTGAATGTTTACATTCAACATACTGACTTGAGTGCAGCTTTGTCTTGGACTACCTTCTGGTAGATAGGTCACCAATAGGAAACACTAAATAGCCAGGAGATTCACGTGAGTAAGAAGAGAATTTTCTGAGCCAAAAGAATTCCAGTTCCTGGAACTCTCTTTGAAGGCAAATTCTATAAGAGATGTTGTGTATTTGCTGGAGATGAGATCATGATCAAATCTGAGAGTAGCGGCAGAAGAATGCTGAATTTGGAAATAAAATCCATAATTACAAATTTCAGCCTATTTTCTAAACCATCCAGCTTATCCTTCCTTTCCAATTGACTGCCTGGTTTCTGAAGCTGGAAGTAAACTTTATTGACAACCATAAGAAAAGTCAATAACTTTCCTATAATATGGGATTAAAAAAACACAATGAACAAAGTGGATATTTCATCATTAGTTTTTCAAGTTGTCCTATTCTTGAATGTATGGCTACTTCCTGGTATATTAGAACACTTAATGACTTAGTGAGATCAAAGTATTTGCTGTTTCTTGTGAATGAAGGAAGGGTGCTGTGCTGACATAGAAAATAGTCATTATTTTCGTACATGTCTATCTTACTTCTCTGCTTCTAGTACAGATTATTAAAATGAGAATGACAGCAATGCTGTTCAAAAGCAAAAAAATGAAGAAAAAGTAAAATAATTTTATTTTCTTATCAAGATCTGATAGCCTCCAAAGAGGTAGTGCTTTATTTATTTTTATTTATTTATATGTGTGTGTTTTACGGGTTTATATTACTTTCTTTTCTTGTCTGGATTTTAGAAACTGGGAGTTGAAGATTTCCCCAAATATGACTTTAAATAAAGTGATTGCTTTTAAGCATCACAATAATGAAATACTAGCTATGGATTGATATATTAATATGAGAGATATTAAAGCTACTTAGTATGTGATAAAAAACTTTGTTTTCCTTTTCTTTGCAAAAGAAAGGATGACTTCTATGATATAATAAATACTGGGTGAGTGTATTTAAGAATGAGCTTCCCTGAAATTGCTGTGAAGTGTTTTCTTTTTTGACATTAAGCACCATGATTAGTCCCAAAATAGTTTTCTTTAGCAGTAATCTGTTAGTATTTGTGCTAGCACTGATATGTTATAATGAAGAGCAGTTAGATTTATTATTATTAAATGAAAATACTGCTAACTGTACACATTAATATTTTTCTCAGGGCCTTATCTATTTTAAATATTCAGTAATGTAATTATATATAAGTAAATTCAGCTTTAATATGTCAGATAGAGTTATCATCTTGCAAGCAGACCTCCAAGGTTAATAATGTCAGGAAACATAAAGTGTTTTTGACTGTAAGATTAGACTTCTTATTTTTAAAAGGACTTTAAATTTCATTTCAAAAGTAGTTTTCATGTCCCATGAAATTTAAACTGTGACATTTAAAAAAATACTCATTTTATCATAATGCAGTGAAAAATTATAGTGTACATCCTTCTTGTTCAGTCCATCAAGGCAGCTTCTGAAAAGACTATGAATCTTTTCACAGGTAAAAGATGTGAAATTTGCTGCATAATCAGTGCCACCAACTATTTGTCCTTAGGAGATAAAAAGGCAGAAATAATTACTTCCTAACAGTGTACACTGGAGTTGAAAGCAAAACATTAAAATGTACTCTAAGCTTGTTCGTGTGTAATGTGGATTGGTGTTTTTTTGTTTTTTGTTTGTTTGTTTTACCTCTGGAAAATGTTTTACTTTGACATAGAAATTCCAGAAATATCCAAAATATCCAATAAAAATTGATTAAGTAGGAAATGCTGCTTATTCTTGCTGCCCTAACTGCTAGGACTGATTTGACTTAACTAGATAATGCTGTGCTCCCACAAGGACTTTACTGGAAGTGTAACTTGTACAAGATAGATACATTACAACACTATTGCCACTTTTGAAAAGCTACTGAGATTCTTCAAGATCTACAGTCTTTTCTGTTTAGAATCTTGCATTCCTTAAAGTATAGTTAGCACACGTTGAAAACACACATAATACTTTATTACTAAATTTTACTTCAGTTACTTTTACAAGTTCAAGCAAGTCAACTTTATAATTGTCAGATGGCATCGATATTGAACTTTATACATTTTCTTATTTTTTTCTCATATATCCTAAGATCTCATTAGACTTTCCAGAGGCTCATCTGATTCATGACTCAGGCTTATTTACTGATCACAGCACTCAAAAGAAAAAAATAATAAAAACAATGTTTATTATTTGTTATTGTTCTTATGAGTGTTTACCTTCAAATTAGTGTGTGCGGATTGTATCCTAAGCATTCTGATCTTTTATAAAACTAAGACTCTGCATCTTTAAACAGTCTATATGTTTACCTACAAAGGGAAAATATAGGGCCATATATTTTTCCAGATGATTATCTATTACTTGTTTTTGGAGAACTAAGACTGAAGGGCATGATAGAGCTTACAACTTCTACAATCTAGAAGAAACTGGACCAGATGTCAATGTGAGAACATTTGAAGATGGGCAGATGTCATGAGGCAAAATATTACCAATGGAGTTGATGTATTAGTGATGTTTTTATGGAAGTGTAGAGCTTCCTATTATGCAACTGTTCCTTTCCAAGGCTCATAAGAAGGCCTTGGGAAAGAAGAATTACTGGAAAAGTTGTAAGAAGTAATTTCTATAATCACAGGGTGAATGGAGAGCCTGCATAAGAAACACTAATTCAAATAATACAGCTTATTTGCCTTAGATTGAGGCTGACTGTATCTTTATGTATCTGTGATGTACCAGGGAGAAAAAAACAAAACTGCTTAAACAAGGGCTCAGGAATAGAGTTGAAAGTTGCTATTTAATGCACTCAAGAGTGGAGACTAGGAAAGTTAAAGACAAGAATGAAATCCTAGAACAGCCTCCCATTAAAAATATTAGGAGCCAGCTGCTTGACTTCTTTTAAGAATATCTTGCTGAATCAGCAATTGGATTATATGATTTAAATGCCAAAGACACAGGAATTCTTTTCCTCCATGGTTGGCTTGACAGGTTAAGGTACTAGGCAGGTTCCTAAACTTGAAGTAAGTTAAGAATGGTGAAAAAGAAAAAGGAGAGTATGAAAGAGATGGCAATAAAAATTTCCTGTTAAAGAAGATAAATGCGAAATATCTCATTCTTTTGCTATTCTATCAGAGAATAAGGAAAATAAGGGGAGAAATAAGCAGACTGTCACTTACTATTGTATACAAGCAAGTGAAACCCTGCCCAATGCTTATAATCTTTATAAGAATGTCTTTATGTTATTTGCTTTATAAAAAGCACACTTGAGCTTTAAAAATACTGAAGGAAAAGTATTTCAGTTAAATGCACTGTCATAGTTCATCTCTACAGAAGCGGAGAACTGCTCCCAGCAAAATCCTTGCCATTCTTCTTTGCGGAGTCCAACAGGGGCAATGAAAGAAGATTCACCTAGAAAATGAGCTCAGAGAACTATCTTAAAGAATCACTGCTGAAAAGGAATTTGTTGGAAGATAAAAAGTGACCAACTATTACTTGAGGTGTCCTGGTTATTTACCACGGAAAGGTTTGTAGTAGAATTAGCCATACCTAAGACTCTTAGGTCACTTTGTTAACAGTATATTTTTGTTAAGCTTGTAAAATCAATGACTAAAAGCAACTGTGACTTGTGATTCATAAGTACTGTTGGTTAGATATTTATGAATCATACAATTTCTCTTAACATCAGCCAGCAACTGACCATTCATTTAATCAGATAACATCTGTGCCTCATGGACTGGTTTCAGTTCTCAACATTTTAATAGAATGGCTGTAAGTTGCTTTTTATATTGTACTATATTATAATGTACTATACTATACTATGCTATGCTATGCTATGCCATGCCATGCCATACCATACCATACTTTGTCGATAAAAATATGAAGATAAAAGCATGCTTGAAATCATCTTTCTCTCTTAAATACCTAGCTGTTGCTGAGCTAGAAGTATTGTGAGATTGGCTCCAGGTCTGTTTGTTGCAGTTGAGAACATATCTTCCTTGGTAATATCTTCAGCACTAGATCATATATTGGTGTGTATGGAGCAACTTTTCGGATCTTCAGTTGAGCTGATACATTGTGCATAACAGAATTCAAGATGGATAACGCCAGGAAGGTGGAAGGTGTGAGGAAAAAGAAAGTATGGATATGAAATGCCATTACATACATGACAGTACATTACATAACAGTCATTACAGGAGCTACCATGCATACTTGATTTCTACTTCTCAACTTTCAACATGCTTTCAAAAGAATTAGAAAGTCAAACTTTGTCTTATATTAATATTAACCATAACTTAAATTAGGATTAATTTACCATTCATATATAAATGCCTGACTTAAAATTTTTAGTCACAGCTAAATGGAATCCAGCAGAATCTTATATTATGCTGTGGTTCTATATACTTCTGTTTTGAAAACTAACTTTTTTTAATATTGTTACCACTTTCTTTGGTCCTGTTGCCCCTCTAGATTTATTACATGCTTTTATTTTTATTAGTGCTCTACATTAAGTGAAACTGATAAACCAGTTGTATTTGAGAATGTTCAGGCTAGACATATTATGAACAAATGAAAAGATTAAATGTCTCTGTTACTATCTTGCATGAATTATCTTTTCATTTCTTACTGTTGTTTCTTTCAGTATCTGTTACTTGCTCTCAATATGTGCATTTTGTTTCCATTAACTCTCACCTTTTTAATTATATATTGATTACATGCCATTAACTTTATCTGGCATAATTTTCAACAGATTTGTCAAATATCCTAGAAATGTATCTTCAGTGGGCTTATTATGGACTTAACTGACACTTGTTACAGAAACAGCTGGCTAAAACCTACAGCACAATAGCAATTTCAACTCCAGCTGGAGAGAGATTTGTTTGTTCTACATATTTCCTTGTTAAAAAAGAAAACAAAACAAACCAACCAAACAACCAAAAACAAACAAACAAACAAACAAACAAAACAACAAAGTCATACATTAGAACAGGAAAGCTCCAGTCGTTCTCTGATATATATCCTGAACTGAGTGTTCTGTTTAAGAAAGGTGATCCATAAACAAAATAAAATTTATTTTTATTTTTTTCAGAAATACACTATCAGAGTGCAAGCTGGAGTATCTGTTCTTCTTTGACCTATGCATTTCTCTCTTGTTTTATTTACTCTTGATAGAAAACTGTCACTGTCCTTATCACTTTTAGAAATGAATGCTCTTATTTTAACATAGATTAATAAAATATTGTTAAATGCCATTATTTTGTACATATGACTGAAGTAAAAGAAAATGATTGTATTCCTCTAGACTTTTGAAGACTGCAGTGTTATTGGCTGTGATTACAACTATGATTACAACTTCACTTATATCTCACAGAAAATGAATACTTTTAAAAGTTATAATCCTTTGTACTGAGTGCATGATTATGAGCAGTGTTATGTAAAAAGCATTCAGACTGAATTCATAAATCAAATTCTGAGTCCTAGTCAGTATATTTAGGTCATTATCTTGGTCTTGTATGTCAAGGTTATGGTAGTAGGGGTGCTGCAACAGTGGTTTCTGTGAGAAGAGTCCAGCAATGGCCCCATGTTAGATAAAAGCCTGTTGCACCCATGCAACAGCATGTTTAAGGTGGGGGAGTAACGCTGCATAAGAGCAGCAGGGAGAGAGAAGTGAGAAAATGAAGAAACAGTCCTGCAGACACTCAGATAAGCATAGAAGGAGGGTAGGATGTGCTCCAGGAGCAGAGCAGAATTTCCTTGAAGCCCAGTAGAGGACCATGGAGAAGGTTGTCCCCATGCAGCCTATGGGCACAAATCTTCATGTGCAGCCATGGGGCAGCAGCAGATGAGGGCTGAAGAAGGCTGCAATCCATGGAGAGTCCCCGCAGGAGCAGTCCTAGGCCACAGCTGCAGTCAGTGGAGAGGGGATCCAGCAGGAATGGGGATTTGATGATACTATAAGAACTGATAAACTACCTTGTTTTTCTGAACCAGCAGCTTTCCACATTTCAGTCAAAAGCATGTTTTCTGGTACACTTTCCAAGGCAAGTTTGACTACAGTCACTCAAGCTCAACCTAAAGTAAGAAAATAGTATAAAATGGCCTAAGAGGGAAGTAATTTTGATGCTGGAAGTGTAACATCACAGACAAGTGGGGAAGATACCATTGCAAGTCAGGAGAAAAACACTGGCATCTGGGACTGGACAACAGGACAATCTTCCACTCTGCATAGGGACACCTACTGGGTAAGATTTGCATGCTTCTCTATACAGAGTGCTTCTTCTGGGAAATTCAGAAACCTCTAGAGAGTTATTGGGTGATTTAATGTGATTGTGGTTGGCTGTATTACTCATGTTCTTAGTTAACTTCACATGCTTTGCAGTGTATTTATCACCAGCAGTCCAAAAGAATCTGTAGTCTGTTGGTTCACAACTCTAGATGTGAGACTTTTGGAACATGATGGTTACTGATATGCATTTGGTTACTGATAAGTGTAGTGCTGGATAGTGAATGGTTTTCTTCTTACTTGAAGCTGTAACAGAAAAGACGGAAGGCCAAATATAGTTTGTTTTAAAATACTAGCAGTTTGATTTAATAGCTGTGATCTCAAGAAACAGTACAGATGTTTTGCTTATATATTTCTGGTTCTCATTATTGTCTTTATTCTTATGTCTTAGCAGGAAAAATCCTATCTTTTGGCAAAGCCACTTAACTGGTCAAAATTAATTGTTGCTGCATGCTAGTGTTTTAAATACAAACACTAGATGTGCTTGAGTACAAAAAAATGAAAACCAATGTTTCTTTCTGGTAAGAGGAGAAAAAGTACAAGGACTCTGTGTCTAAATGAACTGTGTACAAATAGAGGAAGAGGAAACCAAATGTAATTTATGAAAAAGGATAAGAGTAATGTAAAAAAGAAATTAAAAGTATGTTTCTACTGAGCTAAAAAGGAAGACATTCCTTAGTTAACAGGTACAACCAGAGGTATGTACTACTTGTTAATGTTGAAAAGCAAACCGAGATGCAACAGGGAGAGGTTAGAAAAATATATTCTGAGAATTCTGAGGTAAGAAGATAGAAAGAGAAACTCTTCTAAGAACACAAAATAACAAGAAAAAAATTACATAATCCTTTAAGCTGGACCAATGAAAAAACTTAATTTTTAAAATCACAGGAATCATTACTTCAGAGACAAAAAATATTTGGGGATAAAGACGGAAAGAGGGATAAAGACCACTTACAGAATCTGTGGAATCTCTACTTCAAGATTTGAAAAATAAGGATGATCTTTAAAGTTTGGTATGAAACTCATAGATAAGTCATGATACTATGTGTCAGAAGATCTATCATCTCTTGAATTGCTCAAAGCTAATAAAATCAAAGGCCATTTTTACTGCAGCTGTCAGCATCTGATGAATCAACATATATTAGAACTGTGGATCAGCTCTTTTTTCATTTGTTATGTCACAGCTAAAAGCTTTGAAAACTCTTTGCATACAGTATGTTGAAAACTGCATAGAAGATATATTCAGTTCTCTTCATTGGTTTCATACTAAAGGGAACATCCAGCTAACCACGGAGTTATTTTTCTCCCTTGAAAACTTTTGTATTTACTTTTGTTTCATTGTTATATGAATTTATACATGCTAAGTTCACCATATTTATAGAGGGCATATCTGAGCCTGTAACCAGAACCAACTACTTTCATGCACTGAGTATGAACAAAGAGTGCAAGATTAAGGATATCATTGTGAGGAAGAGAAAAAGAGAGCATCTTGGGCCTGCAGAACCACTTAGTATTGAAACTTCTGTACACTTAAGCACTGTGAGGGAAGGATACATTAGCCACCTCCATGTATCTGGTCTATATATCTCTGTTTATGTCCCACGGACAACAGTATTGTTCGGTTTAACCTGAAATCTTTAACAGACTGACAATAATTTGATTAGCTTTGGCATGAGGACTCTACTGCATTTTCAAGCTGAAGTAGGGCAGCTCATATCATTTTCCCTTTGTGACTTCAACCAAACAGTTGCTGATGATATTAAAACATAAATCAGGACCAGAGCATGTTCTTCCTCACTAACTTGTGATTCTTTTAACTGCTTCATTCTTAGTGTCATCGCTGGTAAAACTTTCTCTGAGCATGAATTGAAAAGAGTAGATGCCAATGAACACACAGAAAAAAAAACATTATAGACAAAACCACTCCATGTATGGGTGCCTGTGCCCAGTTTAGTTCTCAAGCACTATCTCAGAAGGCTTTGAAGTCTCAAATTCCCTGCATATTTTTATTCTACCTTGTAGATTTTCAGTGTAGCAGATATCATGTAATCTCTGTGTCTGCTATGAAATTTTGAACTGAATATAGACTTTGAACTGATAAAAATACATAAAATATAATGAACAGGCCTAGTGGTCAGTAATGCCTCACATAAGGTCAGGAAAATATGTGTGTTTAAGGGCTATGTTGTGTAAAGGTGGCTGTACCACAATACTCATTCTCAGAACAAGAGAACAATTCTTTGTTCTGTTTATTTATTAATTTCTATGTGCTGCTATCTGGTGATCTGCTGACCACCTAAAATCTTTGATGTTTGCCAGCACTTTGAAGAAGAAAAAAAATGCTCTTCAAAACCCCAACTCACTCCTTAATCCAAAACTGAGACATTCTGTGGTGTCACTTCTGTTCCCCCCCCTTCCTCCTGGCAAATATAAGACATCAGTGCAGGTTCTGGCAATATCTAGGGTAATATTTCCTGCCATTTTTTATCAAACATAAGCAATAACAGTCTTCAGTTTCAAAGTTTGTATCTTGAAGTATGACAGGTGAGATATTCAAACAGTCTTGTTATGGTTTTGTGATTTTTGTTGTCAGTATTCCACATCAGAACATCACGTAAAACAGTGGGTGCTAAAAAGTCAGTGTTCTGGTTTCATGGACTGCATTTTTTGGGCATTTTGGGTTCTTGGAGGGAGGAGAGAAGCGGCAATCCTGGAGGACTTTGTGGACAGAGGAAGAAAGGTGGAGGTCCTGTCAGGGTGGCTCTCCCTCTGGCTGATGCTCTCAGTTTGCTGCGGAGAAAGCACATGGTTCCCCTGCAGTCTAGAGTAAGATCTTAGCGTTGGACATTTTTCCCTCTCATTTTGTTTAATTTTGTTGGATTTAGCAAGTTACCATTCCTCCTCAGATCATTGCCCAGCTGGCTAGTACTTTTTCTTCTCCTCTTTTTTGTCTCCTTACAGGCTTGTGCCCCGGTCACGGACACAGATGTAGAAATAACTCAATGCATACATCCAGGCAACTGTTCTCACAGAGGGCTCTGTCTTTTCTGCAATATGTAAGGTCTTCCGTTACCACTCATTTAGCAAGAAGGACCAAAATTGAACTCTTCACTCTTAAACTCTTCACATCAAAGACTTCATGAACAGAATGGAGAAAAACCCGTATGCAATTTTTCACTTAGGTGTATGACCCATATTCTTACTGAAAGTAGCAATTTTCTATTTCCTTCCCATCTCCTTTTATCTCAATATATCTTCACTTGTTGAATTTGGTGTCTCTGATAAGGTTTTGGTAGGGGTAGGAGGGTGGATGAACCGTGTGGGGTGGCCTGTGTGAGAAGAGACCAGAAGTTGCCCCTGAGACAACCACTTAGCTTGAAAAGGAGCACTGGCTGGCTAAAGTTGAACAAATAAGTGATGATGGCTCTGCCTTAGAGACAGTTTAAGAAAGAGTTAATGATGATGTGCAGAAGCTGCAAGAGAGGAGTGGGAAAAAAGGGAGAACAATATCAGTGTCACTGAAGGAGAGGAAGTAGGTGCTCCATGTAACCAAAACATAGATTATTCTGCACTTCTTGCCAAGCTCACATTGTGTCATAGGTTACCCTAAAATCTACCGGCACCCATGACAGGGGTATAGACGGCCTGCAGGGCCGCTATCCCAAAAGGAAAAGAAAACAGGGAAAGAGAAAATAAATACAGTGGCAACGATCTAAGGAGGCACACTATTTTACTAAATACTATATCGGAATACAGAATAACACAATATAATGCAATATAATTGGAATTAAGGCTAATGAATCAAGTAAAATAAGAGAGTGAGTCCCGAAACCGAGAGGCCTACTGTAACTCTAGGTGAAACGGCTGGAACGCTCCCACACGGCTCTCCCCCTGGCTGGCAGGATCCAAGAGAACGAGTC
Source organism: Excalfactoria chinensis (assembly GCF_039878825.1). Lineage (NCBI taxonomy): Eukaryota > Metazoa > Chordata > Aves > Galliformes > Phasianidae > Excalfactoria > Excalfactoria chinensis. Next base: position 139,953,834 of record NC_092825.1, read on the forward strand.
CAGCACTGAAGTGAGATTATATAGTCCTGGTCATATGACTGACCGTGGTGTTCCCTGGTACATTCAGTCTTCTTTCTGTGAGAAGCAGATTCGTCAAAATTATCTATGCTTAACATGATGTTATGATGTGGAATACTGATAGCAAAATTACAAAATTGCAAAACCATGACACATTGGTTGTAGGTAACATAATTTTGATAGATTATGATTTTACACTTTATTTTTTTGTACTTAGATTTTGCACAGAATATATATCCTGTTGCCGTGACTCGGAAACCCCCAATTTCCCAGGTTCTTGCGAAACCTCTGCCAGAGCCAAAAGACCACCGTGACTCATCAAGAAACGTGGCAAAATGGCGTTTATTAGGAGTAATCAATACCTTATATACCTTACTACTTTGTCTACACCCCCTAGGGCACGTTTGAAATGCGCGCCAATGTACCTCACAGGGTTTGAGACGGAAGAGGCTGGATTACTATCACCGTCACATCCCGAAAAAGCCCCGCTACCACCTATATGCTTGTACTACAAGGTTCAGCCTCGTTAGCATCTACAACAATATCCTTGCCTGTCAGTCTGTACAAAGAACACAGCCCATCATTTTGTCTTCCATTTTATTTACAGAACACTAATACCAAAAGTTCAACAAAAACACTGTAAAATGCCAAGATTCTGGACAGTATTACCCATACAAAACTACATCTAACAGTGAGCATTTTTCTTGGTTTCAAAAGAAAGGGAGGAAAAATAAAAATGTCCATTCTGAGTAACAACGTGCTATGAATGTTATAGATACCAAAGACAGACCTAATAAGCTTTCTTTGAAAGACTCAGAAGACTATGGAGAAGTTTGACAGGTTTTGAGGGAATCTAATTGAAGTCCAAGTATTTGTATAGTGTATCTTTGTATATGAACCAATTACAGAAACTGAAAGAGGACTGTATGATTGTATATTATTCCTTTTATGTCAATGCCCTACAAAACAGTTTATCACAGAAATATAGAATCATAAAATCAAAGAATATCCTAATTTGGAAGGAACCCATAAGGATCATCAAGTCCAACACCTGGCTCCACACATGACTACCTAAAAATTAAATCATATGTCTGAAATCATTGTTCAAATGCTTTTTGAACTCCAGAAGGCTTGCAGTTATGAACAGTTCCCTGGAGAGCCTGTTTTAGGGTCTGACCACGTTTTCAGTTAAGAGACTTTTCCTAATACCCAACGTGACCCTCTCTTGTAGCAGCTTTATGCCATCCCCTTTGATAGTATTGCTGGTCACAGTTGCAGACTATGATGATTAGATCACCTCTCAGCCTTGTCTATCTGAATAAAACAAGTGAACTCAGTTACTTCTCATGCCTTTCCCTCTACACCCTGCATCATTATTGTTGCCCTCTCTATTTTTATGTCCTTAAACTGTGGTGTTCAAAACTGCAGACAGTACTCAAGGTGAAACTGCAAAAGCACAGAACAGAGTGGCTCAACCTCTCCGCTGCTACCTCATAAAAAGACAATAACAAAGCAGTGAGAATAAGTGATTGCTGCAAGTATTGATCACTGTCAGTGTGGTCTATTACATGATTTTAAACACATTTATTTCTGCATTAAGGAACAGAAGATTCCACATTTTGTTATTTTAGTCTGATTATTTATTTATTTATTGACACCAGACAAACATAAGCACAAATACAGATAAATCTTATTCTACATTCTGTGCACTGACTAAATAGTTTAGACTCAAACTTATGACTGCCCATACTGTGTTTCAGCTCTGAGTTGTTTGGTTTTTTTTGTTTTTTCATTGAGGTAACAGCTTGTCACAGTGATGTCAGAGATCTTCAGAGCCTAGCAGTTAGTCCCTATTTAAAAAAATCAAAACCAAAACCAAATAATTGTCCACTCTTTTACTGATTAAAGTCCAGATTTGCTAAATCACGTATTGTGATATGGGCAGATTCAGAACTTCCCACAAATTCCCATAGCTAAACCTGAATATTTTACTCTGGCATTTTTCTTGAATTTTTTTCTGCTTTTCCTGCTTATATTTCAGATGTGACATTTGTAACCATCAGTTGGTAATAAGAAAGCAGATCCATCTTCCAATTCTATTACAGATAAAATTGCTGATAATAGTCCTGGTGATTAGCTGATCTACACTAAATTACAAATGTATATCTGAGTAATACGTATGGAATAGATATATATTAGTAATCACATGTTAATGGAGACTAGAAAGCTCTACTGTCCATTTATCATACATAAATACTTCATATACTGATAGCGATATATGAACTATTGCTACTTATTTATCAAGGAATTTTTTTTATTTTTATTTTTTTCAAAAAAAGTGCTGGAAATATACTTTGAATCCTGTAAAACATGAAGAAAAATGGATCCATTAATTATTTCCATTAATATCCTAAATGGAAACAAAGTCATAAGAAGATCTCTATAAAGCTTCACTTAGGTTTTCCTTATAAATTTTAGATGTCAGGATCAAGATGCCACTGTAATATCTTTCCTTATTCCTATAGATAGAAAAAAAAATATTAAAATGACTTTTTTTTTTTTTTTTTTTTCCCCATCTAGGATAAAATCAAATTTAGTTGGTATTAACCTAGCATCCTATATCCCTATTCACTCTCCATATTATTCAGCTGGTAGATGGGTGATTTGGGTGTAAATTTTCACCCATAAAATCTTTGAAGTTCAAATTGTTGAGAAATCTCGTACTCATCAAGTAAATCTAAAGATAAAAGAAAATCCATTTTGTTCTATAATATCTTTGTTCATGCTGATATTGGCAATTAAACTGTGAATGACACTCTGGTGAAAAACTGAGTATTATTGATGTAATAATCAATACTAATACCACAAGAAGATTTACAAGAAGTGAGAAGGGAAGGAGAAATCATTTCATTGAAATGTTTTTTCTTTCTGATTTGCAGATCTTAACCTCAGGACACAAACTGGGAATAGTAACTTTAAGTAGATCAAGGAAGGCTTTATCCAAGGGATAACAGACCCTGAACTTCTGCTCCCAGATAAACTTCATGCTGTTTCAGAGAAGAAATATACATTTTCTGAGCTATAAAAATCCATCAGTTGCTACCTGATAAAATCAGCAAAGGCTATACTCAGAATGATGAAAGAGAGGCAGTAGGAAGGTAAATAAATACCCTGGCAATATAAATTCCTAGCTAGGGTCTAGAAAGTTAAGTTGTTACTTCTTCTATTTTGTCTTTTTAAAATTAATATAAGATTTAGTATTTTAAAATTAAGGATAATAAAAATATATATTTGATCAATTTAACTGGAATTAAAAGAGACACTGTACAAAAAACAGGTTCTGACAGGCATTAATAACCTAGTGTTTGAGACCGTCTTCATCTGAAGGGCTGGAGATTATTTATAATAATTCATTTACACAGCTTCCAGCTCACAGTGAGGATATCTCACATTCTATCCAAAACCAAAGGCTCAAATAAAATACTGTTCCTGTATTTTACAAAGTCTCATTTCTACAAACTCAACTAATATTGCACATTTAAGAAACAGAACTTTCAATAGAAAAGATCAGCTGAATAGCAAGCTGTACAAAGGTGGAGTACGGTTCTCTTTTTCTGTTAAACTTGTGAAGAGACTCCGCTTTTGATGTGACACAGTAACAGAAGTGCATAGTACTTTTGTGCACACACTGCAGGTGAATTTTTTTTTTTTTTTTTTCCCTCTAAATTGGTGATATTGCAAGACATCAGTAAGTTCTTCAAGTTCTGTTTCCTGAAACAGTTTTTAGGAGGTCAGAATAATTTCAGATAGCATGGAAGAGTGTTAGTGAATGAAATATACAATATTAAACACAATACAATCCTGTATCAATTTTGGGAGTATCAGAGTGAGTGGAAAACATGCGTTAGAAATTATATAAACAGTGCTATGAACCTGATTAGAAAGAAATACAAAGAAGTTCAGTTTTAAAATTTATATTTATATTTTTAGAAACAATGTTCCTAATAAAAACAGTAGTGTTGTTGCCACTGGAATAATTGCAGTTGTCATAACAGCTTATAATGAAATAGATATTTTTAAAAATGCAATTTATGGACAAGTTTCTCAGTAGTCATTTTGTCTAGCTAACAACTAAATCATTACTGCCACAAATAAATCTTGACATGGTAAGAGCAATAATATTTACCACTATTATTTTTAGATTCTGATAAATGCTTCTCCACATACACTTTGAAAGATATGAGAAACTATAAATGAATGAAAAATAAAAAATGGTTTTTATCATACAGCACCTGCATATGTTACACAGTTTACTAAGTTATATGCTGGCAGTTAAGTGTTTAGAATTAAGTGAATCTTTTTGCTTGTTTTTCAGAAATGATTATGAGAACCCTTCAAAGGTATCTAATATATTCCTTAAACCATGAATTATCTCCAGATATGTACTGTGGGTATTTCTGTCAAATCTGCAGTTTGTTGCTTCTTGCTTAACTCTGTCATTTCCACAAGTGCCCAAAAAAGACCTTTTTTGGCTCAAATAGAATAACTCATTCAGCACCTCAGGAATGTGTTTGGAATTTGAATAATGTTTTAATGTAAATTCTTCCTTTCTTTCTTCCTTTCTTTCTTCCTTTCTTTCCTTTTTTTTTTTTTTTTTTTTTTTTCCCTAGAAGAAATTGTAATATAAGAAATGAAACAGCAAAATAAAAGTGCACTCTTAGCTTAGCTATGTGAATTGATTTCCATAAAAAACTGAAAGCTTTTTTGTTGAAAGATATGGAGGATATGTTCTTAAATAATATTAAATTTCAATTTGTCGTTTTAGAGATATTCCAGCAGATATTCAGCACAGATGATATACTCTTACAGACAAAAACTGTATAAATGTTTGAGTATGGTAAAAATTCCTATAAATAGAACTCCTCTAAAAAGTGCTTATTTGCCAGCAGAATTACTATTAAAATTATCCATCTAGCACCAACTGTAGCTTATGGCTGAAAACATTCTATTTAATGACTTAGATTAGTAAATTTTATTTCATTGCATTCCATCTTGAAAATACTCGAGGGGATGAGTGAAGTCTGGTTATTTGGTCTGGAGAAGAGGAATCACAGGGAAGGCATTATTGTTCTCTACAGCTACCTGAAGGGAGGTTATAGCAAGGTGAGGGTCAGCCTCTTCTAGGTAACTGGTGATAGGACAAGTGAGAGTGGTTTCAATTTGTGCCATGAGAGATTCAGGTTGCATATTAGGCAAATTTCTTCTCTGAAAGAGTGGTGAGGCACTGCAATGGGCTGCCCAGGGATATGGTTGAGTCACCATCCATAGAGGTGTTCAAGAAACTCACAGATTTGGCACAGAGGAACACAAATTAGTGGACAATATTAGTGGCAGGTGAATGGTTGAACTAGATGATTTTAGATGTCTTTTCCAACCTTAATGATTCATTGATTTCACTACCACCATAATTTGAGTAAAAATGAATTATCACAGTTATCTGGTCCAGTAGAAGAGACTCCTGATATACTGATATAGGAACCATAATCATGACAGTAAGTACCACACATAAAGTTGTACTAAATGGGGGGGTGGGGGGGTGGGGGGAGGGAGGAAGTTGTGAAGAAAAAAAAGAAAGAAAAAAAAGAAAAAAAAAAAAAAAGAGGGAAAAGAGGGCAACATACATACAATTTTATTGTCTATTTTCCAGAATTTAAAATTTCAGAATGTCCTTAGTTTAGTGTTCCTCTAGCATGTCCTCACTTCTGGCCCATTACATCAAATCATGTAGTATCGAATATTTAACTTTTCACAGTGTTTAAATTAAAAAGAAAGAAGTTTTTTCCTTCAGAAATGGAAGAAAGAGTCAAAGAAAGATCTTGCAAATTATTTCTAATGAAATTAAATTTTAATGTATGAGATATTCATATGTTCTCTATGATCTGAAATCTTTCACCAGGTTTTCATAGGCTCAATGGAAGAGATCAGGCTTCATAGATGTTAGAAGAAACTCAGGAATTATGGCTTACAAATTCATTATTTACTGTCTACATTGATAATTACTTCTACCTGGAGGAAATTCTTTTCCATTTTTAGATATAGATCTATCTATCTATCTATCTATCTATCTATCTATCTATCTATCTATCTATCATCTATTTATTTATTTATTGGTGTCTTCTTTCCTTTGTCTTAAATGTAAACACTTGGGATTCTGCATGAGAATTTAACTTAGCATAGTCAGGTCAAATGTCCCTCTAGTTCTTGAAGGATAATTAAAATGAGCAGACATTCATTGTTCATTCTGTGTCATTTATGACTGCAGAGATTTCAACATCATTAATCATCATTAACATCACTTCTCTCTCTCTCTCTCTCTCCTTTTCACTTTACCAGTGAAAATTCCAGATTTTTAATTCCAAGATCCTCCAAATTCTTTCATCATCCCTCAGTTTCTCTTCAAATGTTTTTCCATTTTTTTACATCCTTCTTGAAATGGAAGGACATTAGCTCCATGACGTATTAAAAATCCAAAGGTAGAGAAGCATGATTTTCAAGTGGTACTTTTTATTTTTTTTTTTTTTTAAAGTTGTCATCTTTCCTAAGATTCAGTTGAAATTTTTATTACCAATGTACACTAGTCTAATCTTTTCAGAGAACCATGCCCTGGGATCTTGTCCCTGAATGGCAGTAATCAGCTTAGAGCCAAACAAGCCAAACATTTTGTAATGATTTTCTTGTGTTCAGTTATCATCATTTAAGATTTAACTACAGTGAGTTTCAAAGCCAATATATGAATTCACTCAGGCTGTTATATGAAACTAAAGTTAAGTAAAGAAACAAAAGTTCTGATCTGGAATAAAATTATTAGTTGCATCCTCTTCCCATAAGGGCAAGAAAGGACACTAGCCATTTATCTCTGTAGTTGCTTTATCTTGATCATGAAAAGAGGACGAAAAAAAACACCTCTTCCCCCAGTGGTAACATTTACTGCAAAATCAGAACGAGCTGAATCAGAAGACAGCTGCAAACACACACAAAGGAATTGATTAATATCTCTTTAATTATTCAATTAATTATAGAGAAAAAAATAAAATGTTTTCTTAAAACTGAATCGTAATCAAGAATGGGATGATTTCCTATTTTTTTCAGCACCAAGTCACAAGGGATTCTAATCTTAGAAATGCATGAATGGTTTTCAATGTCAGCTAAGGTTGGTGGTTTTTGGTTTTTTTTTTTTTGGTTTTTTTTTTTTTTTGGTTTTTTTTTTTTTTTTTTTGTCTTCCAGTATTGCCTAATTAAATCTGGGTGGCATGACAAAACAATTTCCCAGAGGGTTATGTGATGTCTCTTCTTTATCAACATAATTTCATCCTACAATGCAGATCATGTTCAGAGAGAGTACAAGGCAGTGCTAGTTAGTGACCTCAAATCTACCCATCCATGCTTGAGAATGGAGAAGAAAAGGAATTAAAATTCTTAGCTGGTATAAATCTAGAAATCTACACAGAATTATCTGTACTGATGTTAATGGACCATAATGACTTACACCAGCTAAAAAGCTAACCCAGATTCTTTTCCAAGATTCTTCTTAGCCTGATTTGCAGACAATTAGTGTGAAATGCTATTTTAAACTCAAGTATTTATACAAACATCAGTCCTAATTGTCTATATTATCTAATTATTTTTCAGACTAGCTAGGGAGAGTATTTTAGTTAAGCAATGTTGCTCATTTAAGCTTGTTAAGAACTTATTAGCAGTAGGTTTTTCTCCTGCAGGCTATTAAAACTTCTGGTACCCTAAGACTGACTTGTATTTCAGTCATCCTGATGTCAGTCAGGAAAAATCCCATCAAGTCACTGGAGCTACAGGACCAGTGTAAAATTTTTCAGTGTATAATTATTCAAAATGCAATTTAGTAGTCTAACAGGAGAAAATTGTTTGATTTAAGAATGATATTTAATATGTATCAATGAATAGATTAATACGAAGAAGTGGTGGAGTAAATTATTTCAAAATTTCAAAGGTTCTTTTTGAGTAAGATAAGTAAATTGTGATGTGATGTCTAGAAGGTCTGAATGCAAAGATATACAGTCCCTTCTAATGGTCCGTATGCAATGATTCCACTAAGTGAGATAGAAAAAAAAAAAAAAGGAAGAATGTGGTGCTGCACCAACAGCATATTTACTCTGTAGAAGAATAGGAAACTGTAGCAGGAACCAAAACAGTTTATATAACTCTCTGACACATGAACAGTATTTTTCAATCAATTTTTCTGTTTTAGTGTGAGGAGGTACTCATGTTGGTAATTTCCTGAGTCTAGATAAAGGCTTGATTCATTTAAATATTTTTAGAAATAACTCTTGGATTACTGAACCTGACCAACTTGGCTGTCAGTCAAAGTTTGTCTGAACAACTATTTGTGCTTGCCTTCAAAAGGAATTATTCCTTCTGTTCAATACTATAAAGGGAAATGGATAAGCTATTGGCCATTGCAGACCAAATACAATGTTAAATCTTAGAAAAAAATTCCTACTGGCAAGATCCAGATGGGAACTTCCATGAGATTTAAGTATATGATTATTTAGTTTTCTAGTCAGAAATTACTATCCCTTCCATCCCAGTGCCCACTAATTGCTGACTAACTGAAAATGTTTATTACTTTTATTACTTTTAATTTCAGTCTCACTGTGCCAGGAGCATTCTACTAACATTGCAAAATAACTCTACCTCCACTGTAACATTTACAGCCTACACCTTCACATATCTTATCTGCCAAATCAGACCTGTCACATATTCTTGGATGCTAATAAAGGAGGCTGTAGATGAAAATGAGCAATTGAAAAGATCCAAGTAGAAACGCCAGTAAAGGGATTAACTACAAAAGCATTCAGAACAGTCCTTTTCCTATTCAGATTTCTACTTTGTTCTGAGTCAGTGCTCTGTTTGGTTCAGAAAATGGAACAGCTGAAGGAATATCTCTACCTACAGTTACAAAGCTTGAAGTTCAGTTTTAAGTTTGGACTGTTGGATTGAACTTACATTATCCACTAGAGTACCTTATCTGTCATTAAGTATTCTGTTATAAATCTATTATGATTCATCTTGGCAAGGTTATTTTACTTTTCATGAAGCATTTTCTTAAAACAATCAGAGTGCGATTTCCAGATTCAAGTTTATGCCTTAATGGTATCTTATATATTTAATAATAGATCAGTGTATATATGTGTGTGCATAAATGAAAAGACAATATTTACAGGATTATGGAATGGAATGGCTAAAACCAGGTGTACAAGCAAAAATACGTGGGTGAGAGGACAAACAATGTGACATAAAAAGGGCAAAAAGTATTTCCTACTTTTTTACTGATACTGAAGTTCACTTTGCAGTGCAGGGAGGGGTGAAGCTTTATCTTACAAAGTATGATGAGAGGACATAAAAGCCAAAATAACATTTTCTGAAGAGCTCTGTTTGTGTAAGATCTGGATTGAGTGAGTCTAACTTTCGTAGCGGAAACTTTTATGTTGGTGTATTTTGGATTTCCAACCAAAACAGTGCTACAATAAATCAGTGTTTTGGCTGTTGCTGAACAGATGGAATTCTTACCTGCTGAACAGTGAATGAGTGGTGGACTAGATGCTTAGCTGCTGTCTGAAGTCAATACATCACACAGAGGAAGACTCCAGTGCATAAATGCAACTGTGGAATTATCCAAAGAAAAATATTTTTAAATCATTCAAGTTATATGTATGATGTTTGTAAGATTTGCTCTTGCTGATCAGTTGGCAACATTACTCCTATTTTTAATAATGGGAGAAAGGATGACCTGAGGAAACCACAGGCTGGTGCAACTCACCTCTGCTCAAAACAGATCCTCTGAGAAGAGGTATTCAGGCACATGTGAGACGAGGAGAGTATCCAACACAGCCAGCATGGCTTCAGAATGTTCTTGACCAATCTGCTGGCCTTCTATGGTAGAATGGCAGCATCAGTGGGAAAAGGAAGGGAAACCAATGTAATCTATCGGGACTTGTGCAAGGACTTTAATATGGTCCTGCATCACATTCTTATCTCTGTTATGGAGAGATGTGTATTTGAAGACTGGTTTATTCAGAGGATAAGGAATGTGTTGGATGATTTCAGTGAGAGCATTGCTGTCAACAGCTCTACATTCAGCTGGAGGCCTGTGATGAGTGGTGCTCCCCAGAGTTCTGTCTTGGGAGCAGTGTTCTTTAATGACACAGACAGAGGGACTGAGTGCACACTCAGCTAGCCTTTGGACAACACCAGGCTGAGTATTACTTGGAGAGAAAGAAGCTCAGTGTAGTACAGTAATAGCTAAAATGAATATGTGATCAACTTGGTAGCAATCTGATGTTGAGTTAATTGCTTTTCCTAAGGGAAAAAGGAACTTAGATATGACTCAAGACATCTCTGACATCAACTACCATAAATCAGCTAATTCAATGTTGTCCACCTACTGACTGTGCAAAGCTGACACATATGTAGACAAATATATATAGAACAGATTCAGTATATCTGTTCTCAAGAACTCTTGGTCCCACATCTTGTTTGGACCCCGTGTTCTGTTTTTTTTCTGATCTCAGTTTATATTTTTTAATGTGTATATTCATTATTTTCACCAGTTCAAATTGTTTGAAATAATGTGAAATTATCTTTTGGCCTAACAGTATTTTGTTTTTATTACATGAAACTAAAAGCATGACACACACAGAAGTGAGCCATGAGGATACAGAATATTTGGTACTTTTGTAGAATGGTGTGAGATGAAAGGATAAAAGATATGCTCTGTGTTTTATCCTGGTCTATTCACTTAATTGAGAGTGGTTTCTATAATGCATTCTCCTTTGAATTGCATTTTGCTTTCTTGCTATAGGGATCTAGTTATGTGATTTTAGAACCCTTACAGTAGAAAATAGTAGGAGGAGGATTGAGGAGGTTAAGATTTTGAATAATCCATGGAATTAAATTATTTGGCAGACTAGACATACTTGAAAATGTGTTTAATGTATGGTAGTGACTACAAAAGACAAAATATTTGGATGAAAAGGTTTTGGAGAATGAAGATGTGGTTAATATTACAATAATACACATTTAATTTTGGTTAATATTTTACATCTATATAAAATACAGTTGGTTTTTTTTTTTTGTTTTTTTTTTTTTTTTCCAGATGTCCTAGTTAAAAATTTGGAATTGGCATTGAAACTTTCACTATGCAGCCTTTCTCTTGGGCAGCAGAGAGAAATGCATTTCTCCCTATTCTTCCTAGGCCAAGACATCTCATAGGGGTTACGGAGTAGATAATTTAAAAGACTAGATATGAGAACCATTAGGGGCATAGTAAAATTCTTTCATCAGATAGTTGAAAAAAGCTCAAGTGCTTCCATTTTTTTCTTACTGAGATCATGTTCTTTTATTTATGCAATAAAATGAGTAATTAAATATTGAAATCACCACTGGCTTTAAGGACGCACTGACTAAAAAAAAAATGAATTAGAGAGGCTTTTATATCTTCAGGTGTTGTTTTTGTTCTCATTTCTATGGGTGTTAGTTGGTTTTAACCTCACTGACATTAAAAAAAGTCAGTATAGCATAAAGTCAGATATAGTAAAACAGTAAAAACTCTGGAAAGGAAGAAATCATCTACTTTATAATGAATATAAAGGGGGGAAAAAAGAGAAAAAAGAAAAGAGAAAATGAGAAGGCTGGAAAGAAAAACTGATTTGTGTTGATGCACTCACATTTGTGGTTATAACTGTGGTTAGATCTTGCATATAGAATGCCTCCCTGGAGATGAGAAATATTTGAAGCTGGGCTGAAATATTCGTTTGCAGGTAGGTCCAGGGCTGAGCAGGGAAAGTCTATGCAGAACTGCAGGCAGGCAGTTTCCCATAGTCTTACGGGGCCAGAGACTGATGGCCCCAGAGTATTATGTTGGGTTCTGGAACCTGGGAAGGATTTGGGGAAGCTCTAGTGGGTCAGGAAGGGAAAACGAGACCTGGTAGTACCCTCAGGACCCTGACATATTCCTTCTCATTAGTGATTTCCTTTGTAATCCCAGTACTCCAAATTCCATTTTATTACAGTTGTGTTACCTGTTTTTTTTTTAATATGCACACAGTGCAGAAGTAAATGTTGTTATCTCAGCACTGAATTTATCTCCACATGGAGACCACTGAAAGAACACAGTGTTTTCCCCACATATTTCAAGAGGACAAATTACTTCCTTTAAAAGGCAATTGTTTGTGCCGCTATCATTTGTTAAATGTAATTAGATTCAAAAGAAGGTGTTAATGCAATAAATCATTCAATAAAAAAATATAAAAGTTTACTTTTAAATGAGTATGCCTGTTCTTTTAAAACCACAGTACTGCAACTTGAAAGAGTGGTAAATTTTCTAGTGTGCAGAAAACAGTGTGTTACAGATATACAGCAAATAGATATGTGTTACTACTATAATGACTATTCATAGTATTCTACTAGTTTTACTGATTTCAAATTTAGACCTTTAACACTGTAGACAAGAAGCTGGACATGAGCCAGCAGTGTGCGCTTGCAGCCAAGAAAGCCAGCTACATTCAGAGCTGCATTAAAGAGTGGCTAGCAAGTAGAGGAGGTGATTGACCCCCTCTACTCAGCTCTTTTGAGGCCCCATCTCAAGTACTGTGTCCCTCTCTGGGGTCTCCAGCACAAGAAAGATTTGGAAATATTGGAACAAGTCCAGAAGAGGGCCACTAAGATGATCAGAGGGCTGGAGAATCTCTCCTATGAAGAAAGGTTGAGGGAACTGGGCTTGTTTAGCTTGGAAAAGAGAAGGATCTGGATGGTCTTTCAGTATTTGGAGGGAATGAATAAACAGGAGGGGGAACGACTGTTTACAAGGGTGGATAGTTATAGGACAAGGGGGAATGGTTTTAAATTAAGACAGTGTCATGGTTTTGTAATGTTGCTGTCAATATTCCACATCTTAACATAATGTGCAGTTCGGATCATTAAAAGGTTCATACTCCAGTTCTGTGGAGTAACAACGTCCTGAATACTCAGCTCTCAGTAGAAAACTACGTATCCCAGAGGACTTCATGGCCAGAGATTAGTCATGGGAGGAGGACATATATAATCTTGCTCCCAGGCTGGAGTTCTCGCTCTCTTGGACTCTCGGAGAATGGGAAGCGTTCCAGCTGTGTCACCTAGAGCTCACAGTAGGCCTCTCGGTTTTTGGGGACTCTCTCTCTCTGTTTTGTTAGATTTATTAGCCTCAATAATATTGTATTATATTGTGTTATCTTGTATTCCAATATCATATTTAGTAAAATAAGTTTTCCTCCTTAGATTGCCGCCGCTGTTCTCTTTTCCCATTCCCCTTTTTCCCTTCCCTTTCAGGCTGGGGGCCCTACGGGGTGGCTGCCCCTGTCACGGGCACAGGTAAATCTCGATAACCCGTGACAGTCAGGAGAGGCTTAGGTTAGATATTAGGAGTAAGTTTTTCATACAGAGGGTGGTGACACCCTGGAACATGTTGTCCGGAGAGGTTGTGGTTGCCCCATCCCTGGAAGAATTCAAGGCCAGGCTGGATGTGGCTCTGGGCAGCCTGTTCTAGTGGTTAGTGACCGTGCATACAGCTGGGAGGTTGAAACTACATAATCATTATGGCCCTTTTCAATCCAGGTTATTCTATGGTTCTACTATTCAATGAATATTTTCAATGAGGCATCTCTTTAGTAGGACTAAATCTCTTCCTCCAGCTCTAAAAAAGGTTACACTTCTAAAATAGTCTTAGACAAATGCATCTTTCTTTTCTTTAGAAACCTTTACAATTCTCCAAAAAAAATCAGAGAATGTGATATTGATTTAATTTATATTTGAAATCTAGAAATCAGTCTATTTTCTCATGAATGTAATTGTGCACTCGAAATCCCTGTTATTTTGATCACATCTCTCTTTTGCTTACATGGACAAAGAAAAACCCAGTCAAACATATTCTTCAGTATTTCACGGAGCTAAGTACAAGAAATGATTATGGAAATATCTCAATACACTTTTAATCAAAAAGAAGCTGCTCTGATAGCAGAAGTAGTCAGATATATTGATTTATGGTTTGTTAAAAAGAAAATGGTGGCAGGGAATGTTGGAAGTGCTTAGGTGTGCAGTTAGAGGCCCATGCAGTATGGGCATGCCTTTACCTCTAAAATATTTGCAGAATGGATTCTGCCAGGAGAACACCTACAGATAGAATAGCATTCTCAGGAAACAAGATATTTTGGTGGGAAGGATTAATTGCTTTATAGATTTAAAAAAAAAATTAAAAAAATGCTTTCATCTGATGTCAATTTCATAAACTTAAAAATTTAAGAACTTTCTATTGGAAAAAAGAATGTCCACACATGATCTGATTGAATGATGAGAAACATAAGTGTGTCAGTGCATGTTTAAGTCTGTCCTGATTTTAAATCCCTAGCAGTGATTGCCAAAAATGTAATACTAACTTGAGAAAACATAAGACATGGAAGGAAACTTTTTTTTTTTTTTTTTTTTTTTCCCTATTTTTACTGAAGTATGTACAAGAGGCATTTAAAAAGAAAAAAATAGCAAAAATCAGTTTTTTTTTTCAGGTCATCCATCTCTTAATATCTCCCCTCCCCCCCCCCCTTTTTTTTTTTTCTGGGTCTATAAAATGTCAGTGTGACTGTTTTTTGTACAGATCTGAGGGATAAATTTGTGTTATGTCTAAAATCAAATTATAAATCTTTCTCAAGAGTTGGAAAATAAATGACAACCTAGGGTTTACAACAGCTGCTGTGGTTGAATAAACCATGAACTTTATATTATCAGGTAAATATCACTGTTGAAGCTTTAGGCACATCTCAAAGCTGCAGGATATAAAAAATAATATGTTTTTTATTAACCGTGGTATCCTACAGAATAAATTAGAAGTAACTTTTGATGCATGATGTATAAGAATTTTTGTTCTTTAAAATGCTTAATAAATTTCTCTCAGATTGACAGGATTATATGCTACCAAATTATCAGTTGTTTTAGATTAATCTGGATAGTTTGTTCTACTAAAAATAATTCCTTGTTAGAAGGTGCTGGAATATCCTCCCTCCCTCCCTCCCTCCCTCCCTCCCCTCCCTCCCTCCCTCCCTTCCTCCCTCCCTCCCTTCCTCCCTTCCTCCCTCCCTCCCTTCCTCCCTTCCTCCCTTCCTCCCTTCCTCCCTTCCTCCCTTCCTCCCTTCCTCCCTTCCTCCCTTCCTCCCTTCCTCCCTTCCTCCCTTCCTCCCTTCCTCCCTTCCTCCCTTCCTCCCTTCCTCCCTTCCTCCCTTCCTCCCTTCCTCCCTTCCTCCTTCCTTCCTTCCTTCCTTCCTTCCTTCCTTCCTTCCTTCCTTCCTTCCTTCCTTCCTTCCTTCCTTCCTTCCTTCCTTCCTTCCTTCCTTCCTTCCTTCCTCTCTCTCTCTCTCTCTTTTTCTTTTCTTCATGTAGTTTTTACTTTTTCTCCTGAAAGCATAGATACTTGTTTATTCATTCATTTTTCAGAATTGTAACGCACAGATAATGGGAAGCTTATGTAGAAAGATTTTTGTCTAGCAGCTGAGAAAACAGTGGAGTTACTGATAATGCATTTTCCATGCTCTTTATGGAATGTGGGAATGGTATTAAGAACCTAGAGAAAGTACTTCGGCTTTTGTTTGCTGGGGAAAATAAACCTCTAGTACAAGGTGAAATATTTATCCAAGACAGTAAGTGAAATTATTGTAAGGATTAGTTATCTCTTAATTGTCTTTCTGAAGATTTACTTCACTGCTAAGTAGTCAAAGGAATATAACTTAGTAGAAATCATACATTTCAAAAATTAAAGTATAAAATATAAATCATAAAAAATCATAGAAAGAAAGGAAATTAGCCCTTTCTATAAAGATTCAGTACATGTTATTTTCAGTTGTTTGGACTAGCTGTCACATCCCATCACCATTGTCTTAATGGCCCTAATAGTATCATACCAGAGACTGAAGTCACTGTAAGCACTGCAGCATTTGCTTTAAAGTTTCATTCAGACTTGGCAAAAAAAGGTAAGTATGAGCACCATCATGGAAACACCTATGTGTATCCTTTAAATAATGAGAGAAGAGTATATTTGCCAAAGGTCTAACAAATTGCTGCATAACTTGTGATACTTATGTTAGGGCCCATTCATAAATATTCTTTGCAGCTACTGCTTAGTGCATAAATTGTTCTGTATTTACGTGGCAGTAAATAAACCTCCTGTTTCTCAACTTCATACAGAGAGTGTTTACTTAAGTATGGAATACTGCTGTTATAGATGCTGTTATATTTTGGTGAAATTATAGCAGCCAGTTTCAATAAAAGATGTAGAAGCAATTTTTTTTCAAAAAACGTGTGCAAAACATGAATTTCTTCATGAATTTCTTCATCTCAAGCATATTTTGTTCAACTTTTCCTAAAGTATACTACAGTTAAAAAAAAAAAAAAAAAGTGTTTTTGTTTGTTTTTCTAATGAAAGATATATTCATAAGATTAAACAATAATGTCTCTTTTCATAGGAAGCCCTTACTGGATAAGCAGGGTGGAATAAGCTAGATAGTGGATTTTTTATTTTTTTTTTTACATGAAAGTCAACTCTAGTAATAAGTGATCCATTTTAGTTTTCACTCAGGATCTTCTTATTACCTTGTGTTTCTTGCCGCTACTTGTTTTTTTTCTTCTGTCTGGCAAAAAAATTGTTCAGCAAGGTTTGGTTTTTAAGCCCGAGTTTTCAGTTTCAGTTTCATTTCTGAAGCCAGAAATGTTAAATAGGCCAAATCAGGACTGTTCTTAGTGTTGTGAATGAAATGAGATCAATTCTGTCAAGTTTTTTTATCACGAGAAACACTTCACTTACCCTCTAATTCAGTTGTTATCAGGTGAGATGTTCCACTATCCAATTAAACCACTTGTGAAATATGTGTTTCTTCTTTATTGTTCATATCTCTCAATCTAGGACGTCTGCAAGTTAGCTTCATGCAGGACCCAATGTATCCTGTGTCAAGAGAAAACCACTGTTCTGGTGGATCCTTCATGAATGATATATCTATTCCTGCATGTTACTTCACCCAATTTAGATATTCCTCTGTGTGAATATCTAAACTGAAGTTGAGATTCACAGTTCTCTCTTTCTTTCTTTCTTTCTTTCTTTCTTTCTCTTCTTTCTTTCTTTCTTTCTTCTTTCTTTCTCTTTCTTTCTTTCTTTCTTTCTTTCTTTCTTTCTTTCTTTCTTTCTTTCTTTCTTTCTTTCTTTTCTTTTCTTTCTTTCTTTCTTCTCTTTCTTTCTTTCTTTCTTTCTCTTTCTTTCTTTCTTTCTTTCTTCTCTTTCTCTTCCTTCTCTCTCTCTCTCTCTCTTTCTCCATCTTCTCTCTCTTTCTCTCATCTTCTCTCTCTTTCTCTCTTTCTCTCTTTCTTTCTTTCTTTCTTGTTTCTTTCTTTCTTTTTCTTTCTTTCTTTCTTTCTTTCTTTCTTTCTTTCTTTCTTTCTTTCTTTCTTTCTTTCTTTCTTTCAAGCACCCATTTTGAATTTGGTTATGATGCTGTTGCCCCCCCCCCCCCCCTTTTTTTTTTAACATGGTCATGAAATTGCTGTGTACCTGGCATCATACCATCTCTCCCTTTGACTCTTTCTTGAAACTTGCAGAGGAGCCACTAAGAAATCCCAAATTCTCAGTCACTGAAGCAGTCGAATATCAACTTATCAGTTCTCTTTGGGCCCTGCTCACCTTATTACCCACACTGCATAAAACTTGTATGCCTTCTGGCCTTGTGGATTATATATCCATTTATTTATTTATTTATTTAGTGCAAAAGAGGTTCATTCTAAAATGTAACCTGCTAATGATGATGTAATGTAAATCCATTGCTCTGAGGAGCTGCAAGATAGCACTTAATGTTCTATGAATACTGATTCAAACACACACCATGATGTCTGAAAGCACATTACATATATACAATTAAATGCTATGTAGTGTGGAACTTTACAGCAATTCTGAAAGGCCTACGCCAGAGAAATATGAACATAAATTTCTGCACTGCTTTTACTGGAGCACTTTCCCTGTGAAGACAGGCTGAGGGAGCTGGGCATGTTCAGCCCGGAGAAGCTTCAAGGAGACTTTCTTGCAGTCTTCCACTATCTAAAAGTGTATTATAAACAAGAGGAGACAATGATAGGAAAAGGGGGAAAGATTTTAAGCTCAAGGAGGGAAGATTTAGATTGGATTTCAGGGGAATTTCTTTACAGAGAGAGTGGTGAGGTGTTGGAACAGGCTGCCCAGAGAGCTTGTGGATGCCTTGGAGGTGCCTTCCAACACAAACCATTCTATGATTCTTTGACAGATCTAACAACAATGATCAGTCCATCAGGTGAGTTCACTGCAGTTCTGACCATGCATCTTCACAAAAGATCAATTGAAAGTAAGAAACAGAATAAGATCAGAGTAAAAAAAGAGACTGTCAAAGTACTGCCTTGTGGCTTGGCCTCTAGTTATGAGTGATCTGTATGTGACTCAGTAATTGACACAGAGTCAGATATCTTTACATGGAGCGCCATCCATCCTGTACCTTTTATTTTAATTCTATATTGTCTTCTAAATTAGGTTCTCAGATGAAGCTACCAATGGGCTTACTAGTCATGCACCCTTACACCAAACTATTGTTTTTTCTCCACATCTAAAGCTAATTAGCAGTTATAACGAGAGTTCTGGTTACCATCTTGGCCTTCCACCAAGAAGAAAATATATTTTATAGAAAGTATAAAACTTTTGCCTGTAGCTGCTTCCATGGATCCATCCAGTCAATTAAAGATAGGCATGTCATATCACAGTTAAACTTTCAACTAGGTTTCACCTTTCAAAAACAGAAAAAGAAATAAAAAACAAGAAATAAAAGGAAATCTCTTAATAGTGAGAGAAATAGATATGCTTATTTAATTGGCCATATGACATTGTCTGTAGTAAAAGAACTAATTATAATCCTGTAAGTTTCTTTTAATTCAATATTCCACTGTTTACTGAAATTTTATAGACTTGTTTTATATCTCTGTGGGTTTTTCTTTGGCAGAGCGATAATTTTTTTTGCTCGTAGTTCAGTGTAAAATAAGTCTTGAAATTATTACCACTCTTGTTTTCTGAAGGAAAAGAACACTCTTCACTCTATATTAACCTTTCACATGCTGTGAAGAGTTGTTTTTATTTGTTTCCTCATGTCTATTATATAACATTTACCTGCGGATTCTGCAAGAAAAGATTTTTTGTAGACAAGTCTTCTAGCTGTTGGAGATACATCTTCACAGATTCAAGAAAATACACTTTTCTTCTGTACCTACAATCTTATGTGTGAAGAAAATGCTACAGTGCCGTATAGGGAAAATAACTATAGAATTTACACTGAAAATTTAATATATAAGAAAGGTAACAATTCCTCCTAGATTCAAGATTACATTTTAACTTCTGGTTAGCAGGCTGGCTAAATGATCTTTTTAGTCAAGATCCCCAACACTCCTCATATTTGTTGGTATTCTTATTAAAAGTACACAGAAATAATCTGTTAAGAAAAATAACAGGAACACTTGATACTGAAAATGGGAAAAATGATGTAGAATATTGAGCTTTTAAATTCTTTACCTTAAAAGTATGTAGAAGGAGTGTGCTCTTTTAAGGGTCCTTTTCCAAGGCAACAAGGGATAACCAGAAAGTGAGGCAACAATAGGAACAAGATCTGTCACATTTATTTTTTTTTTTTATTTTTATTTTTTATAATTGCAGAGAAGTATGTCAGAATGTTTATTCCAACAGATTTATCTGAGAACTTCTAAGGTGGGAGACAATCACAAGAAACAGACCTCCAGCCACAATAATGTCTGAGCTAGCAAGCTACAGATGCTATTTCCATGAAGGACCAGCCTTGCATCTGGTAAGACTGTGAACTGGTGGTGTTGGGGATAAACTGAGAGGGTGCAAGAAATAGTAGAGCTCAGCAAACCCAGGTTGTGAGAGAGGGAGAGATGTGTGGAGGAAAATAGGAAGCAGATGTAACAAAGAGTGTAAAGTGGTATGTAACATAGAGCTGGTCAGTATGCTTGTCTGTTTGAGTTCTGTGCTTGTTTATTGTGGTCTATCCTATCATTTACTTAAAACTCACTGAATCTTTTCTTAACTCTTTATTTGCATATTCACACCGTCTTCTCTGTGGGCATGTACTACAAAGCAGACCTGGGGTTTAAGCAGGGACACTGGATGAATAGAGGAACTGTGACAGTAATCAAAGGATCCATGAATGTGTGTGTTGTGTGTTGTGTTGTATGTTTTCTAAGTGCCTTTGTTAGTGAACTTCTATCTCTACTAAGTGAAGATAAGCATACATAAATCCTGAGTGTAAGAGCTATTGAGGTGCCCTTGGCTGTAGCAGCCTGTGTGAGCAGTCAGATCAGAGTCCTGTCTCTGTCTCTGTGTCTCTAGGATATATACTCACCTTTGCTACTGTTACACTGCTTTTAAATGTATATACAAATTTTGCAAATAGAAGGATATTTTTACTACCAAATCATGCAGACTTCTAATAGCTTTTGTCCCATTTCTTGGAACAGTTTCATAAAGGAGAAATCCAAAATCAAGTTGTTTATCAAGAATAACAATTGTCTGAACTGTTCTGTGGAAATGCTCGTCTCTCTTTATTGATTTATCCTACTCGATTGCTTAAAATTTTGGAAGCTGAATTGGAAAATAATTTTTAAATGGTCAGCAATACTTTTACTGAAGAGATACACATCAGCACCTTAAAGGAGGAGGGGTGAAATATTAATTCTATTGGGTTAAAATGAAAGACGTTTATTCTTCCATGCTCAGTTTCTAATTCTGAATTCAACTCTAGGCATTTTAAATTCAACTTCATACCTTATGACAATTAAAGTGTAAAGAGATTATCACAACAGAATATGAATAGAAAGCTTTTTTCAGCTTATCTCTTCTACAGTGAGATTTTAAATTCAAGTCATAGACTCTGAAATTAGTGATGCCTCAAATTCATAGATATGAAGTGGTAGCGGGTTTGAATGAAGGGCAAGAAGGCATAGCTTTCATAACAAACATCAGTGCATTTGCATTCATGTGAGCATACTGTTAAACAACACAAGGGCAGTAAACTACTGCTGTAAAATGACAGTTCTCTTTAATGGAAAGATTCTCTTCATTGTAATATATCCTTGATTATTCTAACACAAGCCACTAGTCATATTTTCATGTGTTAATGCACACCACACTAGTCAAGACATCAATTATGTGCTGTTTCACTTGAGTTGTTAAGTATATCTATCATGAATACAATAGAAATCAGTGTCTGTTTGCAAACAATTCCTTAGAGAACCAAGAGACAAAGTGATTCAGTAGCTTATTTGCAGAAATAATACCACTGGTGTAGTTACAGTTCTTTTTATTTAGTATCTTTCATTACAGCTGATTTAAACCATTAAAAAAAAAAATTACCATGCAAATTTAAAAAAAATATTGACATGGGAATTAATCATAAGTAGTACCACAATGGATTTTACTTTTTGAACAATGTAAATAACACTTCATATTGTGTGCTTAGTGCTTAAAGGCTAAATTTATACTAATTATTAATAGAGGATAGGATTAGTGTTCATTGATTCTGGGATCAGCTGAGATAGCACATATCCATTCCACTCATATATATGTCATGCTTAAATTTTTTTCTCTCCAAATTGTGAAGGACATTCAAACAGTTTATTAGGATTAGTTCTAACAGATACCTCCCACTTTTTTTTTTTTTTTTTTTTAAATGTGTTAATCCAAAAAATGTAGTTGACATGGGCAAAAAAAAAAATGACATAGATAGTGCTAGTAGTCAAAAGTATGTTCAATTGTGTGCCATTTTTGAGGCACATGCTTTAGATATGTTTATTTTATTACCATTCATAAGAGGATTTAAAAACTAACAAAGCCAATCAAAAGTAGAAAAAAACAAATTACCTGCCCCCCAACACACACAGACACAAAAAGCCAAAAAAACAAAAACAAAAAATCCATCCCAGAATAAGAAAAATAAGACAAATCCAAAATCCAATGTCAAACACCTGTCCCACAGTAAGCAAGGAACTGCTATTTCAGCAAATTTGATTTATGGAATGACAAATTAGTATTCAGTTCAGGAACACTTTAGTCATAAATTGTCTAAAAAAAAAAAAAAAAAAAAAAAAGGCTCAATATTCTGTCTTTCCCAGATTGTTGCACAAAGTGATCAGCATCATATATCCTGTTTCATAGCAGCAGAGGAAACAGCAGGTTTCTAAGACACTGCCTTCTAAATGAGAAAAAAAATCACATTAGAGCTCTAAGGTTTCCCCCTCATTTTTGATCACAGTAAAGATTTGGAATATTTCACTTTAGTGAAAACAACTGTGTTAGAAAAAGTGCTTTGCCAATATTGTGCGTGCTCCTCTTCACTGACTAGCTTAAATCCTCTGTATGTGATATGAACACGTGCTCCCTTATGCTGTAATCCCACAGCCATCAACAGTCTGTAGGAAGTGTTCTGAATAAGTTTCTGTCTTGACTTCTAAATAAAGATTCTGTTTCTCAGATATAATGATATTCGCCTTTATATTCTGGAAGAACAAAACTTCTTTCACTTAAAAATTTTAATTTCAGTTACTACTGGTTGTGTTAAAAAAGGAAAAAAAGAAATGATTACATGGTGGAAATCATACAGAAAAAGAAAAGGCTTAATCTTATTTTTTAATCAGGGTTCAAAAGTACATTGACTTCAATAAGAATTCTCAAAGGAAAATAATTATGGATTTGGATCTCTAAGACTTTTACATGCAGAGTAGTTATTACATTCTGCATGAGTTCTTCAAAAGTTCTTGAAGATTGCAACCACAGGATGTAGGCAGGTTTCTCAGGAGCTCTTGTTACACCCCTGTGGTATCTCTTGAATTCTGTTTACCCAATACATGTTTGTAATACTGCTTAAACCAAACCCAAACCACCAAGCAATACTAAACCTGGGAGATTTCATATTTTCTATAGGTTATCAATATTTAGTTTGCAGAATCATAAATAAAAAAATGAGTTGTCTGCTTGGAACATAAGGAATACAGCCTTCAATATATAGCTTTTAATTATATTCACAGAACTGTGAAAAATGATTTTGCTTAGTTACATAAATTGCACTGTGAATCATCAGAAAAGAGCAACAAAAAATACTAAAATCCCTTCATGTTACATACCGATCTGTTTAAAGTATGAAATATAAATAAATTGGTCTATCAAAGACTACCAGCAAGTTCAGAAACTGGCAAGTCACAACTGAAATGTGCTTTCATGCTATCTAGTTACCAAATTGTTCTATCTGTAATTAAGCAACTTAAAATTATTTCTTTTTAATGTTGCTAGAATAGCACTTTACACTCTGATGTATCTCAAATTATATATTATATTAAGCTTTTGATCCTTTCGTTAATGATAACTAATATGAAAACAGTCACCCTTTCATTCTTTGAAGAAGTAAGACCAGAGAGAGAGAGGAGGAGCTAATTTGCAGCAACAAAGCTAGCTGAGTGATAAAGTGTTTTGACAGAATAGTTCAAAAGTCGCACTGAAGTAATTTTTCATTGCATGTTTTATGTTCTGTATCCTATCAACAAAAAGGCTAGAAATCTTTAAGCCTGCATATGATAAATTGCCTTCAAGATATATCCTTTGTCACTGAAGCCAAATAAACTTTGAACTATTAATACATTTCTAGATTAAGTAATGCAAACCTTCAGGAAAATATGGAAATGCAAACCATAAACCTTCAAACTAAGCAGAAAGAAAAAAAAATTGATAGTGATTACATCTGAAATTCTGACATATATAGTGCCTTATCAGCATAAATATCCCTTCATTTTTATCCTAAGTTTAAACAGTTCTGTTGGCTACTTAGGCACTAAAAACAAGATAAACCCCAAAGCAAATACCTTAATTCAAGATGAATATATAAAAGGACGAAACAGTGCAAGTACCAAAATTCATTTTTTCAAAAACTTCAGATGAAAGAGTGGTGTCAGGTGAAATAAGATAATGAGGCTTAAAATTGTGTGTTGAAAGCTATTCTCAATGTCTAAGGTATCTGTTGAGTCGATATGAGGTTAACAGGTATTGCACAAACCTACATGAGATCCACACCATTCTAAAGTAACAGGAATTTAGTCAAACAAAAGAGAAAGAAAACAAAAGAGAAAGAACTGCTCCAAAAGTAATACCTCCTGTTTTATTACATTAGCCCACAACATCAGAGGCTGATTGTTGGTGGTTTGGCAGCAAAGACTGAACCTTCTGCCAATTTTCCATTACATTTTATTTCTGTGAGACATTTGGCAACACAGGGATAGTCTGACAAGATAGCATCTGACATGGAAATACTTATGAAGAGAAGGTATGTAATTGAATTCTTCCATGTGGAAAAAAATTGCATCCCTTGACATTCATTGACAGCTACTGAATGTTTCTAGAGATCAAAGAGTGGATGTGGGTAGACTGAGGCAATGGGTGGTGCATTGCAATAATGGAGACAGTGAGAGTGCATACCTCCTCTGATTCACATTTTTGCAAGAGTGACATGCAGGCTCTTGTTCATAGCTGGTGGAAATGAATAGCCAGATGTGCTTTCAAGCACAAATCTGATCCACCTAAACCTAAACCATATGACACCATTAGGAAGAATCAGTGAACCATCATAATGGTTATAATGGTCATAGAAGCACCCATCTGTTGACCTGACCCATCAACTATAGATGTTTGCTGCCTGCCAGGGGTCCAGATTTGAGATACTGTGGACTTCTGCCCTCTTATGTCCTTCCAGGAGGACCAAATGATACTGCTAGGGGAAATCTGAACAATATCAAAAGTGACTGCAGAACTCTAGGGTCAGTAGTCAAAGACATGGAGTTTTTGGTGGTATTCCTTTAGTTTTGCTAGTGACAGGAAAAAGCACACTGAGGACCTCATAGGATAGCTCAATAATTGACTGTGAAACTGGTATTGGCAACAGGGTTTTTGGGCTAAATGACCATGAGATTCTGCTTAAAGATCAGTATCTGCTTGGGAGAGATGAGATCCACCTCACTAAGTGTGAGAAAATCTATTTTTTTGCCACCGACTACATAAGGAAGGCTTTAAAATAAGAATGATGTGGGAGGAAAGCAGTAACCAGCAGATCTGTGAGGTACTGAGGCAGTCCATCGCAACATAGAACTAATGGGTGAGCAAGACGCTCCCAGCCAAACTCAATCCAAAAAAGAATCACATGATGGTGCTGACGGTTTATGGGCTGGTTTGTCATGGTTTCGTGACTAGTGGGGTGGAGGGATTCACAAATCTGTGCCTCTAGAAAGGGGAAGCAGGGGATCCCAAATAATTAAAAGCAGCAGCAGTGATCTGAGGAGAAACAAACCAATTCACTAAATATGGCATTGGAATGCATGGTAACACACTATAATACAATATAAATAGAACTGAAGTTAGTAAGTCAAATATGAGAGAGAATGTGTCCAAGAATTGAAGGCCTCACCATAATACTGAGGTGAGACATACAGGCAGGTTGAGCAGCAGGGAGGAAACCTGAAGGTAAAAGGTTCATCAGGTGACCATGTCAGGGGTTATATCTCCTCTCTGAATGCAAAGTCCTCTGGGATATGTAGTTCTTCTCCTCTGGACAGGTGCCTGGAACTGGAGCATTAACTCTTTAACTCATTTCACTACATGATGTTATGATGTGGAATACCAATAACCAAAAATCATAAAACCATGACAGATGGAAATAAGGACAAGCAACTCAAGAAGAGAGAGGTTGTTCGAGCAGCCAGGGATTAAGTTAGTAAAGCTGGATCAAATGAAATTAATCTGACCTGGGATGTCAAAAACCACAAAGATATTTGTAAGTACATTGGTGACAAAATGGAAGACTAGGGAAAATGTAGACCTACCAATGAATGAAAGGGAGGACTTGCTTATAGAGGAAATGGAAAAGGCTAAGAGTGTCTGAGAACATACAGAATGTCTTCTTTGCTTCAATCTTTACTATCTAGACCAGCCTTTAGAATCTTAGTTTTCAGATGCAAGGGAGAAAGAAAAAGAAGCAAGGAAGATACACCCTTGATGGAAGAGCCACCTACGGCTCTGCAGCCTGCACCTGTGCTACAGAAGTAACAAGAGACTTCTTCAACAAGCTCTGAAGCCATGAGGAAACAGAAAATGACATCTGAATCTTTGTAGTACACATGATATGACACATATACTCAAGTTCTAGAGCCATCGTAGTAACTAGGGCAAAACAGGATGAATGAGAACCAAATATGTGTTTTATATGACACATATTTTGTTCTAGGATCGGTTAAAGACCAATTAAAGATCATTTCATTTCCTACTAATTGTACAGCAACTGGAATCACCTGTATATGACTCTGGGCCTGGTGTATGTCTTATTCATTTTTGCCATAATTTGCAAGACTAGTATAAGACCAGCTACACTGCCTAGAAATTCACAGGCACATGGACTTACCAAGTGATCATTATGGTTATCTTGAATTTTAAAAATTAAATCAAAGAAGAGTGACATTCTACAAGCTCCCCTTGTGGTTGTCCAGTTTGAGAGAGATATTATAGATTAGTTTTTTTCCCCAGTTCCTTTTAACGCTATTTTTGTATAACAGCTTTGTCCTTTCAGAATAGATGTATTTATATCCAGAAGACACTGCTATGCCATCCTTTCAAGGAAATATGTTCTCATCCTGCTTCTCATCTAACACTTTCAGGTTAAAAGTCTGTGCAGAGGTTTTGTGTCAAGGATATAGGGTACATGCCATAAACAGCCTAACACTGAACAAGATTAATTTCATAAATGGAAATAGCAACTTTCCCTGACTCTGTAGAGGGCATTTTACTTTTTGTGCTTCTAAACATCAGTTTCCAATAGAAGAAAATTATTATGCTAACCTGACCAAGAAATAGATGAGGAATAACAAAATTCTGAGGCATGGCACTTTTTAAATATAGTATTCTTATGAGGTAGATGTAAATATATATCATTGAATATCCATTTATGTGAACTTTCTATAGTAGTTTGACAGGGAGATATTTGATTGCAATTTCTTCTTGTCTTTTGCATTTGCATTTCGTTGTTGTTTTTTTTTCAGTTTTTTTTTTTTAAATGCATTTTCATTGCATTTTTACATTAGCATTTCTTTTGCATTTTCTTATACATACTTGGATTCATTAATCTATAACAATGAAAACACTTCTGTTTCCTTTGTATTTTTAAATAATATGGAGAATAACATACTTCACACAAAGTATAAAGAGAATGTTACTGATGCTGTAAAAATCACAGCAAGGAAGTCTGCGCATTTTTTGGAATAATGAAAGAAATCTGCTCTAACAGATTATTTGCTTCAAAAGTAGTACCTGTATTAAACTGGCAGTGT
This sequence comes from Excalfactoria chinensis, assembly GCF_039878825.1. NCBI lineage: Eukaryota > Metazoa > Chordata > Aves > Galliformes > Phasianidae > Excalfactoria > Excalfactoria chinensis. Next base: position 139,981,389 of record NC_092825.1, read on the forward strand.
AAAAAACTGTAAGTCTGCTTAGCAATGTGTTATGAAACAACACTTCTGCTGCTGGCTTGAAAAGAACACTCAGTTGTAGAAACAAAAGCTAATATTAACAATCATTGCTTCTTCAATTCCTTAAATTACTAGATCAGTTTGATTGTGGATAGAATAGAATAGAATAGGATCATTCAGGTGGAAGAGACCATCAAAAATTGCTCTTAACTAAAATTTAAATTGTATTAATAAGGGCATTGTCCGGATGCCTCTTGAACACTGACAGACATAGGGCCTCCCCTACTCTCTTTCTGCTGAGATGCTTTCCAACAACTTTTCCCTGAGTCTATATCTCTGTTCAGCATTACTGTGTTGCAGGTGCAGAACATGATGTTTTCCTTTGTTGAATATACCATTACTGATTGTTCAATGCTTCAGTCTAACTAGATCTCTCTGCCAGACCTTTCATCCCTTCTGGGAACCAAAAGCACCTTCCAGTTTAATAACATCAGCAAACGTGATGAGGATGTATTACTTCCTTATCCAGGTAATGATAAAATGTTGAACAAGACTGGTTCTGAAGTGAAATGCTAGGGAGTACTTCTGATGACTGCCAGCCAGATGTAGCTTTTTTGGCAGTACCATTCAGGAAGTTCATTGCCCAGTGTAGTGTGAACTTGTTTATCTCACAATTGGATAATCTATCTATAAGGATATCATGAGAGACAGTATCAAAGGCCTTAATAAAATTCAGAAAGATATGTCCACTGCCTTACCTTAAACAACCAAGTGAGTGTAGAAGGTGATCAAATTTCTTAGGGAAGACTTCCACATGATTAATCTTGTCGTCTGTGAAATCTGAAGTAATTTTATTAAATCTATATAGAAAACCCCAATTTCATTTCCATTTGTTTTTATTCAGAATCCTTTTATGAAAGAATTTTACAACTGTTAAAATTGACACTTCTTTTTAGTCTGACCTTATTCTCTTGAAAATAGAACTGCAAAAAATGTTTCTTCACAGACAGAAATATTTTTAGCAAAGAGTTTTACATAATTTACAAAGGATAGCAGCCTTTTTTCAACATGCTGTCACCTGGCAAACATACAACGTTAATAGCAATATTAACTACACAAAACAGATACACATTTGGAAATATGGGTATTTGACAATTAGGTTAGTTTCACGCAAAATATTTCATTTAATACAAAATATTTTTAGTGTGGTTTCTATATTCTGTAATCAACAACTAAATCGATATCCAACATTACTGAGGAAGAGGTGAAATGTAAATATTTTCAGAAAACAAAATAGAAAGCATTTTCTGAAGTGAGAGCAATAGATTTTCCAAAATTATCTCAGTAGTTCTTCCACTGATTCTGTGCATAGATTTCCCACCTTTAATTTAGTTTGCTTTCTCTCTTTTTTCATTGAAATCTTGATGCAATTTTATAGTTATAACTAAAATAAAATGCTAGTTTAAACACAATTTTAATTAAACCTGCATCTCTCTTGGTGTAAATAGATAATAATAAGATCTTACTGTAACTTGGAGAAATCTTGTAATCCAGTCTTAAGTGGTTAATTTAAATAATCATTTATTGTTGCCTAGCTATGACATTAGATGCATTCCCAAACAATGTTGATGCGTTCTACAAGATAACTGTCTAAAGTCACTGGAAGAAAACAACTCTAAAAGCAGATATTAATTGTTCCTCAGGCATCTAGTCTCCATTGATTACTGGAAACACAGACATGTCAGGAAGTTCTTGCAGGCATGTTTAAATGAGTCCTCCTCTGAGAACAGACATCAAATGAAGCAGTGTAACAAAACACGCTTTGGCAGTACTGCCAGCCTTTCATAATAACCTAATGCATTGAAACATTTCTCCAGAAAGAGGAAAAGTTGAATTCTGTGCTGTTTTCAACCCAAAACCAAATCAAAACTTTTGCATTAATGGGGAACTGTTGAGTAAAAAAAACAAGCACAACAAAAAAATAAAATGAAATATAAGAGGAATTACAACAAAAATAACAAAACAGCAAGGAAGAATATGGTTTTTATGCTGTTCATAAGTCAGTCATTTTGGTTGTCAAAGAAGCCCAAATCTCTTTTTCACTCGAGAATATTTTTGCTCTCTATTTGTTGATCATTTATTGTAATATACATTCAGCAGAGTTCTGTTTGGAGCTCTTGGTGACCTTTCCACTATGCATCTTTGAGTACCCCCAGGTTTCTCTTTTTCCACACTGTGATCAGTGTTCTTACCACGAGGCTGTATTTCTGTAACAGCTCTCAGAGTGTCATCTTTCCTAAATCCCAATTTCATTGTTGTCTTCAAGAGGTAGGCATCCATCTCAGCAGTCCAATCCTTCCTGGTTGACACAATTACCTTTTAGCTGAAGAAAGGGAACTACCAAAGTTAGCAACCCTGGAAAAGCAGGCAGACTGATTATTGTTTGACACAAAGTGAGCTTTAGGTTGTCATGTCCTGACTGAACTTTCCTATCTACGCAGAATTCCACTTACATCAGGGGAATGGAGAGCTTTTAGAAATGGGAGGATTTAGAGACTAGGATATATTTTGTGAGATAGGAGAAAAGCTGCTTTCCTCTGTCACCTTCCTGTCTCGGAATAATAGCTGAATACTTTCCTATCAGTTCTGTACTAATATTAGTAATGAAGATATGAAAGCTTCCCAAGGCTTCTTCCATTTGCTTGGAAAGCAGCAAGAAAATCTCACAAGAATTTCATTCTGTCTTTTGATTCTGTGCTGTGTTATATTTCAATATTTCAATATTGAATTCAATCAACTCATTTGATATTAAGGCAGATACATATAACTAGATTTTCACTGTAATTCCTAAATAAGGAGAAATAATTAAACACTGATTTCTACTTCAGTATAATATAACATCTTTCTGAAAACCTGTTTATAAAAAGCATTAAGCAAGTTGTGTGCAGCATATAAAAGGAGAGGTATTGAAGCTATGCCTTGACTTATAAAAGATTTGCATATGCTGAGTTTAATTCTATTTGACCTGCTCCAGTAACTTTTTTTACCAGTTTTTAACCTCACTCAGCATGTTTTCTGTCTTTCAAAAATAAGTATACTATATAATCAAAGGGCTCACCTAATTAATGGTTGTCAAGTACTTTCTCATTCTAAATAAGAAAGTACAGTAGAAATAGGAAGAATTGTTGTTACAATTTCCTACCATAATTGTATTAAGTAAACAGGTATATGTTAGTTAATAATACAATTTGGAATTGTTTATTAAATAATTTCAATAGCATTTGCTACTTTCAAATTTTAAAATATAGACAAAACATCCTGGAGGTCTGAAAAAAGAATTAACAGTTCTTAATACTCTATGCTCAGAAATAGAAATAGCATGAAACATTACCAGAGCAGTAGATTTACACACTAGAATTGGGAGCTTGTGTCAGAAAATCTGCAGATCAGAAAAGCATCAAGGAATTTTATATCATTACAAATTCCAATGCAAGTGGGAAATTTATGAGCCTAATCTGCATTTTGAAATAAAAATGAAAATTATAAAGAAATATTTTCCAATTAGCTATGAAAGAAGTGCCTACATCTGCACCACATTTGCAAATCTTCAAATCAGCTAACGAGAAACATTACTTTAACTAGTAAAACACTCTGTTAATTTGTGACATAATTAAGTATGCATATTCTGTGGAGGCTCAAAAATGTGTGTTTATTTAAATTTGAATGGCATTTATTTTGCAACTCCAGATATGTTATTAATAAACTGAGTGATTTAGAATCAATTTACATAGCAAGTGAATATAACTAAACTTAAACCTTTGATTTCCAATATATTTTAACGAAGAAGCAACACACTGTTTCAAGATTTAACCCTAATCTTGCCAGTAATATACATGAAACTAGCTTTCACTATACTTTGCACTTCACATGTCAAACTGTATGAACTGCAGAAAATATATATTAAATATTTTTTGTCAAAGTCTTTCTTGAAATTAAACTGGATGCATTTCAGGTTAAATAGATTTATTTTCTATCATAGTACTCTTCTGCACAGGTCAAATAACTGAGAGAAACTCTGTAAGAGAAAGAGAGGAATCTAACAACACCACTGTATTTCATGGTCTATCAACTTTTCTGTTATAAACCTCATATTTGATGTTTTTTTACCATATTAGCTTGAAAAAGGAACTAAGGATATCAGCTCAAATGTGTTTGTTTTTTTTTTAATAAATAGCAAAAAGCATGATAATTAGTAAATTGAGTCTGTTGTTAAGTAACCAGTGATAACAAAATTGAAAAAGAAAAAAAATATTACTACTGAAACACTACTCTTGAAAAATTCTATTAAATTTTCTGTCAAAGATTAATGCCAGTAGGGACAAAACAGGCAATTATTTTAATCCTAAGCCTAGGTGTTTTTACAGCTACTAGAAGCAAACCATTATGGAAGAAGCAACATTTTGCAAACTCATTATACCTACTCTTTATTTATTCTCCCTACTGCAAGTTAAAATTTGTGTGATAGGCTTGGCCTTGCAATCATTTAACATGCACTTATCTATGTTATCTGATCATATTCCTTTCACAGTAAAATTAGATAACTGAAGTTTGCAAGACTGAGAATGAACTGATGGAAGACTATAGGAAATGCTGCTACCATGTACGAATTCCACATATCTTAATAAAGTGTGAATGTCTTGTGAACCAGTCATCATTAAGAAAAGCAAACACTACTGGCGTTTATTTAGTAAAAGTAGATTTGTTATCTCCTGAGGTAGGAGTAAAGTAAAGAAGTTATTTGTGAAATAGTGTGCTACAAAAATGTTTGATAGAAATTATGTAGCAATATACTAAAAGTATAAAATTTTTCCAATAGTCATTATTTCTGTAGGTTGTAGGAGCAGTTCATCGCTTCCTCATCATTTCCACCTCATATCTATGTAGGTCACTCTGAAAGTAATCCTCTTTATTTTCATGGAAACAAGAAAAGATATGAGTACAATAACACTTTTGGATAAAGCATATTAGTAAAAAGAACTGATTCATTTTCATGCAGAAGTGTTGAAAAAGATTTCATAATGCAGTTAGGGGATTCACTTCCACTGTTGCTATGTACTGACAGTAGCTCTAATTTAAGGTGGGATTGCTCTACCAACACTGACCTTGGAAACATTTGCATTGTTGTTAATCTTCAGGATGTTAAAAATGTCGTTTCACGGAACATTTTACTCAATTTAACATCTTCTCTATATACCATTGATCCTAGAATCATCTTACATCATCTTAAGCACCTTGTAAGTCTCAATGGAACAGTTTTAGCCAGGCTAATATTTTAATTTAACTTGACTAAAACAGTGTAAAATAATTACTATAAGAATCTTTTATTCTTTGGTTCCTAAGCTAGTATTAGATTGCTTCAGAGGTCTAGATTGTGTATTCTACTTTCTGTTACTGTGTTTCCACTTCCTCATATTTTTTGTTATCATTAGTAGTATGCTAAAAGATAGATAATTGTTTTATGAACTAACTGTTTATTTCTTTACTTTACCATACTGTACTGTCTTTGGAAATTGAAAATTCTGTAACTTAAATTCAACTTAATCAGGTGCATATAAATGGCATAGAATTTTCTATGAAGGAATTTTCAACAACGCTAGCTTTTTTTTCTTTTTTTTTTTTTTTTTTTTTTTTTTTTTATATATATACAGAGACTATATATTCTGTAGGGAATACTGCTATTTGTGTGCTCTGTGTAAGTTCACCAGGAGTCCACTGATTTCTGGACCCAAGTGTGTTAACATTCAGTGATTTTTTCTGTCACCCTAGAAGTCAAGGGCCCATATAGTGTACTCCAATGTGTAGTCATGTACTTATGTCTTGCTCCAATTTATAGCAGGGAGCGGAGGTTCCTTTGATATACGTGTACTTGTTGGTGAGATTAAGACACAACAGGCCAAATGTTAGCCCATCCAGTTTATTACAATCCTTAGTTGCTTACAGAGGTGGGGAAGGGAAGATGGACAATAGAAAAGAGGTCTCTCATCAGCATGTTCATTAGAGGTTGAAGGATTTGGTTACGCTTTTGTCTTCTAGACTTTCCAGCCTTTTTTTCTGCAAATTCTGTGGACTGACTCCTGTAAGACTCAGCTTACAACCCACAGAGTGAAAGTTTTTGACATGGCTCCTGGATCCCAAATAATGCTACTGATGTGCTTAAATTTACAGTTAGCTCCAATCAATACTAGTGCAAACACACAGATTTTCCAGCTAATTTGGGGTATGTATGTTTGTCTTAAGTCAGAACTTGGAATTCTGTGATTGAAACTTAGTTACTGGGTTTGTTGCATTGGCTATATATTGGTGCACAATCATGTGTAAGAACAAGAAACTGATACATGCTTGTATAGAATCTGTAGAGTCTGGATGTGTCAGTGGCTCAGGAATGGTAGCTGAAGTGCACAAAATGCCATTATTTTCATGTAATAGCTTTTCATTAATGCTCTCTTACTGTCCAGTTTATGAACTTTGCTGCTAGCAGCAGATTTTTTTTTTTTTAATTATTATTATTTTATTATTTTTTTATTTAATGCAGCTTACTGAATGCTGAGACATTGTTCTTTTGACTCCCAGCTTTAGGTCAAACTCTCTGTCACTTTAGATTTCTGTCCATTTCAACACCTTTTCTTTAACATGTAGAAGTAAGTCATTTTCTCCATAATTTATTGTTCATTACTGAACCTTTGGCTCATGTGTAAAGGAATAGGAGAAAATAAGTTTAGAAAATAGTGGCAAATGAACAGAAGAAGTGATTGTAAAGAAAGAAGGAAAAGAATAAACTGGCACACAGAAATTAAAAAAATATATATACATATTCAAAATAACCAACAACAAAATTAAAATATTCACAGTATAAAATTTCCAAAGTAAAAATAAAAATGTTTTAAAATAAATCAGAAATATTATAGAAAAACAAAGAAGAAAAATGTCTGAGAATGATGAAAGAAGGTTAATGTGCAGTAAGATCAATTTCTACGATTTCTAATATATATATATATATGCACACATATATATAATAGGGATAGAGAGAGAGAGAGAAAAAGAGAGAAATAATCCAAGCAAATAGTAATAGTTTTTAGTAACTTTATCTACTTAATGAGAACCTTTTTCAGTGGTACTGATATCATGTGGGATTAAATTCTCTGTCACATTCATTCACTACCATCTTTTTAGAATATTCTGTTTGCTGTATTAGATGCCAGTTTCAAAGCGTCTCACTCTACATACAATCATCTGAGTGCTCAGCTTCCCCTTTTGTTATATTTTTCTCATTATCTATCTCTTGAAACTTCTTATGCTACATTTTTGTTTTGTTTTTTGTCCAGTTAATCAATCTGACTCTCTGTCAGTTAATCTGTCATCTCCCCATAAGAGAGCAGACAGCAGTGTAGTAGGGATATTCTCTTCCTGTTAAGGAAAATAAGAAGGAAGGCAATAGAAACCTTAGTTACTGGGTGCTGTGTATACTATGACAATGAGGGTATAATCCCTGCCTTATCTAAACTGTAAAATGAAGAGCCAGCTCGAGTGTCTCTGCACTGTGTGACTGCAGCACTGAGCACTACTGAGTATTATATAGGGCCACAGAAACAGTATGGGTACAAACCATACAAACTTGTAAACTCATAGCATTTTTATATGTAGCTGGAGGAATGAGTGTTAACCCTGTTTACCAATGAAGCTGTAACACATTAGGTATTCATTACTTCTTAGTTTATTTTAGCTCAGGTCTGGAAACTGCTCTCACACCACTCCACCGTGTTACCAAAACAAGGAGAATGAAGGAGAATACCAGAAAGAAATAAAAAGACACCATCAGTTTCGAAGTTGTACAGCTTATTAACTCTGTTAATATTAACTCAGTGTTAGCTGTACTTGTTCATTGATCTCCAGAACACCAAATCCAGTCACAGTACTAGACAAGAGCTGTCTCAGTATTTTTCCTGTGCCCTGGTTAATGAGCCCATCTGACTGTGGAGCTCTGAAGAAACAGTTGAGTTGCTCTACAAGAAGCTGTGTGTTCCCCGCAAAGCTGGTACTTATTCAGAACTAATAAGCTTTGCTGAAATGAAGATGACTGTATGTACTAGTATGGCTCCCCACGTCGCTCCCCAGGTATATTGGATTTAGTAATATAATGAAATTTTCTTCCTTACAGTGAAGGACGGTATAATATTTTTATTCTCTACTAGTGGCTTATTGCATGCTCATTGTACAGCACTATTTTTATTTATTTATTTATTTTCTTACAATATAAATATCTAGGTGGTAGTAAGTAAGGATGCCTTTTTGTCCCTTTGTAGCTACAATAACACCAAATGTGTTGTTTCACAGTTTGTTAATGTTCATGTTGCTGAGAAGTGAATCTTTTTCTCTTCCCCTTCCTTAGCACTTGATCTCTTTAGTCACTAAAAATTTCCAAAAAAAAAAGAAAAAAATAAATAAATAGAATAAAATAAAATTCTATGAATGACCACAAAGCAATTGAATCATGGAACATATAAGACTGAAAAGGAAAATACATATACATTTATTTTTATCTTTCCTTGTTGGAGAGCTGGTTTTCAACTGCATCAGTTCTTTGTTATCATGGCTGTATAATTCCTGTTTCCACTGTAAGGGAGGGGGATAGCAAAGCACAACAGCATAGAATTTGCTTGGCTTGATTATGAAACTGGACTTATCTGAACCTCTTCTAGTTCACCTGAGAGGAACTGAGCATTGTACTTGAGGAACATCCTGATCTTCAGGACAGGCTAAAAAGTGATACCAGACAAGAAGGCTGCAACAGAAGTGGAGGGCAGCTCCTGAAGTGTACAGTGAGCTGTTTGCATTAGGAAGTAAAACCACAGTCAACTCATGGGTCTGGGAAAAGAGTATATGGAGCTTTGGTAGCCTTAAAAAAAAATCCTTGGGAAATGCTAGACTGATTAGAAAAACCCATCAGAAGAAGGTGGTGTGTGATTGGTTGTTACATGTTGGAGGCATGCAAGTAAGAGAAGTTATGAGGCAGATGATTGCATATGAACAGGGGACTGCAAATACTTAGGATATTTTGTTAAAAACACAAGAAGTGTGAGAGGCAAAAAGTAAGATGAACAGTCCAGCAAACAGTTGAGACATCCCTTTTAGACAGTGTGGAAAATATAAAGTATAAAACAAAAAGGATGGTACAGGGAAACCAGAAAGGAGGTAGAACAAGTCTGTTTCATTTTGAAATTATTTCATTGAATTATTCTTGGTCCTGATTACTTTGATGCCTTCTCCTAGTTATATCAGTATTCCATATCATGACATCATACAACAAACTGTCAGGTGCTGAGACACAGTACACTGCAAAGCTGTACTTCCTGTTTTTCCAGAAATCTCCTGTGAGTTCCAGCTCTTCAAGAGGAAGATACATTGAGATGTACTACATTTCCCAGAAGCCTTCAAGTGAACTCCAGTTCTGAGTGATGTGGGTGAGGTGCTTCCAGGTTTCCAGCACTACAGTGAGCTGCATGCTCATAGACTTCCTCTCTCTTCCATTTGAGTTATTAATTGTAACTCTCTTTCTTATTAATATCTTTCATTCTTTTACCATTTGTAGTAAATTTGTTATCTCTCCTTATCTTAATTGGATCATTAGTCTTTCCTTTTCCCTGATAGGGAAGAAAGGGCTCCCTTTGCCCTGTCATGCTTGGAACCATGACCCCCCTGTTACAAAAACTCACCAAGAACCATAGCCATCAAAGTTAACTACATGGCATTAACTCCTTGGTATTGTATACTCACAGTTAATTTGGGATAGCACTGTTAAAGACTAACAGTTTTGTATGTAGATCATAATTAAAAATGTAAACTAACCAAAAACATCAAGTGTATTAAGTTTTGTTTTGAAGTTTAAAACTTGCCTGATGATGCTTTAAACACCTTTGTAAAAATGATCTTCAATTTCTAAAGTGGTATAATCTGCATCAACTTTTTCCAATTCATGTTCAATAAAAGTGTTATTTCACAGTTAGATAATACATACATAATTTTATATGTAGATGGAAATATATATTGCAGGGCAATTTGAACAAACCAAAACATGAGAGATTCCATCTCAACTTTAGGAAATGTTTACTGTGCAGGTGATTGTGAAGCACAGATTTCTCAAAGACATCGAGGAGTCTTGATTCTGTGATTCTGTTGAGATCTTCCCAGAGATCTCTTCCCTTTGGAGAAGAGGAGGCTCAGGGGAGAACTTACAGCTCTCTACAACTGTCTGAAAGGAGGTGAAGTGGGAGTTGGCCTCTTCTTCCCTGTTGCAGTGATAAGGAAGAGGAAATGGCCTCAAGTTGTGCCAGGTTCAGGTTGTTCAGGTTGGACATTAGGAAAAATTCCTTCTCTGTAAGACTGGTCAGGCAATGGAATGAACTGCTCAAGTAGGTTGCTGAGTCAGTATCCCTGGAGGTGTTCAGGAAATGGTTAGATAGTTTAGTGGGGAAGTATTGGTTGTAGGAGGACAGTCGGACTGGATGAACTTTGAAGTTGTTTTCATCCTTGATGAATCTATGATTGTATGATTCCCTTGTCCAGGTTGAACCATCTCAGTTCTCTGAACTTTTTATCATAGAATGGATGCTTCAGTCTCTTAAGCATCTTTATTGAAATGTCACCATTAGCTGTATGTCTGTCTTGTACTGGGGAACCCACAAGTGGACATAGTTCTCCAAGAACTGACTAGAACCATGTGCTATTGTCTGGTTGATTTTGTTTCCAATCAGAGTTTTCAATTTGTTCTGTGTCAGATGGTATTAATGTTATTTTCCCCCCCACAAAATTAGTTGCTATAAATTCTAAACATAGGAGAAAAATATCCCAGTTACACACTTGTCAATTTGCTCTTAGCAATTTCTCCAATAATAGAAATGTTAATTGGGTCATGAAAAAGTGTTCCTAACCTACTCAAAAAGCAACCTTCCTTCTCCCCCCCCCACACCACCTTCTCCCCTCTCTTTTTTTTTTTTTTCTTTTTCCCCCAAATCAGCTTTCTAAGACAGCTGTGATCAGAGAACATATATTAACAAGAAAGACTAGAGGAAAACATTTGAAAAAGAGAGAGAAAAAAGGTTTACCCCTCAAGGGCTGATTGTAGGTGAGAATATTTGTGACAGCTCCAGGAAAAAGTTTTTTGTCTTTTCTTTGATAGGCAGCATCCCAGGTCAGCCTGAATTCTGATTTGGATAGAAAGAAGTCTGTCTCAGCTGGTGATTGAAGTGCCCTTTTTCTTCCTAGTGGTATTAAGCAGTACAGAAAAAGAGTTGACAGAGCATCAAACAAAGAATCAAAGAGTTGTTCCAAGACTAAGTTGCACTGCTAAATCTGGAAAAAAAAAAAAAAAAAAAAAAAAAATCCATCCCAAAACTTAGCTATACACTTAACACCCTAAGAAAATGGAGAAGGCATCATTAAAGAGAGAAAAATAAATAAATAATAATAATATATTATTATTTATATTATATATTATATATTTGATTATATATACATATATAATCAAAGGAAAAGGTACATTTCTTTGAATTACTCTGGAAATAACTTAGAAAAATATTTTTGATGGGCTTATTTTCTTTCTCTCATCATTTATCTGCTCCGTCTGATGCATGGACTCAGATGTGAATGATCCAAACTGTTTATTACAAGTTCTCACATCACCTTCACGTGTTTTCTTTTCCTAGCTTTACCATTTGCCCCTACACGTCAGCAGAACATTCCACAAACACTCTTCAGTTGTTCATGTGGGCACTTGAACAAACAAACAAAAGAACAAACCATGCATATTATACCCCTGTAAAGATTAGATTTTCTCATTTATTGTTAATCATTTACTATTAGACTTTTTTCGTGTGTTAGAATAAAAACTTCCTCTGTGTACCACTCTGGATATTTTGGGATTGCACAGAATGACAGATGTGAGTCTGTTCAGGCCTATCACAAGAAATTGCAAAGTGCAACTGATTTCAAAGCTAGTAATCAGGAAGAAAAATATAACCAATACACTAAATTGAACTAATTATATTTCACATGAAAGAGAAGTCAAATTTATGGCTTATTCATTAATACTGTCGTTTGGAAGCAAATCATGAATCTTTAGATAACTCAGTCCTAAGATTCAGTTAGAAAACTTAATAGTTTCTAGAGTATTTGTAAGAATCTTATTTATTTATCTATTTTTCCTGATAATGAGCCATCATCTGATTGCTGTATTAAGTGGCAGAAAAGGTATTCCTGAAGCTTTCTTTACTCATCCTATATACTGAGCTACTGTTGTTAATGAAACTGAAAACAACAAAACACTAGTGAACAAAATAGAAATAACAGAAAGAAAACACTGCCACTGTTCCTTTCATTTTGATCATAAAAAGCTACCTTGAAGTTAAAAGTTCCAAGAATAATTTATTCATGTATTATTAACTAATGTGAATAGTATGGAATTGCCTTCCTAATGAAGCTTCATTTTTATTTCATAATTTATGGATAATGAAGATTTGCAATAATATTAATGTCAATGAAACAACTGTTGCATCAAGGCATAAGGAATTTATTTAGACAAAAAGGCTCTCCCTGTATAATTATTTGTCACTCATAATTTACACCTCCTCTTCCATCCTTTGAAGTTTAAATGGGCACATATTATTCCTTCTGTCTAAGCGCTATCATCAGTAAGAGATATAAAAAATGCCACTATTTTCAAAAGCTGAAATGACATACGCAGGCTTATATCTGTATAACATACATACTAATTACTTCTGCTAACTCTTCTACTTGTAAGATGGGAAAGTCACAAATTATCTCCTCTCCTCTCCTCTCCTCTCCTCTCCTCTCCTCTCCTCTCCTCTCCTCTCCTCTCCTCTCCTCTCCTCTCCTCTCCTCTCCTCTCCTCTCCTCTCCTCTCCTCTCCTCTCCTCTCCTCTCCTCTCCTCTCCTCTCCTCTCAACTTGAGCTGAAGTTACAAATCTATTCATTTAAAATCAAATGAAGCATTTCCATGCGAATAAAAGAAAGAGGAACAGTGTTCACATGCAACACAGAGTTCTCATGTTAGATAAAAGTTGCTTTTATCCTATTTATAGGAAATAAATGTCTATACTTAAAACATGAGTATAAAGCTGATATCTATTACAGTATTAATGTACATTCTAACTTGTAATATTTGAATAGTTCTACTGAACTCAGAACTCAGTAGAATTATTCTTATTCTTGTTGCTCAAAATTTTGTGCTTTTTTTTTTTTTTTTTTTTTTTTTTTTTTTCCTGTTCACATTAAGATTATACATTCAGCATGCTGTTAAATCAAAATTGAATCTATTACAAATTTTAACTGGAGATGGTAACAAAAAACTAGAAAAATAATGTAACCAAGAGAAGGTGTATGGAATGATGTTATCTATCATATCTTTTCACATTGTGGAACTCAGAATTAAATGGCTCAAAATAAAAATATTGGATGGAAAAAACAGAAGGTAAACACAGACTATGAGATGAGAAGTTGGCTGAGGTGGCAAGGACATAAAAAATAGTAAGTAAATCACATCAGCCAGTGATGTACAACTATACTTTTCCTAGAAGTAAGCTATGGGAATTCCACTGACACTTTTGCTGCAGTTGAGGATGTGTTAAAACACTAAAAAGATTCTGAAAAATCATTTTAGCTATAGATGTGATGCAGAAAACAGTCGTATAGCTGTGCTTTACAATTGTTCAAGTAATTTGAAATATTATGGCAGTTACTAACTTCTGTTAATGTGAATGATGTTAGCATTTTGACTTAACATGAAAGACTTAAAAACAGTGACTGAAAAAAATCTTATTGGGAAAAAAAAAAATTAATGAGACTCGCACAGTTAATGTGAATGAAAGCATGATTCTTAGGGAGAGAGAGATGCATGTATACATCAATAAATAATCTGAAGTTTAAGGAGGACAGACTAATTATCTTTTGCCTGATGAAGGTGGGGAACAATGGCTCTTTGTGTCATGGTGAAGAAGGGCACCTGCCACCCTCCCCCGTGAAGTCCCCAGGAGGGAAAGGGGAAAATACATTCCTGAGACTCAAGCAAGACTCCAGGCAAGCTGCTGGTGCCCTGCTGCTGGTGCCCCAATCCTCCCAGTAGGGACTGAGGGATGCTAGTGACTCAGGTTCTCTAGCACTTGTCTTTCTGAAATTCTAAAATGGTCACAGAAAGTGCCCCAGAGAAACATTGGAAGAAAGAGCATAACACCAGAACAAAAATAGTTAGAATCTATTAAGAAGTATCTATAAGAAATATTTTTTTCTTTGACATCTTTAAAAGGATGATTAATGGGCCATTCTTTAATAATTTGATAATGTGAACTTTTAGATAAACGTCTTGTTCTGTATGTTCCTCTCTGCCTGTAACTAAGCTCTGCGTGTTGCAAGAGCTGTAGAAATACTCTCTGACCTGGTGTCAGAAGATTCATGGCTTGACTCAGCCAGGACACACCTCAAGGAACTTGAGAACTGTCAAAGATTAGCTTCTAGGAATTAAGAACAAAGAAAAGTTCCATTGTCTCATAAAGTCTTGAAGAAAGGGAAAGGCACCATTCTCATAGCATGACTTTGTTTTGTATATTTATTGAGCAACCATTTTGATTTGGTCTTACACTTCCAGGCCAGTTTATTCACTTTTAGAAGAAGTCATAACATGCCTCTAGGTACTGTGTATGAACTTTGTAGATGAAATAATGTAGGAACTGATCTGCATGTTTAAGTTATATGTGTCTCTTTTGGAGGCTTATGTGGTAATAGTAGTTAAGTTTCTCATTAAAATAATTATGTGAAACAATAGAAGGATCAAATAATTAGAATAATAAGTGGTTGGTATTTTGGTTGTTACTTTCTTTCATTTTGTCTTAACATAATTTATTAAAGTCTTTTGCTTTGGAAAATATCCCAAATTCTCCAAGCTGTGTTGAGAACAATGTTCTTAGTTGCATCGTGAATAGAAGATGTCTGTATTTTAAAAGATCTTTCTCATGTATGATTTTTTGTCCCTGTGTCTGTACTGAACTATAAGCAATTAACTTCAGAGAAAAGGAAAAAGAGACTGACCATTTTAGTTAAATCATCATATTCTTCTGGTATTCCTATGCTTCCATTAAAGGATTACATTGCTCAGAAATCTACTGTGGCTCTAACTCCAACTAGCACTTAAGGCATATTTCAGTCATTATTTCTGATTGACACCATATTTTTTAGATTTTCCTCCAAACTGTGATAAAATTAGAGTTATTCCTTTATCTGTAAGATACTTTCTCATCTTGTAAAGCCATGAATTCTCTTTCCTCATTATTTATGAATTCATCTTGAGGGCTCGACATTCAGTTTCTAATCTTTTACTTCCTCTTTCTCCCATAATTCTCTTCCTGAGGCCTTGCTTTTTGCCTGAGGTTGTATAAATACTTATGGACTATCTTCTTCTCCACAGCAAAACAAACAAACAAACAAACAAAAGCTTTACTAGGCAGTATTTATTATGGAATTCTAACAAAATTTCCTGCAGTATTTTAAGAAGGAAAGGAAGAAAATTTTATGTAGGTGAAGAGGAATATTTTTACTTAGATCCTCAAGAAGACAGACTGACATGCAATGAGTAAAGCCACAATTTGGTGTTTTACACTATATATTTGTATTCATACATAGAAATTAATAATCATTTAGATTGTTTGAATACTATGTAAGACACATGCTTATAGAAGGTATAATTACTTCCACAATATATTAGCATTACTATTAGAACCTCTGAGCAGTTTCTAATTATATGAAAATCAGATCACAAGGGGTCTCCCTTGCTTTACTTTTCTGTACTTTCAAGAAGAGCTATCTAGCACAATACAGTTTTCCTTAGAATAACAAAGGGTATTTTTTCTCTTTTTTAAAATCTATGATACTAATAGAAAGGTATTCTATTCTGAAGGATAGAGATATCATCTTATTATTTATTTCCTTTGTTTAAAGGAAATAATTTTTTCTTAAATTCAGTTTGTCACAGAGTGATTACAGAGTTAAAATGCTCTCAGATAATATATATATTAAATATTGATATGTATGAAGGCATTCATGTAATAAATGTTTTAATCAGATGGGTGAAGATATTCTGCTCTTTGCAAATATATTATAGGACTTGGACCTATTATGAAGAATTCCACATCTGCATAGTATTAAAAGCTTTCAGTAAAACAAAGATGGTTAAAAAAATCATTTCATGATCACTTGAGCAATAATGGCTTCTCTTATTTTAGAGGAATAACGTCTTTTCTTGTGTACCATAGAATAATAGAATGCTTTAGGTTGGAAAGGACCTCGATGATCACCAAGTTTCATACCTGTTACCACAGGCAGTGATTCCAGTTGCTAGAGCAAGTACTAGATCAGATTGCACCATCCAGCTAATCCTCTCCTTGCTGTCTCACCTCTGCTGATGGAACCCAGGATGCCATTGGCTTTCCGTGCTGCAAGAACATTCTGCTGACTCATGTTAAATTTTTCATCTACCATGACATCTAAGCCCTTCCCAGCAATACTGCTCTCAAGGATTTCTTCTCCTAGTTTGTATACATATCGTTGATTACCTTGATCCAAGAGCAAAATCTTGTACATAGGTCTGATGAACCTCATTAGGTTCACATGGGCCCACCTTTTGAGTTTATAAAATCCCTCTGGATTGTATAATGATGTTAAAGACTATGAGTCCCAAGACAGTACCCTGGAGGGCACCATCACTCATTACTGGCCTTCACCTGGACATAGTACCATTGACCACAATCCACTGGCTGCAACATTCCAAATAATTCCTTACCACCAAGTAGTCCACCCTTCATATCTTGCCAACATAAAGGTAAGGAAGTGGTGGGGCAACATTTCAAAAGCCTTGCAGAAGTTCAGTAGATGATATCAGTTGCTTTCCCTTTATTCACCAATGCTGTCATGTCATCTGGCCATCAGATTGATCAGGCATGACCTTCATTGATGTAGCCATGCTGGCTGCCTCAAATCACCTGCTTGTCTCTTGGGTAAAGTAACTTCCAGAAGGATCTGTTCCATGGCCTTCCCAGGCACAGAGGTGAGGCTCACCAGCCTGTAGTTATCCGAGTCCTTCTTCTTCCCTTTCTTGTAAATGGGAGTGATGTTTCCCTTTTTCCATTCCCTGGGGACTTTTCAAATACAGCGGAGAGCGGCTCAGCAACCACATCAGCCAGCTTCCTGAGGACGCTGGGATGAATCCAGCCCCATGGACTTGAACACATTCAGACTCGTAAGCTGGAATTAGTCTTGCTCTGCCCTTACAGTGGGATACTGGGGGATCTGAACTAGAGGTTCAGATTCAGGGATGTAAGGTTCAGGAATATGAGAATCCTGACACAGTAACACCAGCTGAGGATATTGCTTTATGCGTTTTCTTCTAGTTCAGATTCTCCTGTGCTTTTATTTAGGGCAGAATATATGACTTAGTTTTCATCATATTGCTTAGTAGTTTATGTGTGATCGCAAGAACAAACAAACAAACAAACAAATAAATATTCCTGCCCGGTATTTTCAACTTATGCTGTTCCTCAAGAGGAAGAAAACTTGCCAACAAAAATATCTTGTTTTCCCCCTTCTTGAAGCATCAGTTGACTAATGTTATCCCAGATAAATGCTGACATTTTCACTGATGCTGAGTGAAAGCAAAGAATTTGAGTCATAGTGAAGTGCTTCTAAAATGTGTTTAATGAAAACAAATGCATCCACTTTAGGTATATTAGATAATCTGAAAAAAAAGAGCATGTATTTTTAAATTTGAGAAGGCTGAAATTTCTGTCAAGATAAATATTTGCAAATCTTTAAGATAAAATATGAGTTGAAAAAGGGCTGAATTTTTGGTGTTATACAGAGTTAGAGTATTTATGAATTTGAACTCAACAATAAACTCAAACATTTCTAAAATGTCTCCTTGAAAGCTGACCTTCTCTTTGAGGCAAAACAGTTTCAAATAGCTTACTTGTTAAGGTGTTGTTTAGTTTGAGGCACTCTTTTTTTCTGCAAAAGCTATTTGAAGTCTTAGATCCACCTAGGATCTTAAAGCTAGTTGTGAGCTGGATAAAATACTTTCTAGTAAGAAAAGAAATACAGTCTAACACTAGTTACCAGGCAAAGCATGATTCATCCAAGGAAAACAAGCTCCGAACAAAATGTGGCTAACCTAGAAGAATAAAAGTATGCTATTGTATTGGCTGTTCCTCTCCCCCACCCAAATGAAAATAGTCCTACTAGCAGAAATTAGTTATTCTATGGATACTAACTTTTTCTATAACAATGATAGGATTCTTCAGAAGAATTATTTTTGTTTTATGCAGCATATATGTAAAATGGTTCACCACTATAGGTTTTTATCAGAAAATTTCATTAGGTTAATTAAGAATTTTCTCAGGAGTTCAGGTTCTTGTAATTTTTTTTTAATTTTATATTATTTTATTTTATTTCATTTATTTTATTTTTCTGCATTTAAAGAAGTCTCTTAGCTAAAATGTACAGTTTGAAGTAGAATCTGGACTGAGGAGGACCAAATGCTGAAATTCATACTTCAGCATAGACAATGAGAATTTGTTTTTTAAAGGCTTCATACTATAAAAAGACAATTAATTTATACTGAAATGTTCTAATTAGAGCCGCACTATGACTATGACACACTAAGGCAGTCTGTGACTTTCAACAGTGGCTTTTTTGTTTCAGCAAATACTATTCATGTCCTGTCTCAGAATGACAGCCAAAAAATAAACAGCAATTAGCTAACTGCATTTATACACCTGAATATGTCAAATTCTTCATGGAAAAAAAAAAAAAAAAAAAAAAAAGCAACGGCGCAGATTCATTTCAGGTACCTTGTACAGTTAACATCTACAGGGATGGGGCACCCAAAGCTTTTCTGGGCAAACGGTTACAGTGCCTTGCTGCCCTATGACTAAAGAATTTCCTCGTCATATCTAACCTAAATCTCTTTAGTTTAAAGTCATTTCCGTTTGTCCAATCATTATTAGACCATGTAAAAAGTACGTGTGCTTCCTGTTCCCATTAAATACAGGAAGGTTGCAATGGGGCCTCAGGTTAAATGGGCCCAAATCCCTCAGACTTTCCTTGTAAGAGTGGTACTCCAGCCCTCTGATCAAATTCATGGCCTCTTCTGGATCCATTCTAGCAGTTCCACATCTTTCTTGTGCAGGGGGCCCCACAGTACTCTAGATGGCACGTCAGGTGGGCAGAGAAAAGGGGTACATTTATCTCCCTCTCCTTGCTGACCATCCTCTTTTTGATGCAGTTGTAGGCAAGGTTGGCCTTCTGGGCTTCAAGCACACAGTGCTTGTGTCCAGCTTTTCATCCACTGGTTGGCTCTCAAGGAGTTCTCCCAGTCTGCATGCATATATCGCATTTCCTAAACCAAGATGACACCTCACACTTGTCCTTGTTGTATCCCATTAGGTTTGCATGGACTCATTTCTCAGGTTTGTCCAGGTCCCTTTAAATTGCATCCTTAAAATAGGTTATGATATGAGAACTTACTGAGCCCATGGGACTTCACTTACACAGGTAGGTATAGAACATTTAGACTTATTTACAATACATAAAAATATCCTAAGTTTTCTGAAGAACAAAAGAAAGTATTCCATAAATTATTTAATTGATATGAGATATGTAGACTAGTAGGAGAAAATTGTACAAATGTACCTAAAGTGTGCATAGTCTAAGCATTAGGGCTATTTTCTAAATTATAGAATGGCAGAATCCTTAGAGTTTGAAGGGGCCTTTCAACAGGTCCAGTTCTCTGCAAGGGACAGGGGCATCCACATCTAGACCAGACTGCTCAGTGTCTGCTCCAGCCTTGCCTTGAAAGTCTCCGGGAAAAGGGCATCCACCACCTCTCTGGGCAACTTGTTTTAGTGCCTCACCATCCTCAGTGTAATAGGCTTTTCCCTTACATCCAGCATAGATCTATCATCTTTTAGTTTGAAACCATTTTCCTTTGGATCCCCTTTTATATACTTTCATACAGTAAGAGTAGAATGGCTGAATAGCAGCCATCTAATGAAATATTCTTATTTGGCAAATATTTTTAGAATATCTAAAAAAGACTAAGCTCCTATGCCAGATGGTATGATCTTTGCCGTACAATTCCTTATTTAACTGATGGTTATACTGTGGCTTTAAATAACCTGGCATGCAGAAGACTGTCTGCAAAAAAATCACCCACAAAAATAGATATTCTTGGGATGTGGTATGGGGAGAACTATTGTATGTTTCTTAAAACATAAAGGTTAAAACTGACAGTTAGATATAACAGGATGACAATGTCATTAGAATTCTTTAGTGATGTCTTTGAGAACTTTTGGCAGCATATCAGAGTGAAGAAATAATGATTCAGTACAGTAATTTTGGAAAATTCTGCCTAAAGTCTGAACTACAATATTGCAAACAAAATTCTATGTGCCTCCCAGAATTAGAAAATGAATATTTTTGAGAACTGATCTGCAGATATTGATTATACAGTCTACTGTAGTTACAGGTTGTTATAAGATTGAAGGATTAACTTGTGCAGTTCGTGGATCTTCAGATTCTACAGTTGCAGTGGATACCAAATAGTCTTTTAGAACAAAGTAAAACTCACAATGCTTGCAATATGCAAACTTCAAAATGATGCCGATTTCACATTTAATTTTAATGAGCTCCATATTCAGAAACTTTCAGTGATAGAAAGGAGCTCAAACATTTCAAAAATAGCAATTAGATAAAACTTTAAGAATTTTCACATTGTATATAATCTGGTATGTTTTAGTAACATGACTGCAGTTCTGAAGGAAGATATAAAAAGAAAATAGAACCTGGTTCAGAAGTGCAGTGTTCATACTTCAGTGTTCCACATGAAATTCAGGATATATTTCTACCTGATTATTTTTTTAGTATGGAGATTGATGTCTTAATTCAGAGACATGTACAGATACTACCCCATTTTTATGACTAGACAATCCTTTTTATTCATTAGACTGAAAGAAAGCTGCAGTTTAACACTATTTGAAATCTTACACAATTCGTAGTCTGAGTGCATGTCTCAAGTAGACAAAATCCTTTAGTACTATTAATGTTAACTCTTAGTTATTATGATTGAAAAGGTATTATTCCTGAAATGTCTTTTAGTTATATGAAGTGTTCCATGTGAAAAACAAGTTTTGAGATTTATTACTTGGGAGCTGAATATTAATGTTGGTCTGAGATTCATGGAGGAATGGATTGATGCTAACTTGCTAACTAAATGCTACTTGCCTGCATCAGCAAACAGGTAAATACACCAAGTTAAACTTTGTTTGAAACAGAATCTGTGACATTGATTTTCCTGTTCTTCCAAGCAGTAAAACAAATGTTGTGGTAAAAGGAGTTACTTTTAATATGAAATAATATGTACATACAGGTTTATGCTGAAACAAAAGAAGATGAATTAATTCTAATTTGAACAATGAATTTCATTCTATCACCAGGAATAACACTTATAAATCAACTTCATTGTTTATTCTTCTCTAACTAGAGGAAAACAGTTTATTTTTTCTTGTCTTTAAAAGTATTATTTATTAAGTTTTCCTCCCCTTCTTCCCATGTATAACTTGCTTTTCTTGTTAAATAATTACTTATTTATTTAACTCTCGTTGTAGTTCTGTTTGTTTCTTTGCCATTTGAAGTAATAGCTTTACACTGCCTCTCTTGATTTAGGTAAATTACTGAACCACTAACTAGAAATCAGAGAATTCTCTGTTTAAACTGGACTGTTCAGCTTGTTCTTCCATTCTGTTCAGTGTTGTATAATCTGATACTTTCTTACTAAAAGAGCTGAATTTAAGAGTTAAAACAAACAAACAAATGGACAAATAAATAAAATGGCCAGCGATACTAAATTAAAACCATGGAATTCTGAAGATCTGTTTTTTGTCCTTAGCTAAGTTAGACCCAAAAATTTACATAAATTCTATGTGTCGTTTTTTAGTTATTTACCTAGTATTGGATCTTATATTGTTTTATTACCAACATGCTTTATTTGATTAGATCCTTAGCACTGATCTTTTCAGAACTTCAAAATGTTGTTTGTATGTGCAGTGATTCGACAGAAGTCAGCAACTGATGAATAATTTTCATGTGCTGCGGTTTTCACAGTTGGTGGTTACAAGAAAGGATTTTTGATCCAATCCCAAAAGACCAACTTTATATGTATTATGAAGCAAAAGGCCCCAGGCAGAATTAATCTCACCTAGATTTAAGCATCTACTTTTGTTTTGGTTGTCCTAACCTCTTTATGTTCAACAGAGAGAAATACACACACTTGTTTCATGGTTCTTTCACAGACCAAATATCAATGTTCTCTTTAGAATGAGATTTGTAGTGCAGAACTTTTAACTGTACCTTGTTTTCTACAGGGGGGTCTAGAGAGACAGTTAAAGATGTGCAAGTCTACACAAATCTAGAAGTAAAGAAAATCATTTTTCCTCTCCTGCTGCAAAACTCCTTTCAGCTTACCAACAGTAAGAAGGCACTCTTCTCTAGTTTGGGCTTAGCTCATCCCCTAGTTTTTTTGTTCATTTCTCACTAAAAGTTCAAAATAGAGCATGAAAAATCACTTATACAGGGAAATACTAATATTTTAGTGACTATCATGTATTCTGGGTCTGTTGTTATTCTACGGCCCGTGTCTGATGGAGATATTACTACATTTGTTGATGGATATAGATAAAATTTCTGTACCTAAAGAGGGAATATCACAGTATATCACAGTGTCTTCAGAAGGAGAAAAAAAAAAGTGACAGGAAATCAAAAGCAGGAGGGGCACAGTGATGCTTTGGGAAATAAATACAAACATTCAAAAATCATGCAAGACTCTTGTGTTACAGAACCTACTGTTCAATAACATCTACTAGAGAAGAACAGTTTTATGAACACGAGAAGAACAATTTTATGAACATGTTTTCAGGCTGCAAGGATGGACCATAATCAGTTAGTCATGCAATATGTGAAGTACTGCATTTTAGTTAACGGATGTTCATCTGTTTCTATTGATGGGATAACATGAACAACGAGGTTTACACACAATATTTTTTTTCTTTGGTGTTTTTTTTTTTGTTTGTTTGTTTGTTTGTTTTTCCTTTCCAAACAGAGGAAAATGATGGACTTCATATATTAAAAAATAAAATAAAATAAAATAAAATAAAATAAATCATTTGGAAGTTGTTATTTTAGCTTCCATTATTGGATCAAACTTACATAAATCATTCAGTAAGGCTCTCACAAATTTTCAGCTGCCTTGAAGCTGCGAACACTTAAAATTTTCCTTTTTTTAAATGTTTATGTTTAATTAACGAGCATATCTTACATGTATTCCATAAATGGTTGGTTTCCTTTTATTTGACACTGTGTGCAAAGTTTATTACTTTCCAGTGCAAACGTGAAAAGTTATCATTCATAAGTTAACAAAAAGTGAAGTTGATGACCCTTAGACATATAATTTAAGAGGAAGCTGGACAGAAAACCTAATTCTGAAAGTTCCTTTATAAATAATTCATTATTTTCTAGAAATAGCTCATGAAATTTTATGATACTTCATAAGCTCTAAAGATTTCACTAGCATGAGTTATACACTGCTGCAGCTCTAAGTTAGCACTGCAAATATTTTAGAAATATTTCAGAAATGCAATTGAAAAAAACCTGTAAATACAGACATTTCATTCCACAATGCACATTGTCTTAGTTTTTCTCATATTCTCAGATTTTTATAATTAGCTGGCATAGTCAGCATTCAACTCATCTTCTGACTTATTAGCTAACTACTGACACAGTTTCAGTAAGATTTCATAAGGAATAATAGATTCAATTAGTTTTCAGATTCTTTCTCTTTCTGCAACACATTTGAATGTAGAGCATGAGTTTGGGGATTTAGTCTCCACTTTTATTTCACTTTGTTTTTGCATTAATTGTGGCAGTTCAAATTTTAATTTTCTTATCTATGATTATGCAGAAAAGTGACATAGCTTTGTGCAGTGGTTAAGCATTAATCAAATTTGACACAAATATTGTTAATGGGATTCTTGCAAAAAGCCTCCCATGGAATTCATTGTTTCTAAATATTTTTACTGGTGAAACTTGATCATTAGCGCAATTCCAGAAATTAGACAGAACAGGGGAAGAGAAAATTTAGTGCAGAGAGAAAAAATAAATGACAGTTAAGGAAGGTAAGTACTAAGTCTGTAAAAAAGACCAATATATTTTATGTAAAGTAATTATAGGTTTTGTAAATGCACAGTACATGGAGCGTGTGATATTTTTCCTATTTTCTTTGTCAAGAAAATGGTTGAAGAGAGAGAGTAAAAATAACTGGAAGATCTGTCAACTAGTTATTAACATTTTACAGATAAGAGTGTATGAAACTTCTCAGCTAGGAAATAGGTTCTTTACTTATACTGCCTTCTTATTTGTATGATGTTTCTTCAGTTGACAAAAAAAAAAAAAAAAAAAAAAAAAAAAAGTGTACACTGACATTATTCAGGTCTTGAAACAAATATTCAGGTCTTGAAACAAATTAAGATTAGGAATGTGCAAAAGATTACACACTACTCATTCATTGTCTTTTGTCCTTCCTCTAGTCTCAGCTAACTGCACTAACTGCATTTTAAAAGAAATATTTTGAATGTTGAGACTTCAATTTTGTATTTGCATTTTTGGAAATATATATATGCTCAAAAATGACTGAAAGAGGAAGAACTTTTTTATTAATACAGCATTCTTATGGGAAATTTTTAAGAATAAGATAGTCCCTTGCAATTTATCCAGATCTTGAAAAATGCAAGATGAAATCAGGTTTGCTGTTTAGACATGATCTCTTTGTTTTCTGTGTTGTTGTTTTTTTTGTTTGTTTGTTTGTTTGTTTTTGTTCATTGTTTTTGTTTGTTGATGTTGCTTTTTTTTTTTGCTTATTTTTATTTTTCCCATGAAAATACTTTTACACTCTAGCCTCTTAATAGCACCATACTTTATTCAGATGCTTGTGATTTTTCTTCATTGATAAAGGGCTTTTGACAGCTTCATTGACATTTGTGGTTAGACAGAAACATGCAAGTAACATCTATCCCATCAAAAAATTCTTCAGCATTTATTCCTGAAGTCTTTGAAATCATTAACTAAATTATCAACTTCCAAAAAGTAATTCAAACTCTCCAAGTTGTGACCGCTATTCTGACAGACAACTAAAATTTCTGGGCATATTTTTCCCCCACACCTGACCCATCCAGTCTTTGTTGATAAATCATCTATCTACTTCATTATTATTAACTGCTTTTTGTTTGTCAGATTACTTGATGTCTAATTGCGTTTCTCATTGGTTATTTTGCAGAGCAGATTTTTTTTTCTTTTTCAAATACCTAAAACAGTTTAGCAGGAACTCATGGACTGTGTCTAACATTTATATACAATTATGTTTCTGTACATCCCATGATAGATATGTATTAAATTTACCATTAGATTATTTATTTATTTTATATTTGTAGTTTAATTATACTCTATTAGAAGTTATGTTCTTAGAGATATTTTTAAGTGTTGGGATTCAGGTTATTGTCTGACTCTAATCAATGCACAGTTCAAGAAGGTTATGGTCTCAACATTGAATTTAACCTAGGTGTGAATTTATTCATCCTGTATCAGCAACTTTTCTGTAACAAACATCACTGAATTTATAATAATTTGTTATTCTTAGAAGTGACAGCTAAGCAGAACTGCTGCAATTCAGATTTGTTTCATGGAGCTTAAAGGATTAAATTAGAAAGGATATTATCAATCTGATAATTGGATTCATTTTGTAATTAGATATAATCCTGCCAAGACCTGATAGACAGCAGAAGGACCAGAATAAAATGTAAGGGCCTGCTTCTGAAAACCCAGCTCAAGCCTCTGTATGCAAACCTCAGATAACTGTATTAGAATATCTGGTACTTAGATAAGTAATTCTTCTCTGTAGAGACATGAATTGAAGGATTAAGAAATATTTTTCTTTTTGTTAGAGGGATATAAGAAACACTATATATATATATATATATATCCGCATATATATATAATATATATAAATAGGGTAATCATAACTAATACATAGAACATAAATATAATAGTTCTACAGTCTTTCTTCTACAGAGGCAGTAGTACCATATAGCAGACTTGCCTTTCCTTAAGTAATGTGCATTTAAGTTTAAGATTTATAAGGCTTTGTACTGACACTTAGGTTAGCTGTTCCCATGCTTGCACATAGGTTCTTCTGCACTACTACCCTATGTTGTTTTTGCTACAAGTAGGTCACATTGACCATCCCTTAAACTACTCCTGTCTTCTCAGCATGGCTCTGTCTACTTCACAGTCCTCTTGCTTCTACAGAAAACTCCAAAAGATGTGTTAACTGTTAGAATTGGAAAACAAATTTGAAAAGAAGTATCATCTCCCATCACACAAAGAAAGAATATGCAACTCAGTCCATTTTCTCCTAGCTTGAAGGCGACTGATTGAAAAAGATTGAAAAAGAGAAAACTAGTTTTCTCTGAAAGTATGAGAGAGAAAATCTATGAATTAAAGAATTCTATGATTATCATGTTACCTTTTCTATGTGCAAAGAGAATCTGACAGAAACAGAAGACAGCAGTGTTTCATATGATATTAATAAATATTTCACCCACAGACAGCCCTTAAGACTCTAAGATGTTTTTTTTATTCATGACAACGAATTATTGAATATGAGTCACTCAGATTGTAGATGCACATTTTAAAATACGCACCTTGCAGACTTTTCAGAGAGAAAAATCAGGAGCCTCCACGTAAATGGATGGAACATTGTTCTAAAAATAGAAGGCAGAGTCTAGTTTGTTGCTTTGGAGGTATTTGGAAAGCTTGTGATTACATTTTCATCAAGTTAAAACAGTAGGATCACTGTCTATCAGACTGACTCTTCCCTGTAGGATCATGACAGCTTGCAGTGTATATGCAACATCAAAATGGAGAATATAGGAAGATACTATTTAATAATAACAACAATGATAATAAGACCCATTTAACTTTGATCATAAGTGCATTTAAAAGAGATTCAGCTCTTTTTTCCTCTGTAATAAAATATGTATTCTTAAATTCAGTTCTATATATTTTCCTTCAAGTGTACAGTTTCTGATTTCAGTCCAGTATTTGTATATAGTTTGAGTAACAAAATGAAGGATTATGGCATTTTAAATTTCTGATCCGTCAGTTTGCTTTTCCATCCTCCAGCCAAATGCAGACAATTTGTTAGTTGAATCTGCATTTTTAGTTGCAGTGTCAGATATAATCAGATCTATTACTGCCTCTCAGATGTGCCAACCATCAGCACTGAATCCTCTAGAGTGCTTAGTCCACACTGAATATGAAATAAGTAAAACAAACTAAAAGGACACAATTAAGACTTTTAGTTCAGATATTTCTGTCTAGAAGGTCAGGTCTGACTCAATTTGTAACACCAAGCATATGGCCTAGACTTTTCCCCATGAACTTTCCTAAGATTGTAACAAATATGTAGTAGATTGGCTCTTTTATGGAAATTTAGTACATCTGTTGCGCTGCTTGAAATGTATGTACCCATAAACTAGCATATCAGAAAGTCTGTGGTTCCAGGACAACTCTAAAATTAATTGTTAATTAAATTGAAATTAAGTGCATGGGTAATAAGGATTAAAAAGTGTCTTCCTTTCCATGCTCTTGCAGGAGTTCTGTGCTACGTACATAGTGCTACGTTAACAAGTTTATTTGCATGTATGAAGGAATATGAAAAGAAACATTGCAACAACATTGTGTAACAGTGTGCTTTTTTTTTTTTTTAATATTCTTTCAGTAAGTATAATTTGCACTGCCAGTTCTTCCTATTAATATTTTGTTTTTTAAATATAAAACATTAATACATTAAGAAGTTCCCATTAAAATTTGTGTTAAAAATGGCAATTTAGATGAAATGAGAATAACATATTACTATACTACACAACCATAAGAGCTTTACTAGAGAAGATATACAACTTATTCTGTTACATAATTTCTATCAAAGCACTCAGTAAGGGTGCATATGCATGGGATGGATTTGAAGTACTGAACAACAAAGAAAAATAAAAAACTATTTATATTGAATCCACTTTTTATTAAGAAAGTTACAATTATCTTTATAACCTGTGAGAGCTTTGGCCATTGTCTTCTCTCTTTTTTTTAGCCTTATTTATTTAATTATTTCATATTAGTTTATTTATTTATTTATTTTTATATTTATTTTATTTATTTTTTATATTTATTATTTATGTTCCTAAGGATAAGATATTATTTTCCATTTTGAATGAGAAAAAATAGAACACTGTCAGACTGAAAACTTTCTAGATAAGCTTGCTAGAAGTTGCAAAGTACCTTAAAGACAAAAGAAAAAAACAATTTAAAAAAAAATTTTTTTTTTGCTTGTTTGTTTTTTATTTCCCACTCCACAAAGATTATCTTCACAAATGAAGCTGCTTTGTGCACAGGGAACAAAAAACAATGTCTGACTGTTGAAACACAGGGCCCCGATGGAAAGCAAAACACAAAACCTAATGCTGATTGTCTTGTTGACAGGTTCTTCTAGGAGTAAAAAGTTTCAAAGATACCTTTAAGTAGTAAAAAACATAAATTCAGAAGTATATTACTGCAATAGAAAGGTGAACTTTCAACACTATAGGCCTGATCTAATTAGTTCAATTATTTCTGTCTGTTTTACAACGTTCATGAAAGAAGCTTCAGTCCTTATGGTTTATGCGCTGGTTCAGCCCAGTTCTGTGATTAGTGGGGAAGAGGGATTTCTCAAAATCCGCACCTCCAGAAAAGGGAAACAAGGGCCCCAAAATAATTAAAAACAGTGGCAATGATCTGAGGAGAAACAAACTAATTTTCTAAATATGGTATCAGAATGCAAGATCTTGGAATGCACACTATAATATAGTGTAATTCGAACAGCAGAAATTGAAGAGGATACTTGTAGAATGCAACTATTCATAAACCTATTCACAAGATACCAGACTTATCTTGAAAAAGAAACATAAAATATCAGTAGTTATTAGTATTATCAGTAATCAATAAATAATTTAACAAAGAAGAAACTATATTTAGAAAAAGGCAGGAAATGATTGAAGACCTGATCAAATGAGTACATAAGCTTCTTCACATAGTGCCTAGTCTATACATTTCACATATATGAAAACATTCTAATATACCTGAGTCTGGATTCTGGTTATAAATCACCAATAAATAAATCCCACTTCCACACTTTTCTATAAAAGTAAAATCAATGATAATTTCAAGAGAAATACTCTTGAACATGCCCTTGCTGTGTACAGGGGAGAGTATGCACTATAGCACCACAACACTGTATCTCAGAGACAGTGGAACACTAGGGTTGTAGTTATACTGCTAAATAAAGGGGGACTGGAAACTGATTCATGGTTCAGACCTGAAGGACAACACAATGGCTTGCACCCATACCTTCTCCCAGAAGAGAAGGTACTCTATGGCATTTTTTAATTATTTTTTTTTAAAGTATTATTATTATTATTATTTTTCTTAAAGAGAGCTATTTATTATTGCTCAAAAAATGATCCTGACAGTGAACTGAGAGTTGAATACTATGGATAAGGGATCTATCACAGGTAACCTCAGATGCTGTATCAGTGGTTATTTTGGGGCATGATGCAAAAATGGAAAAGAGATTTATTATAAGATTGATCCTGGACTATGTTCATTGTAAAACTATAATTCAGATTCAGGTGGAGTCAAGACCATTATTTCTTACTGAATATGTTATTACTTGAAACAAGAGAGCTTGGAATAGTACGGTTTATGAAAAGAAAAAAAAATCTCTCTTTTTCTAGGTGTATTCTAATGAAATTCCTCGTAAGCTCAATTATTTATTCCTTTTATGGTCGCTGAGCTCAGATAGCATTCAGCATTAATATTTTTTTTTTTTTTTGCCAGATTACTTCTTAGAATATTCTGTTAAATAAATTTGACTTTTGTCAGTTAATCTATTATCTCTCACCTCAAACTACAGGGTGTGAGTAGGATTTCTAAATGGAAACATGAGCACGTTATCATATACAACTACTCATTATTGCAAATTCTTTCATATTTTGCTGACATTGAATTCCAACAAAATATATCAGAATCTTTAAAATGGCTAAATCACTTAACATTTTACATACTACAGGAGTTTAATACCACAGAAAAAAAACAAATTGACAAGATTGTGCTTGTTTTTTTTTTTCAAATATGACCCATATCCCAAACATTATACAAAAGGCATAAGAAAAATACTAAGAAAATTAAAAATGGCTTAAATACCTAACCTTATTGTGTCATAGATAGGATTTGATGGAATCATTGTTTTTTTTCTAACTCACCTAGGCTTTTATAACTGTCTTTCCAAATTAGTTTATCCTTTCTGAGTTTTGTTCCCAAAACAATGTTGATTAATCTTGTATGCTCTTATAATAACTTCCCGCAATGTCAGTTTCTTCAAAACTCATCTCTGACTGAAGTTAATCCAGAGCCTTCTGAGTCCTGGTATTTTTTATTTTTTTTTTCACCCTTAAGTGGTGATTGATTGATACAAGCCTTCTTTCTTTCTGTTTAGAGGTTCGGCCTGGCACCAGATGTGTACCCATCACTCAGCAACAAACAGAACATTGATGTGCTATTAACACTGTCTTAGCTGAAACCAAGACATAGAGAGGATGCAGTGCAGGGCTAACTTCACTTCTTGCACCTCCCACATGCACACACTCAAACAGAAACCCATGTGTATTACATATCATATGTGTTGGTGTCATGGTGAGTAAAACACAGTTATTACCAATAATAATATTTCAACCCACCTAATGTTGTCACAAAAGTAAACAGAATTAAAACAAACAAACAAACAAAAACATGGATGAAGGAAGAATGTTCAGTGAAATATGGAGACAGATGAGTACTTTTTTGGTGAAACAAATAATGTGAAACTATGGTTAACTGATAAGGAAATTGTGTCAGTTTTGAAAGATTACAAATTGAAAATACATAATGTGCAAAAGCTTGCTGCTAGACTAGAAGCATATCAAGGAATGCTTAATAAAGACAGAATAGCAGAACTGAGAAAAGTCTGTCATCTTAACAATCTTCTGTTTTTTAAAAAGTTAGGACTCAGACTTTCTAGAATATCTAGATGTAAGTTAGCAAATCTTATTGCAAAAAATAAAAGTCATTTACTGATAGTGTGTTTATCAAGCAAAGTGTGGAAAGCTTGACAGATATAGTTTTTTCTGATTAAGAAAAATGAGATTTTTCAAAAATCACTTTGTCTCACCAGGCGATAGCCAGGTGAACTGAAGAAACAGGAAAAACTGTTAAAAGAAATTTGTAAAGTAGAGCTGCAAGATTCTGATTGTATGCTTTGGTAATAAAGTACTGATGTTAGAGACAGATCTCAATTTGCCTTTTTTATCAGAGATATTGATAATGAATATGATGTCAGTGAAGGAATGGTTTCTTTTATGCCATTAAATGAAACAACTAAATCTCTTAATTTGTATGAGCTAGTACAAAATGTATTAAAGTGATTTTCCTTAACCTTTGTCAGTCTATCCAGTACAACTACTGATGGCGCCCCCACGTTGGTAAAAAGGAGGGACTATGCTGCCAGCATCTTGTATTTGATGAAATATTACTGTTTCATACATCAGGAAAATCTGTGTGTAAAAGTTTTAAAAATGGATAATGTCATGCAAATTGTCATCCAATTTGTGAATTTCATAAAATCCAAGGGACTAATAATTGCCAATTCCAGGAGTTCCTTAAAAGTATGGATGCTGAATGTGGGCACATTATTTACTTCTCTGAAGTAATGTGGTAATTTTAGTAAAATCCTAAAAAAATTTCATGACGTGTGAAATTAATTAAAGTTATTTAAGGAATCAAAAGGAAAATTTGTTTCAGAACTTGATGCAAAAATGGCTCAGAGAATTATTATTATTATTATTATTATTATTGTGTGTGTGTGTGTGAATTTGACCAGTCATTTAAACGAGTTAAAAATGTATCTTCAAAGTGAAAATTGACTTCCCTCTGCTATGTTTTGAACCATAACAATTTTCAAAATGAAACTTAGATTATGGCATGCTCATGTTATGGCAAATAATTTCATTCATTTTGATGAGCTGGCTAAATACAGTCCTGTGAATACTGAAAAATATGCAGCCTTGTTTTCCTTTCTGATAAAGGAATTTTAGAATTTTAGCACTACTCAGCAATGAATTAAACATCATTGTGTTATCAACGTAGTTCTTCTCCTGAAGTCAAAGCATAGCATAATACCAGAGACTATGAAAAAACTGACTGTCCCAGTTGAAATCAGGACACACCTAGATTTTGCTATAACGAAGGCTAAGTAAGAATCAAATTAAATACTAAAATTATGAAAGCATTCATTATTGAACAGCTTTAGTTTTCCTTGTAAGTATTGTTCCTCTGTCATAGCAAAATAATTTCAAATGAATTCTGTTTGAATAAATTTGCCAAGCCAGGGACATCTTGCTATCCTGTAGTCAGTGTAGTATTGTGATATATCTTTATGTATCATTATAAAATGAGTTGTTGTATATTTTCATTGAGAAATGAAAAACAACAAAGTCAAAACTTTCTTTGCAAATAATATTCTGGATTCTGTCCCTAAGTCCTTATTTTATTCTGTGTACTTTCAGACTCTGAGCATTAAAATATGTCTGTTTCTTTTTCTGCAAAATCTTCCCATTGAACATTGCAAATAGACTATGATTATTTATTTATTAACATCACATTCATATATATTCTATGTATTATTTAACTTGAGGGTCATTGTATTTGTATATGAGTGAGAATAAGAGGGCTAACTCATGTCAAGAAACAAATCATTTTTTTTATGCTGCTTAATGTATACATCCAGTTCCAAATATCACCAAACATTTATTAAACACTGAGCTCCCTGAACAAAAATTCAATTGTGCATCACACCCTTGATTAGATGCATTTATTTCTGAAAGGGTAATTACTTTTAGTAGGTATATTTTATTGTTATCAGTCTGAGTCAAAATCCATGCATCCATAACCTAGTAACACCATCTGAATTGTCTAATCTTGCCTTGCCTACATTTGTCTTCAGATGGAATGAAACAGTATTATCACCAGTTTCTATCATTTTCAGCTATGTTTTTTTTTGATGGTGTTCTCCCTCCTTGCCATTCTCTTTCCAGCCAGACCATCACAGTACTAATTGCTTTCTGGTCTAGGCTAACTTGCGGAGAAAATGGCACCTTGCTTGACAGCTGAGGATGATCTGAGCCAACTAACTACAGTGCTGACCTGGTTTAAACAAGATTTTGGAGGAATGAATATGCAGATCAAAACCACAGTAAGTATCCAATATGACTGTGAGTCAATCATCCTACCCCATAAGCCATAAGTAGCCCAAGAGCCCTTGAGCTCTCCTGCACGACAGGATCTCTCCCTGCAGTATAGATGCTTCTTGAGGTTACACCTGCTGTGTTGTTTCCTTACACCTGCTGGTGTGTTTCTCTGTGCCTTGACATCAAGAGACTCATTGCCGATACTGATCCTCAGTAAATGACTTATGATTTGTTAAGCTTCCTTAGGTTCACTAAGTTTGTATCTTAGAATGGTTGCGCACATACAATCCTTTAAATATAAGATATTGACCAAGTCTGGGACTAGGAGTGTATTCAGCCACATCTAGTCTCCCTACCTCTGTGGTTCAAATACTTTAGAAAGCAAGGGGTTCACTCTGAACCTTCTAATGCAACAAGACAGTCTCCTCAATATTTAGACATAAACTGTTGACCAAGTCTAGAACTAAGCTGAGATCTAGCTGTGCCTGGACTCCCCTCAGAAAGAGTTTAAAAAGCAAGGGTGTCCACTGTGAACCTTGTGACTCAATGGGAGAGACTCCTGAATGAAAGTTTAACTCTGTCCTCTATACAGTAAATATGTGTATTTGCCTTCTCAAATCTTATGATAGTAATAAAGTAGTAACTTAAATTTTACTTCAAAAATAAGTTGGCATTAAGTATATTTTAAAAATCTATATTTTGTTCATATTAAAATTTCAGAAAATTAATTGAGAGCCTTATAAAGATATCAGTTTTTCTGTGCAGTTTCCTTAGGAAACAATGCACCATGAGATGAAAAAGGTAGACTTCAAAGTTGAAGCATAGCTAATACTTCTTATATAGTTAAATTCGCACACATACGACTTTTAGAAAGTATACATTTCCATGTCAAGATCCATGCAGTTATTATCACAGTATAGACTTTTATTCCTTGTATTACCTTCAGCCTCAACATAGGTCAAATTCTGTGTGATTGCTAAGTACCTGTTGTGAATGTGAGTGAATGTTATAATTTTCACTCTGGAAACTTTTCACTGCTTTAGTAGTTCAGTGACCCAAGAGTCCTTGCATGCCAGCATTCTTTGAAAGATTAAATTTGAATATTTATGTAGATCAGGAGAAAAAGTCACTGTTAGAACTGCAATTTAAAGTGGCATCTTAGTCAAGTTCCTCTAGTCTTTACATCAAGTTTGGGAGATGGGGAGCAGACTTACTCTTTCTAATTTATTTTTTCTAACTTTTCTTCTAAGTTTCATTTTAAAATTTATATTAGTGGAAAGTTTGTTAGTTTCACTCCATCTCATATTCTTTAGATGTTCAGAAAAAGAAAAAAATACATAATAATAATAATAAAATTTACCTAGTTTTCAATAAATTATATGTAGAGAGACTACCATACTTAAAATCTGTTGATCTGTTAGAGATGTTTGTCTTGGTGTGGAGGTACCTTAGGGGAGAATCTAAGGGTTTTTATTCACTTGCTTGAGAACAGTTGTCTAGAACTACAAATGGCTTGTCTTGTGTCATATTTGCCACTTCTGTCAATTGTCAAAGCATCCATACAGCCTGATAGTTATGAAGTAGAACCATATATCTTCTAAACAGATTCCTGGATGCCAAACTGTACATTGTAGGTTAGCAGATATGACTTAAAGCTACAAGAAAGGCAGGAAAGAGGATATGGGGAAGTATAGGCATGTCAGACTGAACTTGTTACCAAGAAATTTTATGGAGCATTTCATCTTAAATGTCATTACTATTAAAGACCCGATAACTTGATCGTCTTGTAGGGATATGTAGAAGGACAGTGTCTGCTTGCTTAGGATTATTTGGCCAAGGGTCCTTTTCCAGTGAAACAAAGGATCATAAGAAAGGGAAGTAATGGTGGGAATTTAAGTCTTTTCAGTCACATAAATTTATGAGAATATATGACAATGTGGAAATGCTTATTCTGGTAGGATTGTGTGGTTGAGGACTTCCAATTGCAAGCAACTTCCCAGTTTAACTAATTGATGAGCTATCAAAATACAAGTGTGACTTACAGGAAGAATAGATTTTACAGCTGATAATATTCAGACCCAAAGGGTCACCTGGATGGGGAGGGATACAGAAAACTGCAGAGCTCTGCAAACCAATAAATGGATGTGCAGAGTGAAGGGGAAACAGAAGGAAAAACGAGGAAAGGTGGATTAAAAGTGACGATTGTGTATAAAATAGGACTGGTTAGCACACTTGTCTAGCTCAACCCTGTGCCTGATCACTGCAGTGTGTCCTGTGTTTTTAATATTTTCTCTAAATATTTTCTCTAAATATTTTCTTCATTATCTCTCCGTACTTTTATACTCTGTTTCCTGTGTGCATGTGAGACTAGGGTGTGGGTGAGTGAAACTCAGTGCCAGCTCCTGAAGTCAGACTGGGAAACATACACACCAGCCTAGGGCTCCAGCTACCAGAGTGAATGTGGGGGTTTCAGCACCAGCAGCAAGTGGGACCTGTGTGTGTGAGTGGAATTGGTGTTAGATACTGGAGTCAGATTGGGATGTAGTACCTGTGAAATGAGGTTTCAGCTATGGTAGTGAGCAGAGGTCCTAACTCAAATATCTTGAGGTCATGCCCTGTTATTGTTACTGGTGGGACTGAGTTGACCAGGTGTCAGCTACTATATAGCCTGACCCAGGAGTGTGGGCATCTGCAGACTGTGGTGACACCTGTTGGAGATGAAAAGGCATCAAGAAGAAAATAAAATTCACAGAAAGTAAGATTACATTGTATTATTGTTATCTGTGAGAACTTATAGAGAATTTAACATCTAGGTAACCGGAGATCACTATCAGTTCAAACTCATTATTTACCATTCATGGATAAATAACATCTTTTTCCTTTAGTTTTTCTCTGCATAAAGAGATCAACTCATCTGCATAGAGCATATTTTTTGTTATTTACTACAAGATTATAAAATGAAAACACTTCGTACAATTAATTATTTTACTATTGAGTAGAAGTAGATTAAAGCTTTCAGTTTTAAAGATAAACCCAACAAACTAAACTTATTTATTCCCAGGCCTACTTACAGGTTCCATAATTTAATTTCAGTTAAGTACAGAATCCATGTACGTTCTCAATTATTTATGAAAGGAAACTGGAAATTTGTTCTAGCAGTCAGTAGAGTTGGGAGTGACAGCACTATATTAAATTACTTGTGATGCTGCATTTGAAATACTAAGCTTGGCATTGTTTCTCTGAGGTTTTCACTACTGAAGAGATATAGAGCACTTGGTAACTTTTAGCGTACTTTATACAGTAACACATCCCTTCTTCATAAGACTAATTTACATGCACATCAGTCAGAAGTATTAATCTTGAACCCATTCTTTGGCTGCTTTCTCTAAATCAATTCTTAGTAAAATAATATCCACAAGTATATTAGACAGCTTTAGTGTCCTGAAGATTTATTTTGAACATAAAATAACTCATCATGTTCCCTATAAAGAAAACCCTTGGACTTGGATCAACAAAATCCCTTGTGCAAAGATGGATCTTTTCTCATATTTATATGTGTTGATTAATTATTTACAAAGTTCATGTTTTAAGTAGCTATACTGTTAAGTATAAGGAAGTTTAGAAACTCCTTTATGCGAATGAGCAATTTAATTTCATAAAGCTCTGCCTGGGGATGGATGAGGAGCCAAGAGAGTGTTTATGATTCAAGAAAGAACAGAGAAAATTGTCTGCTACAGGCCACCTGACCAGGAAGGCAGATGAACCATGCTGCAGATAGAGAAGAATAACCTCATATTTGCTGGCCCTGACCATCACTTTGATTATCATGTGATTTGTTGGAGGGAAAATTCAGAAGCTGAAGTCTCCAGACCTTAGAGGCTAGGTGAGTGTGTACTGCTGCACCTGAGGAAAAACAACCCCATGTACATGCTGGGGGCACCCAAATGAAAAGCAGCCTGGAAGAAAATGATGCTTGCAAAGGATCACTAAGATGACGGACTAGAACATCTCACATATGAGGAAAGACTGAGAGAGTTGGAAAGATACAAAACAGAGGAAGAGAAAGCTAAGGGAGGAGTTTTTCTTTGAGGACCTGGAAACTGAGCAAAACACTCCAGAAGTGATCTTAATAGAAAAAGGAAAGTTACAGGAAAAATTGCTTCCTCAGATTTCAGGTTGCACAATCCATAATATAGTCCAAGATGCAGATGACTTTCCTTACTGACAAGATATTGTTTCTGAAAAATGTTTAATACACTAGGACCCCCAGGTCTATCCCTGCAAAACTCCTAGACTTGTCCACCCTACATAGTTGGACAATGTCTGTCTATTCCTACTGGATAATTAATCTCTCTTCCCAGCTCTTATAGTTTCTTTTTGCTTCCGAGCTCAGTCACACATGCCATGTCTACCATTCTAGTACTCTTAATGCAGAAATCGACTCTTCTTAGAGGAAGTTTTCTTTGAAAAAGAAAGGGCTTTTATGGGCTCTTCTGCTCTAAAAGACAGTACCCCAGAATATCTTACTGAACAGATTTTAGAAAAGCAGATTAAATCTACTGTGCTTCTATCCATTTTCTTGCAGTGACTGCAGGAAAAGTTGCAATTTACATCTTAGCTGATTATTTGTTATTTGTGAATAATTATCTTCCTTATACTGATATATCTACTTGAGGCATGCAGTAGGTTATTATAATGTGTTAAAAATCAACTTTAAAGAAAAAAAAAATATTTCAGACATTTATATGATGCTTATTTTTTGTCAGACTTTTGTTTATTCATAAAAGCTACATTTCTATGTAAGTATAGGGAGGGGATACATCCTGATGCTGCAAATAATTTTACATTAAATGTTAATTTCAGTTAGAGATAAGATTTTACAGCATTTTGCAATTTTTTTTAAAAAAGATCCATTTGAGATTTAAAGAGTGATATACCTAAGCACTTGACAAAAAAGCATTATGGGATTTGTCTCAAAGTAAGGCATTAAAATTAAATGTGTACATGTACATATGGTGTGCAAATTCTTTTTTTATTTATCAAAGATTTAGGACTCACTTCAGGCTCTTAAACACGGGTGTTTATGACTAACCAATATGCACAAGTTTATTACACTCAATTTCAAGCTGCCTTTTCAAAAGGTTGTACTGTACCTAGTTGGTCTGCAGGAAATCCCATAGTTTCATTATGATGCAAATGACAGGTAACAGAAATAAGCTCAGACTGAACACAGGCAATAGATACTAGAAAGTCATCCAGCTCATCTTCAGGTACCTATCTTGCACTTAATTCTTTTGTACATATGTACATATGTAGTGTGGTTCTATACCAACATTTGAGTCTGGATCAAGAGTCTACATTTAAAAAAGAACTCTTGACTGTCCTACTTACAGTTGAAGTGTACAAGCAAATGCAGAAATAATCAAATCCTCCAGTGATCTTTATGTGTATATAAATACAAACATATATATATATACATATACTGTGGGTATCAGATCCTCAGAATCATATTTTTTTATTTCAGTAAGTGCTATATAATGAAAACTTTATGTTCAAATGAAAAACTGTTTGAGGATTCTTACTCATGATATTCAAGTGTATGGGATGAAATTCTACAAATCAGGTGGTTTATTAGACAATTTATCAGACTTTGCTGTCTTCTTATCCATTTATTGCAAAGAAATTCCAAAAGTGCATGAAAAACAGTTGCCAGTCTCTTGGTTGTAGAAACTCTAGTAATTTTATTAGGAAAACCATATATATAAATATATATCATATTAAATATCCACATAATAAATCTGACAAAATGTTTCCAAGAATCATCATAGTTCAGCCCATTAAAAAAGAAAAAAAAATCATAAGAAAAAAATGAACAATTATTTGATCAGCTTTTAATACTAGTACTAAATAGTTCACTTTGTCAGCAAAGATCTTGCTAGTAGTTTCTATTTTTTTTTTTTTTTTAACCCACTCTTCAGAAGTCACTGTGTAGACTAAATAAATAATTCCTAACATACAGTCTACAATGAATTTAGATTTGCCACCATGTAGATTTCACAGAGTGTCTGACTATCTATGTAGTTTTTGTGCATCCTGATTGAGTGGCTGGGACATTTAAAAGATAAATGTAATTAATACCAATGACTTGTTAATATATTTAAGTCTTCTGAGTCTCTTTCATTCAAGAACATGATAAGAACAATTTATGATTCCCAGGCAAAATTTAAGAATTGGACAATATCTTTGCATGGAAATCAGAAGGAAAAGTAACAAGGTATGTCTTAAATTCTGTACTTCAGTTTTGTATTGATTTCTTCACAATGGATATTTAGCATCTCCTTCCACTTGTCATTATTATTAGTTGACTTCTTACAAAGCAAAATGCTACATTTTTCTTTGAAAAACTAGACAGCAATCATACTTTTGGTTGTAGGCAAAATTTTATGGACAAAAGAGTCCAGTAGTGGTTCTGAGGGTTCACTCCACTGAGATCTTGTTTTTGACTGGATATATATTCCTAAAATATATGTCTTCTGTAATATCTTTTATAAGTATTCTAAAAATGAAGAAAACTAGTTTGAAAGCTGCAGAAAAGACTCCCCAGCTTTGCTCTGGAACTAAGTTTTTCGTTAAGTAGAGAGTACTGGACATTTACCATACTGAACGTAAACCTTAGGCAGGAATTCTGGACTAACTGTGCTGGAGATGAGATGGGATAAACAAACAGTGAGTGAACAAGGACTGTATTTTATTGCTTATGATTTTTTGACTGAGACATGTGGAGTTTTGATTCGCTTCCAAAGAATAAGTATTTGAAGTGTAAAATGCATAAATAGAATCTGTGCTATTCCTTACACAGAAGGGAAATTAAACCATGTCTTGGAAAATCCCAAAATCCTTAGCTTAAAGGACACGACAACTCCTCTGGTTTTCCTGCTGAGGAAAATGGTAGTTAAGTTTGCTTTTTTTTAACGTTCCTCAATCCAGTACTTAATTTCAGTGAGTTGTACTGTTCTCGCTGTTCTAATCTTAAAAATGAAAGAATTAAAAACAAAACAAACAAACAAACAAACAAAAACAGCTTTTACAGACTCTTGTAAAAGATAGTTTTGATCTACTACTACTTTTTGGCACCGAACAGATGCAGTTGTTTTGCTTTCTTTACTTGCAAGTAAGATCATGGTCAACATTAACAGAACCAGTATGGTATTTCTCTGTTACAGTCATTTTAAATAAATCCTTTACTCTGTGAACAAGGATGGCAGCAGTAAAATTAGTAACAGTCAGTAATTCATACATAAACTTTTTTTTTTTTTTTTAAATCTCTAAGTATGTATTTTTAATTGTTGCTCTGTTTTTCAAATCACACTTTTTCTTTGATTTGAAAATGAGCACAGAAAAAAAAAATACCTCAAAGATAAAAGAAATGATCACCCATGTCCTACACTCACAATAAAAAAATTCAAAGGCATCAGTCTCCAGAAAAAAGACCTTTACCCAATGGCAGTCAGCCCTTAATTGGGGTCTAGGAGAGGTGGAGCCACACTCCACTCCATTTGGTCACACAGGTGAATTGTCTTCACCTGTGCTCCTGTGGCTGCCTCAGTGCTTGGCTCAGGTGATCAGTCAGTGTTTCAGGCCACAATTCAACAGTTCCCATACACACATGATGTCATATGATACAAAATAACTTCTAGCATCATTCAGATCAATCTTTTTGGCTTCTCCTATCCCCTGCTACTGTATCATAAAGGCCTTCTCTGGACATACTGATGTGCTATTACTATTGCCTCAGCTGAAACCAAGGCACCAAACTAGGTAACAGTGGTCTTCTTAATGTCTCATGAATTCTCTCAAAACCTACAGTTCTGAAGTAGGAACTTGTTTCTATGTCATTTATGTATAAAAACACTTCAACAATTTTGGATCTAGTATGTGACCTGCAGATTACCCAGTAGTACCTTTACCCTTTATCTAAAATTTGGGAATTGCCAATCATTAAATGATGTAGATGGCTTGTACCATTTTCTGCATTCATATCCTTATTCTGTTTTATTTTCTAGTATAGATGTAGCCAGACAAACCAATATGTGCTAAATGTCCAGAATTCCTTAATTTGTCCACATGTGACAATTAACCAGTTTGTGTAGCCAGCGTTCAAGGCTCCTGCTTGAGCTCTGTCATGACTCAAATGGAAAAAGTACCTCAGCATTTTCTAGATTGTTCAGATGACAGTATTAACTAGGCTTGCTCTGAATTATGGCAATGCACTCAGGCTATGACTGTATTAGCAACTGTGGTGAAATAGATATAAATCTGAAGAATAAAACTGTCAGTGCTGAGTACCCAATGTCCAGCCTACGGAATTAAAACACTTCATTTTGAAGTCTGGTTCCATAAACTGAATGCATATTAGCAACTGGATCAGATTACATATCATTTGGAATGTATTTTCTTGTTTCCTTTCCAAAAAATAACTCTTTTCTGTGATATGTGCATTAAATTGAGGCATTTGGGAGATTTGTTTCAAAACAGTCTTGTTGGGAAATAAAATTCTAAGGAAAGATATGCACACAGTAGACTGCAGTGAGTTCAGTGCACAGCAATAATACTGATCACCACTGAAAAACAAAGAAAAATCAAATACTGCTGTATGACACTTGTCATTGTAAAAATATTATCTTAGAATGAGGAACAGTTTGATTCTACTCCCTCATTATTTGTTACCTTCTGTTGGGAGACTGAGTTTTCTGTGTAAGGGTTAACGAGTGCATAGAATGTAGTTCTAAGTAGGATGAGTGCTTTGGAATAGTTGAGTTACAGCCTGTAGATTAGGGAGCTAGTGGGTGGGGGGTTTGGGTAGGTGTGTGTACAGGTCTTCTTGCATGCACTGGGTGTGTGGTGGGTGTACATGTCTGCATGGGAATTAGGATAATATATAAAGAATGTGATAGAAAAGAATATAAAAGAATATAATTGCATAGAATCACGCAATTGTTAAGGTTCCAAAAGGCTACTATAATCATCTAGTCCAGCCATCATCCCATCACCACCATGCCCATTAAACCATGTCTTTCAGTGCCACATCAACATATTTCTTGAAAACCCGGGGATGTTGACTCTACTACTTCCTTGGGCAGCCTGTTCCAGTGCCTTTTCAAGTTCTTTGTTCACCTCTCCAAAACGTCAGCCTTCTCACTCCAGAGTCATCTACAACTTGAGTGTCACAAAACAGACTTTTCTCCCAGCCTGAATTGTTTTTCTTGTCCTGTGAAGTCTTGGATGCTGTATGAAAAAGAGCAAGTACCTCTATAATGATTTCTAGAATATACTGTTATCTGTGATGTTCATCCTTTTGTGATCATAGGGTCTTCATAGGGTCATAGGTCTGAATCAGGATTCAGATCTATGCCATAAATACTACACAAATTATTCTATGCTAAAAAATAAATTTAGCAACAAACAACTCTATATGTCTGTTAGCTTGTGAACAGTATATTTTTATTTCACTACATATAAATCTACGGAAATAATAAGAATAGAAAAAATATTCATAATATTAGTGAATTCTATTTTTATCAGTTTTATCTTATTTTCAAGTCTGCCAGCAAGATGGATCTGCTTTACATATTCATTGCTAGTGCCTCATAAAGTAGATTATGATACTTATCATTATTTAGGATTCAAGAATATCTGCATTTCTCTGTAGTATACAGTTTCCAACTACATTTTGAAAACTCATTTTTAGTTTTGTAGAATGGAGTTCATACGCTTGGTAACAAACTGGTTCTGAGAATATATTAGTTCTAATTTGGAAGTCTAATTATAAATGCTGCTGGGAAGGTCATATTTCAAAAATAATGATGTTAAATCTCTCCTGGTAGGAAAGGTCTTAGAGTTTCAGAATCTCTTTCGTTCTGCTTAACTGATTTGTAATTCCTTGCCATCATTATAAATATATAAGCATTGCCTCATAACATGATAAAATATTCAAGTTTTTTGGAATCAACACTTTTCTGTTATTTTCCTTCTGATCTAAAATCTAAAGTTGATGAATGTCAGGTTCCTACCTCTGAGAGGTTTGAACAAACAAAAAAGAGATAGAAGACAGCACCATAAGCTTAGTGGGCTGATTATTATAAAAAACTTCTGATGTCTTCGGACTGAAATTAAACACTTACTTCAGAAGAATACTTACTAGAAGGATAATGTAAACCTAGATGTAAAATGCTTCACCTTGAATTATAGCTTTAAGTTTCACAGTTTATTTTTCAGTTCCCTTGTTTAATAATGATAATAATAATAATAAAGCTAAACATATAGAACAGATACAAAAATATCTTTGTACAGAACTCAGCTGTAAAGGTTTTTTACCTTGGAGAAAGCTGGAAAACTTTTAATATTTCCTTATTTTAAATATTCTGTGTAATTATTCAGACTATTTTGATAAAAAAAATAAAATTATTAAAAAAAAAAAAAAGTAGTTAAATTAATTTGTTTTTTCAATTTTCTTCCCAAGAAATATGACAGTAGTAAGCTGTGAAGAGATATAGTTTATAAAATTCTGGATACCTTTTTTACAGCCTGCAGTTTTAAAAAATGTGGTCATCCTTTATACTACAGTATTACTGTGGGAAATAAAAAAAAAAAAAAAAAAAAAGATGTTAAAATTAAGGAGTTGTTTAATACACTTTTATTTGTCTAGGC
The DNA here is from genome assembly GCF_039878825.1 of Excalfactoria chinensis. Taxonomy (NCBI): domain Eukaryota; kingdom Metazoa; phylum Chordata; class Aves; order Galliformes; family Phasianidae; genus Excalfactoria; species Excalfactoria chinensis. The sequence continues at coordinate 140,025,680 of NC_092825.1, forward strand.
TTCTAGAGGAAATTAAAATCCTCAGTTGTCTTCACAGATACAAACTTTTTCTAATGCAGCTAAAACATGAATCTATTTTCAGGTGAATTTAGGAATGCTGAAATTGTCTTAGTAGTCTTCATTAGCACATATTAATGTAATTTGCATGAAACTGTGTAGTCCTGTTACTTAATCCTTTGTTTTGTTTCTGGAAGGATTGAAAGGAAGGATTGTACCAAATTACATTTTTTATATAGAGATAAGTAGCCATTTTAATTTAATTTTAATAGCAGTCAATCATTAGAAGAAAAAGTTGTGCATTGATATATGTGGAGATGCTCCCATGTCTCTAGAAGAGAGAGGAACTAGTGGAAGGAATACTTCCACTAAGTAGGTAACTGTAAGCCTTGTACAAAGCTCAGAGAGAGTGAGAACATATTTTTATTTACTTTTCTGTGATTTAGGTTTTTATATATTTGTATGTTATATATTTAATCCCTCCTATGTTCAGTTTCCTTTTACAGCATGAAACCGGAAGAGTTTCTTGCATTTACAGTGTAAGTTCTTATTCTTGCCCCATTTGATTACATAGTTTATATATTTTCTGTCTTGTCATAATGTTCAAATGTTTTTTTCTCCTCCAGACTTACAAAGAAGGTACACCAACAATAGCTTCTTGAATGTAGACTGAGAGACCTTCAGGATAAACAATTCTTGATTCTCCCTGCAAAATGCACTTTGAACACTATAAAACTAAATCTGCTCTGTCTTTATCATGTTTGTTAGGCATCTGGAAAAATTTTATATTAGGTAATAGCTTTGCCTTGCTTTTCTGTGATTCTGAGTGCCTTCAGTTCATGATGAACTTCAAGGCAAGGAGATAGGTGTCTCAAATTCTTGTTGCAAACCATCTTTCAAAAATGAATTGTCTTCAATAGCATTTAATTTGCAGGACAAAAAAATCCTTTATTTTTCTCTAAAATATTTGTTGAATTTGTGAATTTAAATATAGATTTTAATCAATCTGCTGTATTATATGACAGTGAGCTTGAGATAAGTAAAATACTATCCTGCTATGTTACGTTCTATTTATTCACTTCTGGATACACCATATGTGATTAAATTCATGCAGAAACATCCAGAAAACATGTTTTGCAGAGTAATCTTTCTGGATAAATTAAACCTTGATTGGAAACCTGAAAGTCCTTAGATAGTGGCAAAATTCGGCTGCCAATGTAACTGAAATTTAAGAGAAACTATTGTGGGCTTTGAATAACATCCACGTTTCTGCTTAGAAAGTACTTTGACATTGTTCGTGACATTGTAAAATCATTATCCATGTGTGTGAAGGAAGAAAATAAATACTTTTTACACATAATATCTACGCTTCAGGAATCTGTGGTATGATGAGTAGAATTTTCTAATATTCTTTATCTTAGAAAGACTATAGAACATAAAAATATGATGTCAAAAATAAATAGAATTAAAATAAAAATATTTTTTATTCTCTGAGTAGTCTTTGTGAGACCAGAAATATTAAAGAGATATGTAACAAAGTGAATAATTAAGAGTAGAAGGTTTCTAATGTTACTTGAAGGATAAGGCACAATTCCCACTGTGTTCTCTGATCCATTTGCTGATGTGCTTAATGAAATAAGAATAAATTAATATCCCTCCACAGTTATTTCACTATCCTTTTTTTTTTTTAGTTTCTCTACCTTGACACAAGTTTTAGCCCAACACTAGTTTATAAACCATCTGAGATGAGATAGAAATATTTTCAAGAACAACTAGATGGTCCCTTTCATTTTGCCGAAGACGAACAACAGAAATCACATAATCTCAGAAACTGTTTCCCAATTATTTGTTAAAATATAGGCCATGTGAAGAGTTTTGTGCTTTTTCACAATCAAAAATTTGTTCTATGATGTGTATTAATGCATCTCTGTCACTCTGAAAGTAATGCCTCCTTTCCATGGAAACTACAACGGTTACAAAGAGCGCAGTAACACTGATATAACATTTTCTTAGCTAGAAAACATTGTTTTCAACATAGACACAGTGATTAACTATGCATTTTCACCAGCAATGAACAAAAGCCTACATGCCATGCTTGTTAAAAATCTGCATGGCAGTCCAGAAAGTGCCCTGTCTTTCACACCTCCGCCTCTGCTCCTGAAACACACCACCTACTAATTGTGCTAATATTCACTCTTTTGTCTGCATAAATGTTCAACAAGTTTTGATGTACAGAAATGGGTCCAGCTTTTTTCACCTGGAGAAATTCGGTAGCTACCACACCAGCAATATCCACCTCTGACTTCACGGGCCAACATAATAAATTAGGAGACATTACTTTTGGAGTAGCTTTCACGTGTGGGAGTCAGAAAATGTCAAGTAGAAAAGAGTGTTAGTTAAGGCAAGATCAGAATTAATTATGATATAAATGGATTAAATGAATGTTTTGGAGTAGACTAAGAAAGAAAAATGATTGATGTTGCTTCCCACTGTGCATGCAAAAGAATCTGAAGACCATATAACTATTAATTTGCTACTAAATATACCACAGCCTGAAAAAGTAACAAATTTTATAAACTCCTGCCTAAGGAATCATTCTCATTATTTTTCAAAGTACAATTATATGTTTTAATTCCCCATGTGAAGTTTCAGACAGGATCAAAGTCCTGAAGTGCAAGACTTCAAATCATAGCACCCTGCATAGCGATGGGTTTATCATTTTGTTGTGTTCTTTGTTCTTTGTTCCTAGTTAGTACTGCCAAAATGCTCTCACATCACTTGCTCCAGAAATTCAGTCACAGGAGAAAAGGAGAAAGGTGTTTCCTTTTGAACTACATTTCATAGGTCAAATACTTAACGCAGCTGATAGGTTTAATAGTGATTGTTCTTTGAGTGTCTCTTTTTTTCTTTTTTTTGCTACTTAAGGCCAGTTAGGAGGTCACGAATTATCAGTGGCAGCTCTTGGTTGTTAAGAAAAAGAACAGGTTTCCCTGGGCTTTAGCAGCTCTTTCACAGTTTCCTACAGAAACTGACAGTGTTTTCTGGAAGTGAGCATCTACTCTTCATGAAAATACAAAACAAAACAAAACAAAAAAAGCAACAACTACAACAAACACAAAAAAAACTCCACCAGATATTTTTTGCTCCCAAATAAATAATTACTATATATTGGTTTGGGAAATTTGAACACACACACACACACACACACACATTTTTGATCCTTTTTCTTTCTAAAGATGTTGTCAGGGACAAAGAGAGAATTAGTAAGTGAAAGATGAATTAAATCATCTAAAATGATTTAGATTTGAAACAATGTAATTAGAGTGTATGAGAGTTATCATTCTTATGTATTTGTAAATTCCACACAGTTTATGCACAGAGTGGAGAAATTAGTCATTAAAGCACTACCAAAATGTTCAAATGTTCAGTTCCTATTTATTAACACAATGTTTTCCTGTGGCTTAAAATGTATTTTCCCTTCTTTTAAAAATGTAACTATATAATGTAAAGCACTCTATCTGTGTGAAATACCCACTTCATAAGCAAGAAGTATAATTGCTGAGTGTAAGGGAAAACATAACAACTTTTGGTTTTTTTTGTAGAATTAGATAATCAAAATAGGATTGTAAATCTGAAAAAGAAAAGAAATCTAAATTTTAAATATAGAGATGTGACAAAGTCAAGACTGTCAAAGGAAAGAAGAAATGAATGTAATACAGAAAAACAAAAACCCTTTATTTTGACTGCTGATATTGCAACGAACCTTAATAAAGTATTTACATTTTGTAAATTGCCTACTATTGTTCATCAGATCTCTTTTAATTGAGTCAGGAAGACTACTTCACTGTCTCAAAGATATATCCAACACTGAAAAAACTACGTAGTGATGAAATAAGGAAAAAACAAATCACAGGCTGATCAGAGTCCCTGCTTAAATATGCCTGCTGAATTCAGATCTGATTTTAAGCTAGAAAGGCAATGACTAGTGAAAAAGATCACTTCAATTACAACCAGAATTTCTGAACACATTCTCTAGCATTGGTCTATGTACAGATGTAAACATTTTACAAGTTGGCTGGACCTGGTTTTGTAACTAGCAGGGCAGAAGGATTTGCAGATCTGCGCCTCTGGAAAGGGGAAACAGGACAGCAGCAATGATCTGTGGTGAAACAAAATAATTTACTAAATACAGTATCAGAATGAAAGATATGTATATAATACAATGCAACTAGAACTGAAGCTAATAAATCAAGTATAATGATAGAGTGTCTGAAAGGTGGAAAGGCCTCACCACAACACTGAGGTGAGCACAGTCAGGTTGAGCAGCAGGGAGGAGAGACAAAAAAAAAGGGAGGTCTCACGATCTTGCTGGTCTACTTGCAAAGTCTTCTGGGGTTTATAGTTCTTCTTTAACTTCCAGTTCACTGCATGATGTTATGATGTGGAAAACTAACAACCAAAAATCATAAAACCATAACAGAGATACCTACACAGGCATGCACACTTACATACATACATATGCATACTTAAATGAGCATACATGCATGTTTTGTTATCATTTCTTCAGTAACGCTAATGAATAAAGTAACTATGGGAATGGCAATATACTACCTAAAATTATGTTGACTCAAGAGCTACTGTTCAGTGAAAAGATAATGTGGGGCTCTGTGTGTAAATCAGCAACCCTAGCACACACACTGACATGATCAGCTGATAGTATCTTACTCCTACAGGACTCCTGCTGAGCTTGGCTGTGAGAAAACGGCTACCTTTCATGTCATAAGCTGTCAATTGGTTCAAACTGGGAACTCTGTGCAAACTGTGAGATAGGAGAAAGTGCTTTGTTAGATGCGAGCCATCATCTACTCTTGGAAAATTAAAGGCTTCCTGTCCTTACTGAGGTTTTTCACATTCTGCAAAACAGGTTGTGTTTCTCTTTGTGCAGCAGATTTGGATGCTGTCAGAAAATAAAAACAAGGAAAAAATATAGAAGTTTGAGAATACACGCCCTTTTAAGAACACACATTGGAGTGACATCACATTGTTTCACCTACTATGCTGAATCCTTCTAGATTTTCCTTGCTTTCTATGGGTATATGGATAATTTCAGAACTCTTTCTAAATGTTTTTAAAGTAAGTTATGTAGAAATATGCTTGTACAATTCTTCACCTGTTTCTAATGTCCTCTTATCCTCTATGCCTACAAAAAAAAAAAGTTCCCTTCAAGTTTTTTTTTGTTTTGTTTTGTTTTGTTTTGTTTTTTTTTCTTCTTTTTAGGCACCATTCTTTGTACAATGAGCTTTTTTTTTAAGAGGCCTTAAAAAAAAAAACAAAAAAAAACAAAAAACATTGGAAAACATTGGAAGACTGTATATCTTCAGAGACAGCAGGCAAAAATAAACAAACAAAAGAACTAAAAAACCTGGAAATAGTATCTCATTTCCGCCCCCCTTATCTCCCAGAATAGTTTAGAAGACCATAAATAAGATGTAACTGCGCTCTACCTGTGCTGCAATTTCCTTTTGAAAAAGCAATATATGTAAACAAAGTAGTGTTAAATATGATGCAAAATCGATCAAAGATGTGGCAAAGATTTTGCCTGAGGATCTTAACCAATATTAAGATAAAATTTCTTTCCAAATTAAAGAGGAAGCCTCAATATTGTAAGTCCTAAAAGTTTGTATTTAACACTGCAAGCTGTTTTGTTTCGTTCTATTTTCCTGTCTGTGAGACCATAGTCTTGAAAATAAGCTAAGTATTACTTGAAAGGAGTGTAGTTTTTAGCAAGGAGTTCATGGAATTACTCATGTTGGAAAAGACCAAGTCTAACCACAGACTAACCATAGTACCTGATTGTTATGTCCATTTCTGACTAGTAAAACTAAATGTTGTAGCACTGAGTAAAATACATCAGTAGTCTAAGCAAGTATGCTGTGTGATCATTCTCCATTTATGACATTTCTCAGTATAAGCTTTATCAACCAAGAGTATCTGTGGAGATATATTAACCAATTTGGATATTAAAAAGCTTTAAGGGCATACAACCAATATGAAATGAGTAAAACAACATTTTTTTCTTTGTTTCCTTGGTTATATTTTCAACTTTATTTCACTTTCTGTTGTTCATCACTAAAATGTCAATCAAGATAACAAATAGCTGAGATAAAGATTCTAATTCTTAAATCTGCTGCTGTTGTGTAACAAAATACCCAGCGGATATTTTTTTTGCAAGATAACCCAAACAAAAAGGACAGAGACAGATGATAGTTTCAATGTCATTGCACATCTTATCCCTGGATGCTTATGACCAGTTCCCAACCCCTGGAAATATGGGTAGCATATACAGCAATATGGTAAATATAATACATAAGCAGATAGTTAAAGTATACCTCTGCCCGCTTCTTTATCCTCATTTCTGGCTCCAGACTGTGGTAACATACTTAGTCAGGGAGCTGGGCAACCTGCTCTATGTACTAAATCTGGAGGTTAATGGCCCTGCCTGTGTCAGGGGTTTTGGAAACTGATGATCCTTGAGGTCCCTTCTAACTCAAACCATCCTGTGATTCTGTGACCCAAGTGCTGGATCACCAGCAGGATACAGGAAACATTTGTTATTAGTGTGGTTAAGTCTTTCAGTGTTATCAGTAGCTAAGTGCTGGGCTTCCAAGAGAAGATATCTATCCTAGGGCAGAGAATTTTAATAGCACAGTAAAGTTAAGCAGCAACATGCTCTAACTGGGACTTAAACAGGTACTGCTATTGGACAGCAACACCCATAGTCCTCAGTGGTAAGGAATGCCTCCTATTAATGTCTACTTCTAAAGACTGAGTGAGTCATCTGTACTCTTTATTTAAACCCCGATTCTTGGTTAAGATTGTATTATGCATGGCCTAATAAGAATTTGACATGGTTTGCAGAGGGTCCATCTGGATGACTGGAAAGCCTGTGTAACTGAGAATGCTAGAAATTTTGTACAACTCTAAGTGCTAGAAACTGGAGATAATAAGTTATGCTGATTATTAATATATGTTATTCTGTAATAATGCATCTCCAATTATAACCACAGCCAGAACCTGCCTATACTCTATAGTGACAACTGACTATACTATATATGCTTTTGTGTAATTATTGTAATTGAGTTTTCAGCAGATGCAATGGATTTTCACAAAGACAATTGTCTTTGATATTTTCCACTATGGTCTAATACAAGCATAATTATCTGGGTCTTCTTTCAGTTTATATTAGTGTAATAGCTAGTGAAGCTTAACTTCACCTGGAAACATAAAAGATAAAGATGTTATAGCAAAAACTGAGTCATGTTGGACACCTGGAGTTACCTATTCTTTTAGCGATTGTGGCTCTCTGTGCCTCCAAAATTAACAATTCAGCAAGAGTTTACTACCTTTCATAAACATGGAACTTCATAAGCAGGTGCTTTCAGCAAAAGGCTCACCCACAATCAGCCCACAATGCCAAAGAGTTTTTCTTGCCATCTAGCATTGTGTCTTTTTAATAGGCTTAGGCTAAATCAGCCAGAATTCCCTAGGGACTCTCTGTGACAGTATTACTGAAGAGTCAGTAATATGTCTACTTTTTGTGTGAAAACACAAAACTGAACATCACTGGGGTACAGATGATGGTGATCACACCTCACATTGGTATCATTTGTAATTTACAAGTTTGTGTAGTAAGTGACAAGACTGAACTCTGCACAATGTTACCTGGATTAATCTTAAATGTGGAAGAGTGGAGTCGATACAGCTCTGATTCCACAGAGAAAGGTGTGAATGAAGCCATTTTATTATGATTACATACAACTGCATCAAATCAGTAACTTTAGTTCGTCTAAGTCACTAGTAAGAGTGTACATACTCTTTTTTTCACATAAGAGTATTAGTAGTAATTTCTATTCCAGACATTATGCAAATTCATGTACCAACCTAAGTTATTTTATCTTTCCCATAGCCTAGTCTGAAGCATTTTGTCAGTTTCTACTGTTGCAGATAGTGTAGAAGTACTATGTGTATAGTATATACACATAGAAGTATATTAAAAGAATAATATTTTAAATAATTTTAAATTAATTAAAATGAAATAAATAAAATTAAAAAATTTGGAGATAATTATTAATATCAGAAGACCAATCTTTCTGCATTCAAATGTATTGTGAAATAATTTTAGAAGGAATGCATTTCTGATAATTCTGGCAACTAGTAGTAGGTGGCAGAGAAGCTATGAAAATTATTTGTTTATGTGTTATTCAAGCTTATTCCTCCTTTAATCAAATTATTTCTGGCAAAGTTTATTTCCTACCTTCCTACTTTTAAATACATTTATCATGTTTTATCATCAAATGCACAGACTGTCATGAATGCAGTTCACCCAGAAAAATAAAATAAAATAAAATAAAATAAAATAAAATAAAATAAAATAAAATAAAATAAAATAAAATAAAATAAAATAAAATAAAATAAAATAAAATAAAATAAACCAGCTCTGCGTCAATACAAGGCCTAGACACTATTTGTTGGATTTTACCATTCATGAAAGGTATGGAGTAATTTATCTGAACAGGCATACCCTAGGGAATCTCAAGTTTCTGACTATGTTATTGAGTCAACGTGGAATAAAGGCAGCAGTGCATTAGCACTTTCATGTTCTTATATATTTTTCTGACCATTAACCATATCATGTCATGTTGGATTTTTCTTTTGTGTGTAATGAAGGATATTTTCACATTTTCTTAATTTAGCTGTATGGTCTACTATGCCATGCAATTAATTATTCACTTGACTTTCAGCATACATTTATTTTCAAGAGTACAAAATCATGATGTTATTAACCAATTTTTATGTATTTCTAATATTGGATTTAATGCAAACCTTGAAAATACAGCTTGTCATGTAAAACAGCAAAAAGTTGTCCTGTTCTTCATCTGAGTTTGTACTCATTCAAATACTATGTTTCATTAAAAAATTGGTAGCTTTGCTGGCTCAGCCAAAGTTTCAGAAGTGTATTTATCCAGCTATAAGTAATATGCATTCATACTTGCAGTGCTGGGAGTTGAAGTGCTGTCAGATTTTGTTGGGACTGTGCTTCTTTATCCATTTAACTGCCTCAAGGGAAGCAAGTACTTCTGAGGCAACCTAAATTTCAGGCAAGTTTCTGTCAGACAATTTTTTGGTTAAAGAATTGTGGCTGAACACTGGACAGAAGACATAGTGGACTTGTCAAATTTTGTCCAAATTTAGAACAAATGCTGGGAATCCTGACAATAGCAGACAGTACTGTCAACGTTGTTCTACCGGCTGTAAGAGAAATATTTATTCGTTTCACTTCAGCTTCAGCCACTGGCTGCTGGATAGATGGTAGCTTTTGCAAATTTTAAACTGAGTGTCCAGACATAATCCTGCTCTTTCTTTAATCTTCCGGCACTGTGGGTGAAGTAGGCAGAACAAGAAATTGTTAGACTCTTGAAAGGTTGTTCTTTCAGTTGTCTTATTTTACCTGGAAATCCTTACTTTTGAAGATATCATATTGCTGTGCTTTTGCAGTTGGATTGATAAAACAATAAATTCCCTTTGAAGTGAAAGCAGCCAACTATTTAACCCACTTTTTAGGAAACATTTGAAGACACAAAATGGCTTAAAAGAAGGCATTCTGTCAGGAGTTATGAACTTCAGAAAAGCTGAAAAACACTACTCTCACACATTTCTAATTAAACATACAATTAAAAACCTTTCAGTGGCCCCTAAGGCTTCCCAGCCTAGTTAACAGAAAACTTCTTGTCTTATTTAACAAGCAAGATAAAACCATAAAACTTTTTTTTTTAATTATTATTATTTTTTAATATATATCCACTGTTAAATAAAATGCCTTCCATTTTGTTTCCTCACTGTGCTGCAGTAATTTACTTAAAGGTTAAAGGTTAATCAAATGGCTCAGGATTTTAGAAGGGAAAAAAAAAAACAAAAGAATTTTTTTTTTTTTTTTTTTTTTAAAGTTACTGTAATATAGACTGTACTTTGGGAGAGACTTCTTTATGAGGAATGCAGTGACTTAATAAGGGATGAAGGTATTAAACTAAAAAAGGATAGACTTAAATTAAATATGGAAAAGGAGTTTTTCTCATTGTGGATGATGAGATGCTGGAACAGGTTGCCCAGATACATTGTGGATGCCTCATCCCTGGAAGTGTTCAAGGCCAACATAGACTGGAATTTGAGCAACCTGATCTACTGAATCCACAGCATGGGATTTGGAACTGGACGATCATTAATGACCATTCCAATGTATAAGATTACTGTGTATTACACAAAATATCTACTTGCTTTAACACATTTGAAGACATTTTATTGTAAGCATTCAGATTAGATTTTTTCAGATGGAACATTTTTAGTTCAGTTAGACTATCGACTTTGTTCCATCTCCTTTTTGATGGAACAGTTAAGATACAGATAGTAGAAGTTCTATTGTAACAGCAGTGATTAGAGATTGTTGTTTCAGTTCTTCCTTCTCCAATGGATCTTTAGTTCTGAAACTATGGACAAAATGCATATATATCTTTAATCTATATATCTATATATCTTTAATGAATTAGTGTAGTTAATGTACAGGGGAGGAATTGACACAATCTTGATTTCAATGGGGAAAGTAGGATAGTGCAAAGAAACACTGGAGAATAATTCCAACAGAAATGAGCCTATGGAAAGTGTTTAGGGGTGTACTGAGAGCACTTTGTGCAGCCAAAAGGAGGATAAGATAATATTGAAGTGAATAAACATTAACATGAATCCACACTGCAAAAAATTCCTACACAGTACTTCTGCTTTTTAACTCTACATCTTCATGGCTAATCCTGCTTTTTCACATGTAAATCTTTATTAGTTCTTACAGGTAGAAGAAACCTTCTCAACCCATCACATACTGGTGGGACATAGAGTGGTTAAGCAGTGTATACATAGCTTTTAAATTCCTTACCTTGTATGAAAATGACTAAGACCTGGAATAATTTTTTGTGTTATAGTCAGAACAAATCTTCTGTCACAAAATGTTTTTTAAAAGGCTGCTGAAATGTTATAAATATATATATGTTATATATATTTTTTGCTTGAATTTCAATTTAACAAAAAAGAGTATTACTAACAGATCTGTTAAGTGAAGTAAATATTTGAAGTATTTCTCCTTTAAAATATTGTCACTATTTGCCTTTCAACATTCCTCCTCTAGAAAGAAAAAAATTTGCAAACTATGTAGAAAATTTCCTTTATAGCTTCAAATCTTCAAGAAATAATTTACAGACTAAACAGACTTCTGTCATTTCTATCTCTTCAGATCTACGTTTTTCAAAGATTCTTTTTAGAGTTTTAGCTCTGCTAGAAACATCCTTTTTTTTTTTTTTTTTTTTTTTGACAAAGGGTTAATGTCTTCACATAGCTATTACATTTAAGTATCTAAATGTAATCTAGTCATATGTGATAAAGTATTAATTAATTAACTAATACTAAAAGATAACAGAAATATACATCTTAAGCGCACATTTTCAATCAGAGAAAACTCTGAGAAGAAAGCAGCCTAAATTCTGTTAAAAAAAAAAAAAAAAATCCAACATAGCCAATTTTAATGTCCTCAGGGAATGATGAAGTGTCAAGTAAGTGTTTTTAAAGATCTAATTTCCTGAAGACTTTTGAAATACAAAAAGCTTACTTTACAAAACAGTTTATTTTACTTCCGGATCATTAAGAGCTTGTCTAAAAGACATCCTTCTCCCTTATGGCTTCTCAGAAAAATCATTGGATAGGCCAACAGGGAGAGGGAGATGATTGTTCCCCTTTACTTAGCTCCTGTGAGGCCCCATCTGGGGTACTGCATCCAGGCCTGGGGCATCCGGGAGATGTGGAGCTCTTGGAGCTGGTCCAGAGGAGAGTCATGAAGATGATCAGAGGGCTGGAACACCTCTCTATGAGGAAAGATTGAGGGAACTGGGCTTCTTTAGCTTGGAGAAGAGAAGGCTCCAGGGAGACCTCATTGTGGCCTTCCAGTACTTAAAGGAAACACAAATATATGAGGGGCAACAGCTGTTTACAAGGGTGGATAGGGATAGGACAAGGGGGAATGGTTTTAAACTGAGAGGGGGAAGATTAGGTTAGATATTAGGAGGAAATTTTTCACACAGAGGTTGGTAACACACTGGAACAGGTTGCCCAAGGAGGTTGTGGATGCCCCATCCCTGGATACATTCAAGGCCAAGATGGATGTGCATCTGGGCAGCCTGGTCTAGTGTTTGGCAGCCCTGCACATAGCAGGGGGGTTGAAACTAGATGATCATTGTGGTCTCTTTCAACCCAGGCCACTCTATGATTCTATGATATGATTCTATGACTAGAGGGAATGGCATCAAATAGTGCCAGGTGGGGTGTTAGGGAAAACTTCTCTCAAAGACTGGTCAGACACTGGAACAGGCTGCCCAGAGAGGTGCTGGAATCATCGTCCTTGGCAGCATCCAAGAAAAATTTGTGTGTTCTAATGAGAGACAAGGTTTAATGGGAAATATTCATGATAGGTGGACAGCTGGACTAGATGATCTTGGAGGCCTTTTCCACTCTTGGTGAGTCTGTGATTCCATGTGAAGTGTTAAGAGATGAACTCAACTAAAGAACATTCCTTATGGAGCTGAACTTGTGAGATGGAAAAGAGAAAAGTAAGAAAAAGTATCACTTTATTATGGATCTTAACCAAGACTTATTAACATGGAATTTGTGTTTTGGATTTAGAATGTCTCATAGGATAAGGTTAGTTTTACCTAACTTATAGAACTGCAATCTATATCTCTATATCTATCAATCTATCTATATCTATATATCTATATACGAGGATCTATAGCTCAATGAGTCACTCAAAGACCAATTTATTGCTATTAGAGGAAAATAAAATCTTCTAGAGTAGGTTTAATTTTAAAAAAATATCATTCTACAAAAAAGTGAAAAGAATCAGATTTCAAATAATAATGGATAAAGACAAAATAAAATGCAAAATAAAAGTAACCTGTTTTAGACTGTGAAAACCAGAGAAACTTCTGCAACAAATATAGGACTCTGTTAGACAAGTGACAGAACAAAAATGGTTCAAGGTGTAATTTAAGAGATAGTTCAAATATTTGAAATATGACTATTGCACTTTGATTTTCTGTGCCTCTGAGGATAGTTACTATTTGCCTAGTTATTACTTGGTGTAAAGAAATTTCACTAAGTAGTCCTAGGTATAAGAAGATTAATAATAATAACTGAGTCATAATTAAGGAAATAGTCCATAGAGACAATATTGTTGAAGTAAACAATAGTCTATCATATTTACAGAAAGAAAAAGCAGACTTACTGCCTTTGAGGCCTGTGTCTCCCTCCTAACTGCATTTTCAAATATTCAACTCACTAACAATGCTAAGTAACAAGGATTAATGGTATTCTGTGAGAGCTAGAGCAATTAATGCTATAGAATTAAAGTTGATGAGAATATTCAGAGTAAAGGAATGATACTGTGACAATATGATAAAATGATGTCTTGAGTTGCCAGAAATTTTCTTTACTGAGCTGAAGTATATGGCAAATGAACCTGGAAGGTCAAAGAATGGTAAGAGTACACTCCAAATATAAAAAATTCATTTCAAAAAGGTATATTTTTAATTAAATTAAATTAAATTTTATTTTATTTTATTTTATTTTATTTTATTTTATTTTATTTTATTTTAATTAGATTGTAGGCTGTACCTTGTAAATTCACTTCTTGGAAACTGTTGCTATAGCCTGAAAAAATTAATTTTAAGGAACATCATATGAAGAATTCTCTGGAAATGCTCCTACTGGTTTCCATAGATGTTTGCTCACAGTTTAGGTTTTATAGTAGATTGGAAGAATGATAGTGCAATTATACCAATCGAAAACAAGACACCAATGTTATTTTTCCTAAAATCATTGGAATGACCCTAGGTGTTAAATGAAGTGAATGTTTGAAGATTCCATTTACTCTGTTTTTCTCTGGCTATATGGCTGTAATAAGAAAACACACTTGGATACAGACCAACTACCCATGTCATCGGAAAAGAAAACACATACATTGTCTTATGTGGGTGTAGGATTTAACTCTAGAATATAATACAATCTACATTCAAGAAGGAGGACACATGAAATAAGAGTTTCTGACTCTTTCTGTAGGCATATTTTACAGCCTGCAGTCAGTATGTGGCCTGGCACATCCTGCCTTGTGGCCTGGCCCTTGCTCTATGCCAACATGGATGTGGCTATCCCGCACTCAACCCTGCCCTGGACATGCACCATCACTCAGCAACAACCACATATTGGTATGTGATTGGTACTGTCTGAACTGAAACCAAGGTACAGGAGGGAGTAGTGTAGTGCTGACTTGAGTTATGGCAGATCATTTTTTGCATTTTTGTTCAATGCTTAAATACAGTCCGGTGAACAGTAAAAAATACACATGCAAAGATAATGTCTGCTTAATTTTTCTTATGTCTTAGTTATGTTTGTTTTTTTTTTTTTTTAAATTTCCTATTGTATTTAAATCCCAGGTTAAAAAAAAAACCAACAAAAACAAACAAACAAACAAACAAAAAACAAAAGAAATTGTAGTTCAGCCTTTACTACTTACTTGAGCATAAGATTTAGATCAAAAGTTGCTTTTTGGTACCATTAACAATTCAATTATTAAGCTCCCGTAAAAAAATAGCAATAAAAACACCAAGTTACATGTTAACAGCATTTCTTTATAGTGTACAAACATAAGACTTCTAGGGGAAAACAAACAAAAAAACCCTCAACCAAAAAAAAACCAAGTTACCACATGAAATCTTTTACATTGTTCTGCTATTATAATTATATCTTCCTTTTCAGTCCCATTCTGGCTTGTGTTCAAGGAAAAATACAAAATTATTTGTTTCAATACTTTCACTAACTACAGAAGTACTTTTTTCAGTCACCTCTCTTCAGCTAACCTCACAGCACAGTGCATTAATAGCTGTGTCTGCCTGCAGAAGGGAAGGAAACATACCTTCATTGTCTTTGGAATAAAATAACAGGTCAAAAAGTTGTGTTTTATTTGTTTGTTCAGCTTGACTTCAGCAAGGCTCCCAGATTTAAAGCCATCTCTTCCACATCCCCAGAAATCACACAGAGTGGTGTTTTTCTTCGTTCCAAAATATTTAAGAGCTAGAAATACAATAATTTCATGATAGAATTGAGGAAGAGGGTAATATTTTTAATCCCTTTTGTGTGTGTGTATGCTTAGGTGAAAGGGAAATTTTTCTGATTCTTCTTTCTTTTTCCTCTGAAATTATTTTGGAAATCCCACAGAAATAATTTCATGTATTATGCATAAAGCTGCACAATACAAACAGGCTGCTTGCTTTGTGAAATCTCAGACTACACGCCAGTGTTGCAGATGGAAACACATTAAATTTTGCTTGCTTTTCCTTCTAGCAAGCTTTCCAGTCTTGAAAGAGCAACACCAGGAACACCTTTGCATAAGGCCTTGTCAATATTCCATTGTCCAGATTTAAGCTTGAATCTATGTTTTCTGCTTTTTCTTATCACAGTGGATTAGAAAATCCAGACATTTTCCTCCTTCTGTCTATTCTTCTCAATAGTCACAAACTATACGTAATACTGAAATGCGGTTATTCTTTAAAATCACCCTACCACTTTCTCAAACTTTAAGTTTTGTCTAATCCAAATTTCATATTCAGTGAGAAAACTGAAGAAATTTATTAGTTTACTAAAAGACTGTTTAAATTCTGTTAAAGTATAATCTTATTTGGAACTATGCTTTTTAGCTTTTCATTTCCAAAATGCATGAAACAAATTGACTTTTGATTTGGATTAACAGATTTGCTAAATAGTGTACAGATTATATTTGAATAATAGATATCATTTAATTTAATATGTGCATATAATTTCCTGGTTAAAGTCAGCTTTAACCAGAATGGAAATTTTATCTATCCAGAAATGACAGAGTTAACATTCTTTAATTCTTTAGTTATGTGCTTTCTTGTGCCTCATTATGTAATGCCTAATAAGTACAAAGGGATTGCAGCTTCTTGTAGCTGTCTTTTAATTTTAGAAGAGAAACTGAACCCTGTGTAACTATGTTTTGAGTGCAGACATTTTAATTCCACTGAAAGCTGCATGCCTCTTTGTTTGGCATCTTTATTCTTGAGAACTGACACAAAAATCATTTTGCTACACATCCATATGAGACCAAAACAAAGGACACTGGAAAGTTAACAGCTGCCATAACTGCATACACCTTGACAAAGTGGCAGAAATTCTTCTTACTTCCATTCTTACTTCAGAGTAGAACTTAATCTTAATAACACACCTGGAGACGTAGAGGCTCATTTTTTAAAAAGCAGTTGTGCTAGTATTATGTTGGCTGTTTAATTGTAAGGTCTTTTTTGAAACAATAGCTTTATTACTTTTCCTGCAGTGCAAAGATCTTAGCAGAATGCAAAGGAACAGTGTAACAGTTCCTACACACAGTTCCGGTCTTCTTTAAGAAATTCATCCATGTGCTCTGAAATATGAGAAGATCTAAGGTACTTTTGCTAAAATTTACGATATCCAAATAAAATTAAAATGAGATTTCAATGAAACAGTCATGTTTTTTTTAGTTTCAAAGGTGTTTAGGTCTTATATGATCAAAGTTGTTTGCTTAAAGGTATAATACAAACTCATATTCCTTGTGCAGAATGTGAAATTGAATGTTTATTTGGACAAATGTAGCTGTGATTTAGATAGATTTCTCTTGAGAAGCATTGCTGTTATGTAACTTATATCTTGATACCAGAGAACCAGAGAACTTTCTTTTCATTTATGATTAGCAAGAACATAATTGTTTTGAAAAGAATTGCTACTTTTTGAAATAAATGTCTGCATATACTTCTTATCATAAAAAACTCTATATGAAATTAATGAGGCAGATAGAAAGTATACAACTTCCTCCATGTGAACATTTTTGGTATGCCTCAGGTTCATTTTCTGATGTAGAGGAGCACTAGATAAGGTACCAAATGTCTGGGAGAAACTTCAGAGAAAACCAACAAAAATACTTAATTTCTGTTTTTACCCTGAGATTTGTAGTACTACAGGGTAAAATACAACTGAATGGGCATTGATAAACTTTCTGTAAATAAGATTTTGAATAATGTTTAGCAAATTTTAGCAACTGGAACTCAGGAAACTACTTTTGATGAGTTTTTCTGTTTTCCTTTCTTTAATGTAATTACTGTTTTGGTGCCAGTTAAGCAAACTAACTGAATTAATAATACTTCCCAGGTATAATCTGATAATTCAGAACTTAATTGCACCTTAAACTATAAATATATTTCTTCAGTGAAATAACTATTCTGATTATAAATGAAAGAGAATAATATCATTTCTTCAAAATTGATTTTGTCTCCATTCTTCATGAAAGCATGGAAAGAGAATATGTTAAAATCATGATGGAAAGGACAGCTTTGAAATGGTGAATAAAAACAACATAGATGTAATTTATCCAGTATTTACAAGCAAACAAACAACAATAACAACAACAAAGCAATTCAACAAACAAACAAAAAGCCCCAGACCATCTAGGAATGGGGAATTAATATTGACAAAAATATTAAAGGTTAAAGAAAAATCTATAAAAGTGGCATAAGTCACAAAATATAAAAATGAATAGAAAGGATCACAGAAAGAAGCTGAGTGTGAAAGAAGATAAGAAAAGCAAAGGTGGGGAGGTAGAAAGAAGGTTACACAAAGTGCTATGATTATGAAGAAAATTTTCAAGTATATGAGGAACAAGAGGTGAGCATAAGAAACAGTACACTCTTTGAAAGATGGCAAAGGTACTTTATTGTCAAGAGACCCAGATATCACTTAAAAGAAAATGGATTTGCCACAATGTTTAAAAAGAGTGATGAAGGACAGTGTTAAGAAATAGATATACATTCCTTGGGAGAGGAAGAAGAAGAGATACTAAAGGTAATAACATCAGAAGAGCTAAAGAAATTAGGACATCTAGCAGTAGGTAAGACTGTGAGGGAAGTTGAAATCCATGGAAAATTTCTTTAAAGAATGCATTAAAAACAGTGGAAACAGACAAAATATTTTTAAATCTCTAAGTGTTCAGTAGGAAAGTAGATTTAAGTAGCACATGCTTTACAAAAATGGCAACAGAAGATAGAAATATAGTTTTCATTTCTAATTGATATTTTCAACAGTAAGTCACAAAGTGTTCATACTCAAAGTCAGCTTTATCTATGTAGCTGAAAATTTAGGTTGCATTAAGCTGAGGCTAGAGAGAAGGCTAGAACCCTGAGAAATGTATTTTGAAACGGTGACTGCCGATTTCTATTAAAGTAAAATAAAATTAGCATTCATTAATGTTGCATTCTCTTTGGATCAGGTCATTTAACACTGATGGGGAATACTGTTTGACAAGACTGACATGACAGAAGGCTGGATCATATTAGCTGCAGCTAAAAGTAGTTTGTCAATTCTGTGGTAAATCCTTCTGCAAATAAATGAGGTTATACTGAGCAAATTACTGAAATTTCTCCCTTTGCTTTAGTTTAGTCAGAGGTTCATTTTTTAAGATGAAATACAAACAATTTTTATTTTCAGAGATGTTTCATTTTGATAACTGTAATCTTATATCAGAGCACCGGGATGCTTAAATAGTAAATAAAGGCTTTTAATGGGAATGCTCCTTTCTCAAGAATTATTAACTACTAAGATATGCAATAATAATAATAATAATAATAATAAAATGCTACTGCTATCTCAACTATGTTGTCTTTGATGGTAACCAACTCTAAGAATATAGTGAGATTTTGTTGCTGTTGTTGTTTGTTTGCTTGTTTTTCTTTTTTAATCCAGGTGAAAATGATGGGTAAAAACCTTAATTCTTGTGCAGCAAAGGCAATAATATTAATTCTTAACAAAATTCAGTGGTTTAAATCTTGTCCAGATGCAGATATTAAACACTACTAAAACTGTTACATATATCAGCTAGACATCTCAAGAGCTGAATGTCAGCTGACTAATGGTTGTAAAGGGCAATATTTGTAGTGTACAAAGTAGAAAGGGCAGAAACTCCAAAAGATCCTAAAGTTAACAAGACCCAGGAATTTGCTGTTCATGTGAACTGCTATATTCAAATCATTATAATTGTCAAATATACAGCAGTATTTCTGTGCAGTGCATAGTTTCCACTACCTTCACTGTGACTTGAATATTTAAATTTCTCTGTCCCAACCTAAATCTTGGATTCAGCCCTCAGATACAGAGGTGAGCACTATAAAAAGAAGAAATGAACAATTACTTTTTCAATGCAGGGTTTCCATACTGTGCAGGAAAACTTTTCAGAAAAAAGGATAAAGGTATATTGAGCTGCAGCTGTTTCATTCTCTGAATTGTGGCATTATCTTGTTCTGAGAATAAAGCAAATCTTCAGAAGGAAAATAGCAATATGTGACAATGCAATTACCATACCTAATACTTAGTCACAATAAACTAGAATTTAACTTGAGGCTAGATTTAATCTGAGAAAGATTGTTGTGTGAACAGTGCATTTATTAACAATATTATTTTAGTATACTTCAGCACACGATACTGAAGTACTTTGGTCACTTGGAAAGTGATGCCTTCTATTTATTTCCATTGAAACTACAACAGATACAAAGAGCACAATAGCACTAGATGATTGAGCAAATTCTCAGATGGAATATATATATATTTTTTTTTTCCAACATAGTCATCTCTATTAGTTACACATTCTCACCAGCGATAAGCTAAAGCCTGCATGCTGAGCTTGTAAAGATGGGCGCCAGTGGAGGTAACCCACTGTTACTGTTGCCACTGCTGAAATGCACCACCCACTGTCTCAGTGTGCTCACATCCGCAGCTTGGTCTTCATAAATGTTCAGCAAGTGTCAATGAATGTCAATGGGTGCCTTTTTTTTTTTTTTTTTTTTTCTGCAAGGAATTGAATTCCACATCTTTGCTTCATATGCCCTTCCATTTTAGATGTCATTTTGTCAGACTACCTCTCTGCTGCCATCTGACATCTGATACACCAAGCAACAGAATAACATCAGAAAGGTTCAACATCTGGTGCCATACCACCATCATCTTATTCTGATGTAATGGGTTGTGAAAGACACAACTGGTTTTCTTTTGTTGTCTCAAAGCTTGCTTCGTGAGGCCTTTCTGATGATAAGACTCTGACTGGTGACTGCTAGCTCTCTAGGAGGGTGAACGGTGGTTGTTATTGTGCCATCTCTGCTTATGATTGCAAAGATAAGCAGAGACAGGACAAGCAGTCTTTTTCAGGGGTGCTGCTTGAAGGAGCTGACCGCTGCAGAAGGCGATAATGCTTGTGTCTGGCAACAGAGGCACCACCAACCCCTGCTGGCTTATCTGTGGGCCAGAAATGTCACAAAAGCTGGTTTTAAACCGTTTTACAAAGAGTGTTTGCTTTCAGAAGATGCTTGTTTAGACGTTCAGTGTTTGTTTGAGATACATTCCCAAAAATGCTGAGCATTTTTGTAATCCTCAAACTTCAAAGAAGAAGAAAGAACAACCCCACAGAAATGGGGGATAAAAGGCCCTCACTAAACTGTGGACTTTGGAGACAAACTCCAAAAGACACCTTTGATGGAGAATTCCCTGAGGGAAAAACCTCTTCGGAAGGATCCCCAAGGCCAGCTTGCTGCAGAGCTTCCTGGCTTTCTCCCATCCTTCGCAGTGAACAGACGAGTTCCTGAGATCAACGGACCTACGGTGTAACTTGCTGGACCCACGGTGGTGACTATATCTCTTTTTCTCTCTACAGACTCCTTGCTTATATTTCCTACTTTTCCATTGCCCACCTTCCCTTCCCCATCTACCTAAAATGGCTAGGACTTTAATAAACTGGTTGGACCAACATTTGAACCATTGCTTCTTAATCTCACGCCGGGTATACGCATATCAAAGAACCTTGCCTCCCTCCTACAAATTGGAGCGAGACATGGGCCAATGTAATAAAATAGGAAGCATTACTGCTGAAGCATACCTTGTATATGTTTACACCAAATATTCACTATCTAACCTAACAGCATCATATACTGAATAAGTAGACTCATTGTTCACTATGGACATTTTAGAACCACATAAAATACTAAGAGATGGTAAACTACTAAGAGGTCATTCATGTGCTTGTATAAGTGCATCTCACCTTTTGCTTTTCTTTCTTTCTTTCTTTCTTTCTTTCTTTCTTTCTTTCTTTCTTTCTTTCTTTCTTTCTTTCTTTCTTTCTTTCTTTCTTTCTTTCTTTCTTTCTGTTTAGTTTTGTAGACATTAAAAAAAAAAAGTAATAATAATCTCTTCTGAGCCATGAGATATGTCTAGCATATTCACTTATTTTCAGAGCACTTGAGTGTTATAGAAAAAAAAATAATAAGTGTGTAAAGAATGGAGACAAAGATAATAAATCTCTCTCTACTTTTATTATTTATTTATTTATTTATTTATTTTAAGGATTTGGACCAGCAGGAGTCTCTCTTGTTCTGTTTGTCAGAGAAGCACATCATAAAACGCTCAGAAGAAAAGGTTCCCCAGGTGAAAAGAACAGTAAATTTTAATTCATTTTCTTATTGCGGAACTAATTACAGTGATTGGAATACTGACTACATATATCTGTTTTCTTATTCAGCACAAAAAACAAAACAAAACAAAACAAAAAAAACTTAGCTGCAACATAATGAAGATGTTTTTATTTATTCTTTTTAATTTCAGCATTTTAAACAAGTCACCTTGATGCAGGCTGCATTAGTTGTAATCATTTGTGCTCTACAAGGAGAGAGTATAGAAAAATTGAAGCAGGGACTAATCCTCAGGCTTTCTGATTGATTGAAAGTGCATAACAGAAGTAAGAGAAAATGTTAGAATAGTACTCTGTCAGTAATAAACTAGTATCAGCAAACTTCCAAAATGTTATTTCTGCGTAGGTAATGACTTTGACTCTTTATAGTTAAGCTGAAAAATAATAAAATAATAAAAGGCACATATGCAGAAAGCTGCTATTCTCCTTTTAGAAAGAAATCCCAAGGCAGAAAAAAATGTTACTCTTAGTGATAAAACTTCAATGGCTATATTTTCCTACAGAAATTTTGAGTAGGTTAAAAAATAATATTGAAAAAATATTGCTAATGCTTTCAAAGTTTCTTAAGCAGTTGTGAGTTTGATCACACTTAGGAAAGATTAAGAACTTTCAGTGAGCTTTTTGAAGGTTTGAAGATGTGAGAATGAACTCATAGTCACTTGTTTAAATGAGCAAGTTATTACAATATTTTCTAAGACATCTTTTTATTTCTGATTCCCTCTTTACTCTCCTCTTACCTCTCAAAAATTCTGTGAAAAATCCAGGTGTTTAGGAGGAGAAAAGGCTTATACCAAGGAAGATGTGACCTTAATCAGTATTCAGAGAGTATATTAAGCATGTTTAAGCCAGAAGATGCAACATAATGACAATAAGATTATCCTTGCTGAATGTGTACAGCCAGTAATGATTCTCCAGACAGAATATAATTCCTCAATTAAGTAATGACTGAAGAGAGAGAGCCCACATAATTTAAAATGAACTTTTGAGGGAGGAGAGGACATTAACAGAAGCATGGAAGTATGAAAATAATGGCAGAGGAAGGCTTCACACATACAACCATACTAGTGCTGTTTAGAAAGAGATTGTTGATATACAGGAAATTAACCGTTGTCTAGAAGAGAGAAGTGACGTATGCCCACCATGGTTTAAAACCAACTGTCCATGAACCTTTGATCCATATGAATCATACATCTGATACACAAAAATGATTTTGTTTCAAACATTAAATTATGATTTGGGACATACAGGAGGCAGAACACTGTATTTTATTTCTGCAATAACTAAATTCATTTGGTGGCTCATTAGGATGATCCAAAGGGCACTGGCATAGTTTTCTGTTCTCCTTATCCATCTCCATCTCCATCACATCTGAAATGGAGTCTCTAACCAGCACCTTCCTCACAGAAGGCTTTCCCCCGGCCTGTCACACCTTTTTCTCTTCTGTGCAGACCTGTGCAGAAGCCAAGGAGTCATGCCAAAATTCATAGCAGTGTCATGTGCGCAAGCAGTAAGTTTTGTTCAGCACTTGTGTACATAGCTGATTAACAAAGTTCACTGAAATCCAGTTATAACAGCCTTGATTCCCTAAACAGCTAACACTACAAAAAAGAAGAGTCATAACAACATGCATATATCATGTAACAAGGGATACAGCAAATGTTCTGGGAGATCAACAACATTAAGCAATCAAGTTTCTGAGTAATCCCCTCTAATTTGAATGAACTTTCACATTTGAGACCATTTTTTTTGTAAGAAGAAAAAAAAAAAAAAAAAAGCACACACACGCACACACAAAAGCCTAGTACATAGTTACATTAGAAAATCTAAATTGCTAAGCGAATCAGTGAATTAGATCATTTTTATTTAATTCTTCACATTTTCTATGATCTGCCAGGACATCAGACAAAACCAGAATTATCTTTACAGGTGCACTTTTTTGCAGTGTTAAATATAACTTTTCAGTGGCCATGATCTACTTTTCAGTACCCTTTTGTTTTGAGAGTATAATCAGTAGAGTCTACAGGTGCTTTCTTGAAATCTTTATTTTATTTTATTTATTTATTTAAATCAGTAACAAAGCAGTTAAGAAAAAAAAACATTAAAACAATTTGGGAGTGATGGATGGTATTTTATTGGATATAATGCACTGTTGTCTTTGTTGTTGTTGTGTTTTGTTTTTTAAAGAATTACGAAAAAACTGTACCACAAAAGTGCTTAACATTCATCCAAACATTTCAGTCGTATACAAGCTAGACACAACTCCAAGATTTTAAGTGTTCAGCCAGTATTAACTTGAACCCCGAGCTTCCAGAAAAACAGTTGGTTTTGAGTAGTCTGCATTGTAGACTGATTTACAGTATATACTTATAATATAGATTACAGATTTGTTCTGAGGAGAGATATTTCCAGATGGACTATCTTAAGAAACTCACAATGTATGCACTTAAAACATTGCATCATTTTAAAAATTAATAAAAGACAATATGAAGTCAACTTGATCCCAGCTTAGTAAGCTTTGTAAAGTGAACATCAGGATGAATTTTTATCTGCCTTCAAGCAGTTTGCAGTATACCCAAGTACTGAACTGACTGTCTTATTTCCCTTTGCCTTTTGGGTAATCACTATCATTTTAGTGAATTTCTGACTGTACTCTAAGGGATAGGTAATGAAAACCAATATCAGCTGCATACACTATTAGACAACCTTATTGCTGTGCTGCCATCACACATCATTACTATCAACTTGACCTTGTCAGCACGCTGTGCAATATGTTCTTTGCTTTTGATTTTATTACTGCCATACTCAGTGTCTGCAGGAGTTATGTGATCTAATTGATCTCAACAGCGCACTTATCCAAAACTAGAGTAAGTTCTCTGTCTTCAGACACATTATTACAATCATTTCTTGCATTTTTCCCTATCTTGTATCTGAGCAGATGTGTTACATGCATTATTATGCACTGTAATGTATTTTGCCTTTTAGATAGGATCTTGCACTTCCTGTCATTCACCTTCCTCTAGTGTGAGTAAAGAACTTATTAGAGATGCATACTTCATCCTCTGAGATTATCTGCTGTCAATGCATTTATACCATAATTTATTCTAAAAATGTTGCAGGGATATTACTATTCAACAAACATGTCATTTTTGCATGCTTATCTTCAGTGTATTAATATGACATTCAGATCAACTGAAGTCAAACTAAAGAGTTTTTGTGACCAGAAAGACAAAATGTTTTCCAGCTACAATATCAACGTTACATGAATAAAGAATTAGAGAATTGTAAGACCTAGATTACCAAGATGACTTTATATTATGAAATAGCAAGGAAGAACTAGACAAGCATTACAATATTTAAAAAATCATAATAATTCAAGGAACAGAAGATGAAAGATATTTTTTTAGAATCAAATCCAGCATTTGTTAATCAACTTTTTGAATGGAGTAGAAGAATGGTGAAAAGTAAAGGCTGATGAGGAAGAAATACCTCATCAGACAGATAACTAAAGAGGAGACAGAGTGTTAAGAACAAAAATAATAAAAAATGGAGAGAGATGAGAGGAGCTCAGAAAATAAACAGATTATGATGAATTTAGCACTAAAAAATGAGCTTCAACTCATTATAGAATCACAGAATCATAGAATTACCCAGGTTGGAAAAGACCTTGAAGATCATCAAGTCCAACTACAGCCTAACAAGTACCCTATCTCTAAAAACACTCTGCTAAATCATATCTCTGAGTACCACATCCAAACGGCTCTTAAACACATCCAGGGATGGTGATTCAACCAACTCCCTGGGGAGCCTATTCCAGTACCTAACTACCCTTTCTGTAAAGAAGTTCTTCCTAATATCCAACCTAAACTTGCCCTGGCGCAACTTGAAACTGGCCATTTCCCCTCGTCCTGTCACTTGTCACTAGTGAGAAGAGACCTGCCCCACTCTCACTGTAAGAACCTTTCAGGTATAGGAAGAGGGTGATAAGGTCTCCCCTCAGCCTTCTTTTCCCCAGACTACACAGCCCCAGCTTCCTTAGCCTCTCCTTGCAGAGCTGATTCTCCAAGTCCTTCACGAGCCTCGTTGCCCTTCTCTGGACCTGCTCCTGTACCTCCATGTCTTTCCTGTGCTGAGGTGCCCAAAACTGGACACCGTACTCAAGGTGAGGCCTCACCAATGCCGAGTACAGGGGCAGGATGACTTCCTTAGTCCTGCTCACCACACCATTCTTGATACAAGCCAGGATGCCATTGGCCCTCTTGGCCACCTGGGCACACTGCTGGCTCATATTCAGCCAACTGTCCATCAGCCCACCAAGGTCCCTTTCCATCTGGGAGCTTTCCAGCCACACTTCCCCAAGCCTGTAGGGTTGCCTGGGGTTGTTGTGTGTTATCCCTCTTTCTGTTCATGTTCTTGATTGTGCTGTCATTCAGTGAGATCTGGCCAGGCTGGAGAGCTGGACAGAGAGGAACCAGATGAAGTTTAACAAAAGCAAGTGTACAGTCTTGCACCTAGGAAGGAGTAATTGTATTCACCAGTACAGGTTGGGGGATGACCTGCTGTAGAGGAGCACTGCAGGTAGGGCCCTGGGTGTGCTGGTGGATGACAGGTTAGCCATGAGACAGCATTTGGCCTGGTGTCCAAGAAAGCCAATGGCACCCTGGGGTGCATTAAGAAGAGCGTGGTCAGCAGATCAAGGGAGGTGATTCTCCCCCTCTGCTCTGCCCTGGTCAGGTCTCACCTGGAGTACTGTGCTCAGTTCTGGACACTCCGGAACAAAAAAGACGGATCTCTTGAAGAAAGTCCAGTGAAGGGCCAGGAAAATGATAAAGGGCTCAGAGCACCTCTTTTATAAGGAAAGGCTGAGTGATCTGGGTCTATTCAGCCTTGAGAAAAGAAGACTCAGAAGGGATCTAATCAATTATAAAGATCCAAGGTATGGGAGGCAAAAGAGCATGTTCAGACTCTTCTCATTGGTGTATAGAGATAGAACAAGGAGAAACAGTGACAAACTAAAGCATAGGAAGTTCGGCACAAATGTGCATAAAAACATTTTCATAGCAAGGGTGATGGAGCACTGGAACAGGTTGCCCAGAGAGGCTGTGAAGACTCCTTCTCTGGAGACATTCAAGACCCACCTGAATGCCTACCTGTGCAACCTGGTCAAAGGAGACTGCTTTGGCAGGGTGTTGGACTACATGATCTCTAGAGATCACCTCCAGCCCCTACAGTCCTGTGGTTCTGTGATTACTCTTCTTTCCATTTTTGCTATTAAAAAAAATGAATAAACAGCTGGGATTTTCTCAAATTATATGTAGATGTAAATGTCTATTCAAGTCACAAAAGTAAAACAAGTAAAGTGAAACTGTTTAAAACACATCTCCCAATGTATTTTTAAGAGAAACTAATTTTCTGTTTAAAAAAATTCAGGAAAAAGGGAAAAGACAGCAAAGAAAATGAGGAGCAAAGAAAAGACAGCAAAGAAAATGTATAAAGTTCTTTGATTACAACCAGAGAGTGGAGACTTACTGATGTCCCAGAGCAGATAAAAGAGTAAACAACATAGAGCAAGTGAGGATAAATTCATGAAGATAATCAGCTGGTATAAACTCTACCTAAATACTTGCATATAACATTTGCATTGCTTGGTAATTTCAAGGATACAGTTGTCTGCAAACAATGCTTTTCAGATATGTAACCAATTAATGACACTAAATTCACTAACAAAAAATGCGTATTATGTTGCTATTGTTATATATTGTATTATCACATTAGGTTTATATATATATGTACATACAATAGTAATATGTATGTATATGATAATACAATATATAACAATAGTATACATATAGTATATATATAGTATATGCATATGTATATATAGTATGCATATATATATATATACACTTAGTGAAAGAAATCAAATAAAATATTAAATAAAGAAAAATAAATAAAATAAAATGAAACCTGAAAATCAATTAAGAATTCCTCTCTTATATGCAGGGGAAAAAAATTAATCACTAGAAAAAGTTAAAGAAATATAACGGATTTTAACTTTTATTTATTTATTTATTTATTTATTTTTCTGCTATTAAACTGGGAGTGAAAGTTTGCTCATGCTTTTTTTACCAGTTTTAATCTTAAAATTTGTATGTGGAAACTGGACATAATGCATCTTAGCTGTAACTACGAACTGCTTATCAGAAGTTCAAATAAAAGTTTTGAATTAAAAATTAAAAGCTTAGAACTAGATTACTTGGGAATGAATTCAGCTGCCAATTCAGATGCTTGTTTTTGAGATAGAAATATCAGAATTCTTTTTTTTTTATTTTTTTATTTTTTATTTTTTATTTTTTTTTTACAAATGAAAACAAAAATCTGTAGAAAACACTTTAAAAATTTAAATTCTAATTCTGCACATTAGATTTTCTTCACAGAGTATAGAGCAGAGGATGGCATCTGTCTGATCAGTTTCGGTTGCCTAACATAATAGGAGAGGAATCCTTGCATAAACTGTCTATGAATTTCAAAGTGCTTGAGTTATAGTAGAAAACCTAGGGATGCTTGTTCAACTGATTACAACATAAACACAATGGTATATGACTGCACAGAAAATGATGAGATGAACATGGCTTTGAAATGTAACAGTGTTTCACTGCTTTGCTCTCCGTAAGAATAAAGGGTTCATACTGCACTGCCCTTTATTGCATAAACTGGTTATTTATAAACAACACAATAAAGAATAGAAGCTTGAAGCAAGGTAACTCAAAGAACAAAAACTATATTGTCACTTGCATAATAAAAAAGTGAGATTTATTTATTTATTTAGAATCAAATTCATCAGTAACAGGAGGTGAATAAACGTCAAGAACTAGCACTCAAATTACTGCAGAAAGTGAAGATAACATCAGAGAATCTGGGAAGAAGTGCGGATAGCCAATTCGTGAAAATATATTCAGAATTTAGTAGCAGTGTGATAAAAAAATGAAAGCATAGGGAAGTTATGCTGAGAGAAAGAAGAAGGAAAAAAAAAAAAAAAAAAAAAAAAAAGAGGATGCTATGCAGGCAGTGGAAATGTCAGCTGCCTGCTCTCTCATCTTCTCAGATGCAATAAAGAAATCTTCAAAAAGCTTCTTGTTCTAAATCTTCAATATTTTTTCTATCCCATCTGGAAAATAATAATATTTTGAAATGCACTATGAAAATTAACTCAGAAAGAATGTTGACATCAAAGTTCTGATGTCTGTCAAAAAAGGGTGTTATTTTAGTTAGTTTTGAAATATGGAAAACAATTAGAAATTTTGCTTAACATCTTACTTTTAATAGGTAATATATTTCAGCATCAAGAGATGCCTAGGTCTCTTTGGGAAAACATTATCAATTGGGATTTTAGGGAAGAAAAATAACCATATACACTTAAATACATATAATCCATTCACAGTATGTTGTTTGTGAAATTAAAACAAACTTTTGTATGTGTTAGTGGATATATTTAAGTAGCAAGGTCCCCAAAACAGATAATACACCTAGTTGTCACTGTCTCGCTCCAATTTGCAGGAGGGAGGCAAGGTTCTTTGATATGTGTATATACCCGGCGTGAGATTAAGAAGCAACGGTTCAAATGTTGGTCCAACCAGTTTATTAAAGTCCTAGACGTTTTAGGGAAATGGGAAGGGAAGGTGGGCGATAGGAAAAGTAGGAAAAATAAGCAAGAAGTCTGTAGAGAGCAAGGGAGATAGTCACCACCGTGGGTCCAGCGAGGTACACCGTAGGTCCGTTGATTTCAGGAACTCGTCTGATCACCGCGGGGGATGGGAGAGAGTCAGGGAGCACCGCAGCAAGCCGGCCTTCCGAAGAGGTTTTCCCCTCAGGGAATTCTCCGTCAAAGGTGTCTTTGGGAGATGTCTCCAAAGTTCGTCTCCAGAGATCGTCTCCAGAGATCGTCTCCAAAGTCCGTCTCCCAAAATTCATCTCCCAAAAATCGTCTCCCAAAATCCCCAGTTTAGCGAGGGCCTTTTATCCCCCATTTCGGTGGGGTTGTTTTTCTTCTTCTTTGAAGTTTGAGGATATTTCGAACAAACACTGAATGTCTAAACAAGCATCTTCTGAAGGCAATCACTCTTTGTAAAATGGTTTAAAACCAGCTTTTGTGACATTCCTGGCCCACAGATAAGCCAGCAGGGGTTGGTGGTGCCTCTGTTTGCCAGACACAAGCATTATCGCCTTCTGCAGTGGTCCGCTTCTTCAAGCAGCACCCTGAAAAAGACTGCTTGTCCTGTCTCTGCTTATCTTTGCAATCATAAGCAGAGATGGCACAATAGCAACCACCGTTCACCCTAGATAGTTAGCAGTCGCCAGTCAGAGTCTTATCATCAGAAAAACCTCACGAAGCAAGCTTTGAGACAACAAAAGAAAACCAGATCTGTCCTTCACAGTCACTGTGCCTGAAATGTCAGAAATGTTGATTTTAAATTTTTCAGTTTAATAGTACTGGCTGCCTTCATAAGTCTCTGTACAGTGAACAGCCTACAGCTGTCTAAATCTTGTCTAGAGGAGATGTTATAGAAGGTCATTTTGGGGGGGCATGGAGGGAGGAAATAAAAAATGAAAAAGATTTGAACATATAACAACGCATAAAACATAACACACAATACTGAAGAAAACACTGGTTTTATACCCAGTAGGCTGTGATACTAAAACATTCACGTAGGATTTTTTGCCATTAAGGACTTAATGTTTAACAGTGGAGATTTTATTCTGAGTGAAACATCTTACCTGGCACTCTTCAGAACATTCCTTTCTTATTGTCATTGTGTATGTTTTACTTTCTATCAGTCTTAGAAACAGCCTCAGTACTAGTTTTTCTTATCATCTCAGTCATCTGAGGAAGAGAAGAAGGTAAACTTGGGACTATGTTACGCACTTTAACTGTGAAATTACACAGCGAAAAAATAAATTCAGATCTTCCTACCTAACAGTCCTGCTCATGGCAATCCTTCCCACAGCAGGTGGTGTGTGTCTGATGATCTGTTTGATCCCTTCCAACCCAAGCCATTCTATGATTCCTTGATTACACCACAGAGCAAGACTTTTTTTTTTTTTTTTTTTTTTTTAAATTTTAGGGCTTTGAACTTCAGTTAAAATTCTTCATTGTTATGTGATTCTCTGATTCTCTCTCCTTATATTATTATAGAACACCAAGTGCACTGTCCAGAGGATCTGCTCACTGCATCAGAAAGATACACCACTCTTTTGTAAGCTATTGATGACCACTGAAACATCAAGGCTGGAAATATTCCTTTAAAAAATGAAAAACTTCTTAGTAATACTCCTGATTTTGAGTAAACAGCTGCCATGTACTGCAATAATCCTAGAAACCAAAGACAACATTGTGCTACAGACTATTTTTACGATACATTTGTAAAACAGTAAAGAGAAAGACTGTGACCAAATCTCCATGTGGACTTCAGTAAAAATATTGTTTTCTAATCCCCCGTGGCATACAATGATGTTTCCCTAGAAGAAAAGAAAACCCTTTAAATTCCAGAGGGAGTCACTAAAGTATATATAGAGGCTTCCAATCTGCAGCTGTGA
Source organism: Excalfactoria chinensis (assembly GCF_039878825.1). Taxonomy (NCBI): domain Eukaryota; kingdom Metazoa; phylum Chordata; class Aves; order Galliformes; family Phasianidae; genus Excalfactoria; species Excalfactoria chinensis. The sequence goes on from NC_092825.1 coordinate 140,056,965, forward strand.
ACCTGCTCAAAATGTACAGTCTTTTTTTCTTCTCCTTACATGCTGAAAAATTGAATATGGGAAAGTACTCTGCCATAAGCTGCCCTTACATAGCTTCTCTTTACATACATGTTTCTGTTTACAGATGAGTGATACTCAGGCTGGAAAACGTAGAAAAGTCAGAACATTAAGATCAAGCATGGATCTGTTTCTGTGTATTCGTTAACTGACGAGAAGCAGAGTTTATCTCTGTGCCACCTCACATTCTTCCAGCACATGGATAAGCTTCAGGGATCAGGAAAGGCTGTACATTGCCTCCCAGATGCAGTTTAAGTAAGGTCACCTTGGTTTGTGAGAAAGAGCCTTAAGCACAAAATCTGAGCTCTGACACCTTCTCACAGACTAAAGCTTATTCTGTTTTATTTACGTGGACACTATTCTCCAGAACTCATCCAAAATATTGCTTATTTTACATAGTGAACAGATTATACAATGAGAGTTTAAAATACTTTAAGGTAGCAAGTATATAACAATTTGTCTGACTGCATGTAAATTATATGCTTTCATATCATGAATATAAAATTAAAAAGAAATACAATTTTCCTAAATAAATAAAGCAGTTTTTGTTTTTCTTACTTTTTTCAAGTGCACAAATGTTAAGACTTTTAGTCTCTCCCCTGACATTAAAACTCATTGAGATAAACACAGAAGCTTGAATAGTCAAGAAAAAAATTAAACTGCAGATGCTTTTTTTTTCAGCATCAGTTATAAATCTACACCTGGCTGACTATTCCTGTTAGAAGAGAGAGTTCTTATAAGAAATTCATCCCATGTGTGCAAGGTCAGATCCAGAGGCTAAAGTGTTCTACAGCAAGCCTCTAGGCTTATTGTTACAGAAGCTTAGAGGAGCAAAAGCATGTTCAAGTCAGACAATAATGGGAAAAGAGAAAAAAAAAAAAACAACAAAAAAAAGTCCTAGGGAAAAAATAATGCCCATGTCTCTGTCTCCAAGCAAACAGAAAGAACAATTTCCAGAGAATTAATATTTCTACTGTAGCAGATTCAAGTGTAGGAGTTCTTAAAAATGGGAAAAAACACTTTAAAAAAATAACAAAACAAACCAACCAATCAATCAAGAACAAAGCATATCCCCCTGAAGTAATTGTTGGAATATATTACAAGTAGGCATATATTACGCAACAGAAAAGAGTATTTAAAAAATACAAAAAAATATTAGGGCACCAAAACTGACAGTGAAATTACCCACAGAAATTAAACTGGCCCCTTGGTGACATTATGCAATAATCATATAATCATATTTTATTTGTGGTCTTTGATGAGTCTGAGAACTAAATGTACTTGTAAAAATGCTACTTCCTACCCTGCTCCATTCTATATGCTTGACTGATTAAAATCAAGATTATAATAACATGATAAAATTTGGACTGCAGTGTTGGGTAGAAAAATCTGATGATATTTCTCACATATGTTTCATTCTGTGAGCAAAAGTATATGAAAAACTTCTCTTTCATGTCATCATGCTCTCTGTTCATTTTACCTATGATGATGAATTAGTTCACTGACTAGTCACTTTGCATTCCCTCTTTTCTCCCACTTCCAGCACATATCATGACCATAATTCTATGGATCAGAAAGCTGGTATTTGAGGATGACCCTCACTGCTACAGTCATTTATCTGATGTGAGAAAGCCAGTTTATATTACTTGCTCCTGCAAGAACATGAAATGTGTTTGGAAAGTAGTAGGACATGCCCAAGGATACTTGTCTGTTACAAATGGGTATCTTGATTCATAGTGGAACATACAAAAGCCAGAAAGAGTAACAACAAAGATATCTAAGTACAATTAGCCTATTTGAAATCATGAGGATGACAGTTGCACTTGTCAGAAACAAATTACTGTTTGCATAAAACAGTATTCAAGCAGCTGACAGTCTAATTAGCTAGATACAGTCCAACACCTCTTAGGGGCTTACTTTACTTGAGCAACCATTTATTTGCTTTGCCTTATGACATGATGTGATAAGTATTTTCTTATACTTACAAATGTGAAATATATTACAGTGACTACCATGAGTGCTGTAAGCATGTATGCATGTAAGAGTTAAAAACAGTCTGCAAAAATAATGTGGTCTATTTCCTAAAAATAAAACTAATTTATCTTCATTTGTAATGAATGTAAAACATCCATGGCATGCATTAATCTTTACAGTAATATAACTATTCTTGCAAACTGAAGATAATGTAAAGGCACATACTGAAATATGAAATATTTCAATGGTTCATAATTAAAAAACAAAACAAAACAAAATAAAACAAAAAAACAAAAAAAAACAACAACCTTTTCAGTGTCTGATAAATAATTCTCCCTGTTGTTACAGATTATGACTAACGACTGTGAATACTCACTACTGATTATTCGGTTCATATCTTCTAGCAATATTTTTGACACAAACACTTCTCCTGTGTGCTGATTTTCCTTTTTTTCCCCCCTCTTCCATTCTTTGAGCACTGGTAAGAAACTGGAATTTGGTCTAGATTATAAACACCTGCACAGAAATCAGGAAGAGTAACGATCTTGCTTTTGTTAAAAGAATTATTGTAAATAGGTTCATGTTTTGGAATACGATTTCATATGTGAGAATTCATGAAATGTCCTGATGCTGACAGCCATTTTAATTCTTCCATGTTTTCTAAAAAAATTGTTTTCTAAAAAAAAATAGAATAATTGTCATTCTGGCGCTATTAAAAGTATAAAAAGGTAGATGCAGATAATCATGACTCTTGGGAAGTATTTAAAAGATTATTCAAATATTTTCATCATTATTTTAAAAATGTCCCATGATGGAGAGAAACTTTTTCACTCACTTACATCGCTATCTTAATTAGGAACTATAAAGTCTGTTATATGCCCTTTGCTTAAGTGCATTGTATACATAAGGCATCTATAAAATTATTTTCTTCAGTATCATCTCAGAACTAAATAACTAATGTTATATATAAGTGCTCAACAATTAAATATATATATATATACATCACATTAAAAAATGTACTGTGCATCTATGAAATCTATGAAAGCACTGCATACACGATATTCACATCCAGTGTTGAATTATAGTTCAGGCCAGTTAAGGCTAACACTTTCATCACACCATTTTTCAAAATAAAAAAATGAGAAAACGAAACAAACCCTTCCTTTCCTTACACCCCTAATCCCCATCCCCCCCCCCCCCCCCCCCCCCCAAAATAAAAGAAAAAAAGAATAAAAAATAAAAAATAAAAAGAAAAAATGAACCTCACACACACACAGCAATTCAAAGCTCCTAGCTCTACAGTGTATTTAATCTGTCTTTTCCTTATTTGCATCAGTCTTCTAAGTTTTGGTCTTAAGTTTGAAAAAGTGGGCTTCAGAGGAAGTTTAAAATTTACTTTTAATCTATTTTCATTATCCATTCATACCAGATATCCTCATAAATCTCACTACCTAAACAAAGAAAGCTTTTCCTGTCATCTAACCTGAATTCCCCAATTCAACTTCAGACAGTTCCAGTAGGTGTATTGCAGTCACTAGAGAGCAGAGCTCAATGCTGCCCCTTCACCCCTCTCATGAGCAAGCTATAAACCATGTATTTCTGCATCTTTATATAGCTTTTCAGAGGTAAAATACAATGTTAATACCATTGCTTCTGAACACTAAATTCATTTGCTATAGAGCTAATGTTATCATCTACTTACCTGATAGTTTAGTGGCAAAATTTAGGAAATCACAGGATTTTTTAAATTTAAGTAATTGTGCTTAAAACTTACAAATTTGCAAAAGGTCACAACAATGAATTACTCTGAATCATCTTTGGAACTACAGAAATAGACAATGAATGTTATATTCTGATTTTTGCCAATGACTGAGGTTATAAGAAACTGCTCTTAAATATAGATATCCCTTGATTAATGTGGAATACTTTCCAAGATTTCTGAACCAGTGTGAATTTTAATAAATAGCCTAATTGAGGAAAGTGAGACTCAGGTAGTTTCTACATGTAAATTAATATGGTTTTCAGGCTTAGTTCAGCTTTACATGTGTTAGAATGATTGCATAGTAATTTGGATTGTATAACATGAGATACATACAACCTCCTGTACAAACTATAAACATAAAACTTTTACAGATTTACATGACTAAGACATAAAACTAATTACAACAGATGTAGTGGTATGCACATATAGGAAAGCTATTTTATCTTCACCTCCTACCTATTATTTTAAAATTTATTTTATCAAAGTAATTAAGAAAATCAATTTTCTGTTTTATTCCATTTTCAGTAGAATAATCATATGTTAGCACTAGGCATGCTCATTTTTTTATCAGTATTAACAGGAGATAAGGTCAGTTATCATTAGAGAAAGAATTTACCTTATAGACCTGGAGTAGAGTAGATATGCATTTCTTTGTACTTTTACTTATGTAAGATATTATTACAAGAAAAAACTACTGTGGAGTTTCTTAATATTACCTAAACAGCTGATGAAAGAAGAAAGACTATAATGAATTATTAATTAATACCCTTTTCAGAGTAGGTCTAGAAGATCCAGGCAACATCTGTTGAAAATCCAGGTCAGTGAGTTGAGAGCATCTGTGTGAAAATGATTATCTGTTGCTATGTGTCATGTGAGCTCCTCAGGTTCCCATTCTTCAGTCAGTTACTTAAATAAATAGTGATTTGGTTTACAGTGTGAACAGAAATTATAATATTCCTTATGAAATAATAATAATAATAATATATATGTATAATTATTATTTATATATATATATATATATATATATATATATTCATTGTAGCTTTGTCAAGGAGCCATAAAAAAAAAAGATAGGAAAACTAAAGGAGGAAAGAAGCAAAATCTTAAAGTACTACTGATGTTTTACATAATGTGTTCTGAAGTTTTTGTTTCTGATAAGTAGAGCAAAGTCTTCACTTATCCATTATACAATGGAATCATACTGGTATTCTCAAATAATTGTTATGCTGGGAGCTGCCTTAAAACCACATTTACTTAAGACGAATTACCCTTCTTAGAGATAAATAATATTAATCGGCCTGGCAAGGTTTGAAGAGCAGAAGGAGAAGAAACAGCACAGATCTCAGAGACAATAAATAGTCCTTCAATGCAGTTTCATCATGAAAGCAAATCAGCAAAGCATTCAGAGATACTAAGGAATTTTACAAGTACTGGGAAATTCAGAATTATATATCCCACTTAATCCTTGATGAGGCAGTATAGTAAAAGCTACTTCATTACTGTTATATATTTATAGGTAGAAGAAGCTAAACTCACAACTTTTCCCTGCAGTTTATCAAGTACACAACTTGGACTTAGTCTGAGCTGCATGTAAAAATCCATATTTCTATGTGTAAGCGTACTCGACATTGTAATGTCAAGTCAGTCTATTCCAGATAAGTTTGTCTTTTCAGCTTTTGTTGATACTTATACATTCTGAAAAGCCCATGAAGTCAGTATTTCAGTCTTATATTTTGTACCATCTTGCCTAGCTGTTGGGTGAGTTACATGATAATCAAAATTGAATTATTTTTCTTTCTTACTTTTCTTCTGTAATTTCTCATGTTTAGCACATCAGTTAACACTATCTTATGCAAATAATTTATTTACTCTGGTTGTCTGACATAAGCCAGAATTTTCATGAAGCAGCTGCAATTACTGAGTCTTGAAGATCCTAGCACACTTACTGGAAGAAAACAAGAGGGTATATGAGGGTAGGAACCACTTGTTAAGAGAATTATTATTTGAATTCTTAACTTACCAGCATCAGGCACACTTACAAATCAAGTCATCCATGCAGATCTCAAAGGCATAAAAGTACACCTGGAATAGAATGAGACATTCTCATTAGAATAATTTAAAATAAATACACAAATAAATAAATAAATCATTTTAAAAATAGCTATTTAAAAATAATTACCTTATATATATATATATATATAAACAAACAAACAAAAAACAACTATCCAAAAACATACAGCACAGGAATAAAGTCTGAGTGCAAGTGCAAGGTATACAGTTTTTGAGTGTACAAGTGATAGCACCCTTCTTGCTAACATTAGTTTTGTTCCTTGCTTCAGTTGGACAACTCACTTAATTCACTGTCCCAGTGAAGAACAAAATAATTAAAAGAACACAGATTTCCAAAAGTCTTTCCAAAAGAAAAAAACTTGAAGAAACGGAACTACAGTACATCTCAGCCTCCAGATGAGGAGGCAAATTATAAACAGTGCAAAGTGCAGGAGGAAAGCTTGTTCTGTTCTTACAGTGGCAGTGCAGTTGAAGATAAAACATCTTACTTGTAGTCTGCACGTTTCTTTTAATCAGTAGTGAGGACGCTGTTGTAGCTGTGCAAACTAGCAGATGCTGCACATGTGCTTTTTCTTTTCCATTGTTATTAGTAGAAGTAGTATTCCCACCATTTCACCATTGTCTGTTCTCAGTAATTCTGAGACATTTATGATAATGCAATATAAAAGAATGGTATAGTGATGAAGAGAACTCATAGCCCAGTTCTTTCAACACCAATACACAGAACCTTTTAGTTGAAAAGCAATATACCTGTGTTATGTTTTTTTATGTTTTCGTTGTTTGTTTGTTTGTTTTCTGCCTATAGTGTTTTCCAGTGAAAGAAAGTAATAGTAAAGAAACTACTGCAGTGAACATAGGGATGAAGATAATTCCTTATAAATGTCTCTCACTAGGTGGATTGGAGATCATCCAATTTCATAAAACTTAACAGCACTAGTTATGGAACTGTGATGATGTTCCAGTAAATGAGTTCTTGATCCAGAGTGGCTTTTGTGAGCTCTGAGTTTATGATTGCATCTGATGAATTTTTATATCTGTGGGTTTTCAAACTGGGATTACATCTTGTAAATTTGTATACTAATCTTTTCTTGCAAAACTAGAGATTGTTGCTACTTGATTTCTATTTTTGATTACTATCCTAGGAAATAGAAGGGCTAGTACTTTAATGCATACAGAGGAATTTATAAACATATCCTGCATACCAGATTTCTTTTTCATCCAATGCTGATTTTCTCAGGCTTCTGGAATGCTTCTTTTATCCTCTGTACTACATGTGGTAGAAAGGAAACTTTTGTTGGCTGTTTTTGTTTGTTTGTTTGTTTAATGAGCATTGTCACGTTTCATATTTAGAAGCAGATGGGTTCCTGTTCCATATTTAAAGTAGAAGGCTACTGCATAAAAGCTTTTATTGTATTTTGGTGGTATCTGTGGAGACCAAGGATTAGATTCAGCTGCTGAAATCAAAGGAGCAACCAAGATATCTGTATGGGACTCAAAGATATGGCACAAAACCAAAGAAATTTGTGGTCTTATAGGAGCAATAGTTGATGGTCTGGTAGAATTTCTTTCTGTGTATCAAACATTTATGGCAATCTAATTGGGCAGTATTATAACAGTATTATAGTGAAATAAGTATGAAAGCTAAGAGACATTCTGAAAAATTGGACAGTATGCTTATCATGTTATATTTTTCCTTCTGTTGCGCATTTGCACCTCCACAGTCTCTTGCCAATACTCTTCATGAAGAAGTTCCCATTAACATTCATCAATACTTGCTGAATTTTCATGGAGACAAAATAAGGCAAGTGAGATGGTAGGTGGTATATTTCAGCAGTGGCAACATGACATTGAATCACTGCTGGTTTAGATTTTTATGAGCACAGCATGCTCTTCTTATCAGACAGACTTAGTGCAACACATGTCAGGGAATGGTGCAGTTTCTAAGCCCTCATTCATAGCTGGGCATTACCTTCTACTGCAAACTACAGATTGATGTACTAGAATTTAATTATGTTATTAAAATTGATGGGATATTCACTTCCTAGAGTTTGTCAGATATAGTCATAGTCTGTTATCACTAATCTGTTGTGATTAGTGTCTAATTTGTTGTTAGCCTTTTGAATGATAACTCCAATGGGTCTTTCTGCCTCCTCTCTCTAGTATCTATTGTTTAAATGTAGGAAGCCAGGAGGCTGGTAGAGGTAGGGAATGTCCAGTTGTGCATAAGTGACTTGAGAATGACTACAGCAAAAATGGGGAGATGAAATCTAGGAGCAGCTTGAGATGTCAAGAGGCATAAGATATTGAAGAACAACTGAGAAGGTGACTGAAAGGATGAGGAAAGGATCTTGGTATCAGAAATCAGTTTTGTTTTCACATTTTGATCAATTATCTGCATTAAAGAACCAAGTACACGCTTAGTAAGTTTGTGGAAAACGCTGAGTTCAGTATGCCTGTTTATCTGTTCACAGTATCACAGTATCGTGCGAGTTGGAAGGGACCTTAGAGATCATCGAGTCCAACTCCCGGGATTCGAGCCTTCTGTGTAGCAGAGCAGCACTTCTACAAGTGTTTGAGCACAGAAAGAGTACAAATGAATCTGGATTGACTATATTGACAGGCTGAGTCCAATTGCATGATATTCTACAATTCTGAGTCCTACACCTAGGGAAGTGTGACTGGGAAAGGGACCTGAGCATACGAAATGATGACTGTCTGAACGTGATCAAGTAGTGTGCGAAGGTGGCAATGAGGCCTTTTTAATTTAATTTTATTTTATTTTATTTTATTTTTTAAATAATGCAATTCACAGTTCTTCAGACAATCTTTTATTTTCTAAGGTTTCCTGATAGTAGATGGTTGAACAACCCAAACAGGTTTGGTTTTGCATGCCCTTCAAAAATCGATGCTTCTAGATAAATTGATTTTATTAGATAAATAAAGTCACAATAAGGTCTAAACAAGATAATTTATTCTAGCTCTTAATTACTTTACTACTACTACAAACCAATTGTAACAAGGAATATCAAGAATGTTTCAGTGTTCATGTCACATCCTATCTGTCCTAAGACACATCTTGAACTCATGTAATTACACTTGTATAACCTATATGATTTTAAACCAGTGAGGTTTGAGCAAGGACATCCTGAATTAAGTCCTGGACTTCTTAGACATCTCCAATGGTATTTCAGTGTGTCCAGAAAACAAGCAAACAAATAAAACAAAACCAAACATAATTTGTTATAAATCTCCAGGTAACCTAGATAAGAGAGTTATTTGTGAATTTAAAAACAAATAATTAGTGACCCTGAGTGATTATTTCTTATTTGAAATTACAATAAGAAATGTAAATGTGATTGTGCAGCTTTCCTGGTGTAGACTCACAGTCCTTAATTAACACAGTTAAAAATGTAGTACAAGGTGTTAACTAGTGTGAACTCACTAGAGGTGGCACACATGGTGTGAAACTAATGTATCTGTTAGGTTTACGAAAAGGCAAAGAGAATAAATGAAAGTTGTGAGATGACTGTGGAGAATAGAATCATTGAATGGTTAAGTCATAAGACATCTTTGGAGACTCTGAACCATGCCTTTATCAGGTTATATTAACACACAGCAGGTTGCCCAGGATTTTATCCAGTCTGGTTTTGAGTATCTCCACACTTGAATGCATCACAGCCTCTCTGGAAAACCCGTTCTGCTGTTCAACTGCTCTGAGAGTGAACAACCTTTCTTTTATGTTCAGGAAGAATAGCATCCATTTCATCATCGTGTATGATGCTTTTTGGCACCAGTGAGAAGAATCTGGCTCCCTCTTCTTTGTTCTCCTGAGCTTGCTCTATTTCAGGCTGAACTCTCTCTGGTCTTACAGCTTCTTCTTATGTGAAAGAAGCTTTGGTCCCTTAATCCCTTTTTGACATATTTGCTGGATTCTCATCATTGCTAATTTCTCACGCAAGCCTTGTGTACTGAATTTTGACCATGATCAGTCATAACTTTGCAAACTTTGTTTAACTGCAAAGGACTATCCCTGAAATCACTGATCAGGAAAAACAAAACCCAAAATATGTCTATGCAGCTCTTCCTGTTATGGATACTTCAGTACTCAGTGATAAGAAGAAAGATGTACAGATGACCAAAGTTGTCATGTAACTGTTAACAACTTTATATATGTGCAGTTCATTTGAGGGTTTGATTATGGCACATGTAACTAGTGCCAGTTGTCTCTACATACAGGGATACTCTGGATCCACGACAGGTCTAAATAGGAGATTGCTGCTTTATGCCTTACAGGTTTGGAATGTGTGTTCATTGTAGCTTAGAAGCTTGGAAGAGAGTTCACTAACTATCCTCTATACAAGTCTTGCTTAGTTAATAGATTTGAGACCATGTACAACTGAAAGCTGTGGTTCTGTTCTTTCAGATCGTTTTCACATTTTATATAGGAAAATCTTTGAACAAAAGACAGGAATAGGAACACTGTATGGTTTTGTTCAGAAATATAGCATTATTAATTGTCTTTACTAACACCACAATTATCTAAAATAAAAAGTATTGCGATAAAGAAGTTTTTCAAATTGCATATATATGGTAACAGTTTTCTAGAAGTGATATTTTTGAATGCTCATAACATTCAAATGTTTAATTTAATATTCCTCTTTTGTTTAAGACAAAAAATACCTAAGGGGAAATAAAAATTCTCCTCAGCCTTTCAGAAACGCACCAAATCCAGGTGCTTTTGAGCTAAATGCATTGCTATTATAAAGTCTCTGGAGATGTTAAGGGAGTAGTTCTTTGAGATAAGTAGAAGAGAAAGTATATTATTATGGGCAATGTACGGAGGGACAAAGACATGCAAGGGTGCATACTAATAAGAGTTTTGTTTTTACATTCAACTTACACTGAATAATTGAGGACATCTACTTTTCAAAAATTATTATTAATATTACTCTCACATAGAGACTGATCCGTCTTCCAAAAGATGGAAGGAGTAGAATATTAAATTTCTTTAAATATTATTTGACTTTCTCTCCTGTGAAATTTATTTATTTATTTAATACTAGATGTAGGGCTTTTGACCCTCATGAATCAACAAATTGTAGATAAAAATGAAATGGAAGTAAAGTAGTAAATATCATATCTGCTTGGAGACACCACGTAACTCAAACTTTGAGAGGCATTCCAAGATGAAGAAATTCATTTTTGCAAGCTCACTTTAAATGAAGACACTATTATGATGTTCAGGAGATATTCATGCCTAAATCATGAAAGAAAAGTTGTATGACATGTTGGATATGAAGATATGAATTTATTATTTTAATATGGATTGATTGCTAATTTCTTGGTGGTTACCTACCCCAGCATATCTGTTTTCTTCTTTAGCTGAAGCCTTAAATTATAAAGTACCTTATTTCAGGTAAGATATTCACAGTTGTAGGGTTTTTTGTTTGTTTGTTTGTTTTGGTTTATATTTCAGTTTTCCTGACTTTCAGCACTTGAGAAAATATTAACAGAAAATGGAAGAGTAAATAAACAGAACAAGTTCATTTACTGTTCAGTTCTGTTCTTTACATTAATTTAAATATTAGTCTCACTGAAAGATTCTCATAATTTCAATTTTTATTTTTTAAAGCTTCATTGATATTTTGTTATTCTTTCCTATCATATGCATGCAGCATCCTATTTATATTCAATTTCTTGAGAAGAACTTTTCTTCATTTTCCAATAAAATTGTTAAAGAAAAATTCTGGTAGTCTTGCCAATATGGAACTATTTATTCTCCAAGTAATATATAAATTGAATTATCTTGTAGTTAATAGCAGTGGTAGTCTCCCACTTGCTAGAAAAGCAAGTATTTTTCCATATTATGATATTACAATTGGGTAATTCAGTTAGGCTCCCTTGAATAGCATTGTCACTTCCATATAGCAAACTGGACCAATAGAATATTTTTTTGTTTTCTTTGTAATATCTGATACAGGAAATCTTCCTTAATTTGCAAAACATGAAGAAAAATATGAAAGAAAGAAAATCTATGAGAACAAGAGAAAAATGGAAAACCTTCACAGTAGAAAGATGAAGCTGCATATGCTATCTTAACCTTTGTCAGCTGAATGATTAATACTTTATTTCCAGTTCTCTAGGATATTGGAAAAATAATTTGTCTGTAATTAGCACCCTCAGATAAATGGTTTAATTTTTAGATTCCTGTGTGAATTCAGGAGTTGGACTCAATGATTCTTGTGATTTCTTTCAGTTTTAGGGTACTCTATGATTGATTCTATTATTCTAATCCCTTGTAATATTTCAATGACTTATGTCAGTGTAATCTTACTTTTTACAGCACTAATAGCATCTTTTATTCACAAAATTATTGTGAATAAAATAGAGAATTTATAGAATCACAGAATCATTTGAGCTGGAAAGGATGTAAAAAAGATCAACTTGTCCACCTTCTCTGCAATGAACTTGAACATTCACATATATATCAGGTTGCTCAGACAGTAAACCCTGTTTACTGGAACAGAGTATCCACAACATTTTTGGGTAACCCCTTCCAGCACCTCACTATTGTCATGGTTTTGCAATTTTGTAATTTTGCTATCAGTATTCCACATCATAACATCATGTTAAGCATAGATAATTTTGACGAATCTGCTGCTCACAGAAAGAAGACTACATGTCCCAGGGAGCACCACGGTCAGTCATATGACCAGGACTATATAATCTCACTTCAGTGCTGGACTCGCTCTCTTGGATCCTGCCAGCCAGGGGGAGAGCCGTGTGGGAGCGTTGCAGCCGTTTCGCCTAGAGTTACAGTAGGCCTCTCGGTTTCGGGACTCACTCTCTCTTATTTTACTTGATTTGTTAGCCTTAATTCCAATTATATTGCATTATATTGTGTTATTCTGTATTCCAATATAGTATTTAGTAAAATAGTGTGCCTCCTTAGATCATTGCTGCTGTATTTATTTTCTCTTTCCCTGTTTTCTTTTCCTTTTGGGATAGCGGCCCTGCAGGCTGTCTATACCCCTGTCATGGGTGCCGGTAGATTCTAGGGTAACCCATGACATAATTGGTGGAGAATGCGGGCAAATTGCCAAGAAATTTGGGCAAAAAGGGGCAAAAGTGGGGAAAAACTGCAAAAGCTGCTGTTTTCCCTGCTGTTCCTTTAGCTTTTACAGAGCTACGAGTTTTTTTTTTCGTTAAGGAGCTATCTAAAGTTTACGTTTCTGCACCTGGGAGCTTGACCTTGAAAGTCCAGGCGGACTGCCAATACCCCGGAATATTTTGTAAACTTTTAGCTCTGCTATCTTGTTATTGAAGAGAGGAAAAAAAAATGTGTGCTCTGTTAAAACTGCTTGTAAAACTGCTTTTCAGGGGACTGCATGCTCCTTGTCCCTTCCCTGAATCCTTAATGCAGTTTTTGAATGCCCATTTGACCACACTGTTAATTTCCCTGAACATACTGTTGGTTATTTTATTAATCTCACTCAGTATCTGGATTTATAACATTCTGAGGAAGTCTTCCCCAGAACCAGAGAATACTGAGTGGCAGGGAGTGTGGAGAGGCTTTGAGGAGACTTTAAAAAGGCAGACATCTTCAGTGTCATGGAGCTTTACTCCTGAACACTTGAAGAATCCTGAGAGCTTGATCGCATATTTGAGGCAGGAATGTTGCGGCACAGGCAGATCTCAGGAGGCACAAATGATTTGGGGCCTGGCTAATGCCTATTGGGCCTTATTCAATTTTGAAGCTGAGAGAGAGAGTCTCAGAGCTGAAAAGGCAGAGAGGGAAAAAGTTTCTGAAGCTGAGATAGAGAGTCTCAGAACTGAGATGGAGAGTCTCAGAGCTGAGAGAAATGACCTCCTATATCAGCATGACACCCTCCGGTCCGAACTTGATGCCCTCTGGTCCAGGCAAGACACACCCCAGTCTGAGCGAGACGCCCTTCGGTCTGAGCGAGATGCCCTTCGGTCCGAGCGTGACACTCTCCAGTCCGAGCGTGACACTCTCCAGTCCGAGTGTGACACTCTCCATTCTGGACATGACACTCTCCAGTCCAAGCGCAACGCCCTCCAGTCTGAGCACGACGCCCTCCAGTCTGAGTGTAACAACCTCCGGTCAGAGCAAGGCTCCATCCCGAGCCCAGGTGAGGCAGCCTGTAGCGGAGCAGCGCAACCCCAAGCGGACAACACCGGTCTCGGCTCCCCCGGTGGGTCTGTTCTGTATCTGGAAGGGGTTGGTGCACTTCCGGGCTGAGCAGGCGCCCGCTGCTATGGCCACGGGGCAGGAGGTCATGCTGCCCCCCATCCAGCCCGCTGGAGGCCCGGCCATCCGGCATGAGGGGCTGGCCTTAGATGTGGCTGAACGGGAGAGGTGGCCAATGCTTTATCTTTATACTGACTCATGGATGGTGGAAGATGCATTATGGAGGTGGTTGCAGCAGTGGGAACAAGACAACTGGCAACGAAGAGGTAAACCTATTTGGGCTGCTGAACTGTGGAAAAACATTGCTGCCCAAATAAGAAACATTGTTGTAAAGGTGCGCCATGTAGATGCTCACATGCCTAAGAGTAAGGCTACTGAAGAACATCAAAATAACCATCAGGTTGATCGAGCTGCCAAAACTGAGGTGGCTCAAATAGACTTAGACTGGCAGAATAAGATTGAATTATTCCTAGCTCGATGGGCCCATGAGACCTCGGGCCATCAAACAAGAGATGCAACATATAAGTGGGCCAGAGACCGAGGGGTGGACTTAACTATGGATGCTATTGCTCAGGTCATTCATGACTGTGAAATATGCGCCATAATTAAACAAGCCAAGAGGATGAAAACTTTTTGGGGGGAAGGGCGATGGCAAAAATATAAATATGGGGAGGCATGGTAGATTGATTATATCACCTTGCCATGATCTCGCAATGGTAAGCGTTATGTGCTCACCATGGTGGAGGCAACCACTGGGTAGCTCGAAACATACGCAGTACCAGTACCCCATGCTATCGCCCGAAATACCATATTAGGGCTGGAGAAGCAAGTTCTATGGAGGCATGGTACTCCAGACACTGCCCCAGCAGTTCCACTCCTATCCCTGTCACCTGGGCATGAAGCAGAAGCCCATGGTGAGGATGGTGTGGATGTGCCAAGTGAGCCACCCCGCAGTGAGAGGGGGGTCATCCCGCAGCCACGAGGCCTGAGTTCACTGTTCCCTTACGAGGGTTTGGAGCTGAACTCTCCAGGCCAGGATGTGAAGCTGCTGGCACAATCGTGTGCCCCGGTGGTGCGGTGGTAGAAGTGCTACTTGCAACGCCGGAGGTCCGGGTTCAAATTCCCTGTGGCGCAAGTGGTAGAAGTGCCGCTCTGCTACACAGAAGTCTTGAATCCCGGGAGTTGGACTCAGTGATCTCTAAGGTCCCTTCCAACTCGCACAATACTGTGATACTATGATCACTTGCTGGGGAGTTTCTTGATGAGCCTCTCCTTGATGCTTCTGTTCCACTGAAGGGAACAGATGACTTGGAGGATGGCCATACCACCAGCAGTGATGCTGGTCTGCTTCTCCCCTCTGCTTATGCTCTGGGCTCCTGCCTGACATCCAGATTGATGGAGACAGAGGAGGACAGTCCCGAGAAGTCCTCCGTGCAGCAGCCCTGTAGCTTAGGGAAAGGATGAGTGCACTTTGATGTGGGGGAGGCCCCACTAGTGCTGCCTTTCCCCTTTTTCTCCCTCCACCGTTATCATGTTCCTCTTTCCGGCAGTTTTGCCATTTTCTCGAGTTAGTAAATAATAGTGTGTTAAGTTACGGAGTTTTATTTTCAGCTTATGGATTTGCATGAAATAGATATAAGTTGTTAAGAAAATAAGGTTGCTGATTACTCACAACTATATATGTGTGTGTGTGTGTGTGTAATAAGCATAATGTAATGATGTAGAATAAGGGGTGGAATGTCATGGTTTTGCAATTTTGTAATTTTGCTATCAGTATTCCACATCATAACATCATGTTAAGCATAGATAATTTTGACGAATCTGCTGCTCACAGAAAGAAGACTACATGTCCCAGGGAGCACCACGGTCAGTCATATGACCAGGACTATATAATCTCACTTCAGTGCTGGACTCGCTCTCTTGGATCCTGCCAGCCAGGGGGAGAGCCGTGTGGGAGCGTTGCAGCCGTTTCGCCTAGAGTTACAGTAGGCCTCTCGGTTTCGGGACTCACTCTCTCTTATTTTACTTGATTTGTTAGCCTTAATTCCAATTATATTGCATTATATTGTGTTATTCTGTATTCCAATATAGTATTTAGTAAAATAGTGTGCCTCCTTAGATCATTGCTGCTGTATTTATTTTCTCTTTCCCTGTTTTCTTTTCCTTTTGGGATAGCGGCCCTGCAGGCTGTCTATACCCCTGTCATGGGTGCCGGTAGATTCTAGGGTAACCTGTGACAACTATTTTCATTCTAAAAAACTTTGTATCTAATATAATTCTCTTCTGTTTTAGTTCGAAATAATTGTCACTTTCTCAGCCTGTCCTCATAGGAAAATTGTTCCATCCCTTCAATCATTTGTGTGGCTGTCCTCTTGACAGGCTCCAGCAGTTTTTTCCTGTACTAAGGACTCCACATCTGAATTCAGGTGAGGTCTCACCAGCTCAGAGTAAGGGCACCTTCATTTGCCCTGCTGACCATGCTTCTTTTCATGTAGCCCAGGATACGGTTGGCTTTCTGGACTGCGAGGGCACAATGCTGGCTCATGTCCAGCTTGCCATTCACCAGTACTTCTAAGTAAGATCTTTCCAGGAGGGTTTAATCTTTTCATGCCCCAGCTTGTACCAATAGTGAAGGTTGTTGCAATTCAGGTGCAAGGCTTTATTGAACTTCATGAGGTTCTCCTGGGCCTGCTGCACAGTACTGTCTAGGTATTTCTCTATATGGCATTTCACCTCTCAGGCATGTTGAGAGTGCATTTGATCCCACTCTCAATTTTGTTGATGAGGATACTAAAGAGCATTGGGCCCAGTAGTGACACCTCTCTGATCTTTTATCTCACTGATATCTATCTTACTGATCTCTATCTGGGCACTGAGTTATGGACCACCACTCTCTGTGTACAGTCTCACAACTAGTTCCTCATCCACTGAACAGTACACCTATCAAATACATAACTTTCTAATTTGGAGAGAAGGGTGTCATGGGAAACCAGGACAAAGACCTTACTGAAGTCCATATAGATGACATCCGTGGCTCTTTCTATGCCCACTGACACAGTCATAGGTCAGACGGGACTTTTTCTTGGTGAAGCTATGCTTGTTACCCCCAAAGTCCTTTTCAGCAGAGCTGTGCATTGTAACAGATTTCATTCTTCATTTAAACAAAATGAGGCATGTAGAACAGAAGTCAGAGTTAGAATTTTATAAGTTATTGGGAATTGGGCTCAGTACCTTTGGATTTTCCTACATGACTGTGTAGATTGGAAATTCGTTGAAATTTTTAATTCAAAATTTAGTTTGCATAAGAATTGTGTGCTATGCAAATCAATTTTGTTTTGTTTCTAGTTAAAGGGTATAACATTTGCTTCCTGTCGATGTAAACAGATAAACTGTAAGTATGCTGTTTATTAGTTCATTCTGGACAACTTTAGCAGAAGAAATTTTTTGTGTTTCAGTGGAGTCCATGGTGTACTTAAAGCAGGGTATGATTAATATTGAAATAAATTATCAACATAGATACAGGAAAGTAATTTATGCAAATCTGGAATGAAAACCACTTTCATTGACACAGTGGATAGTCTGAGACTAAGATTATAAAAAAAAACCAAACAACAAATAACAAAACATTCTGTTACTGTTTAATGAAAAGGTAATGAAAAAAATAACAACTAGTTTTGAACTTTAAAAATGATTAAAAGCATGCTGCATTACACTTTTTGAATTTCCTTTAATACTAGTTTTAAATTCTAATCTTCAAGCTCAGAAAGGACAAAATGCTATTAATATTAATAACAAACACAAAAATACCAGTCATGTTCATTTTGTGAAGCCTAGTTCATCCTGACAGTGAAAACATAAATTATATTATTACTCCTATAGTAGAAAACAGCTAAAAAAGCAGTCACAAGTTACAAAAATTTATTAGCATATACTTAGGAAAAGCAATATAACAGTAAGTGAAGAATAGTATTCTCTCTGTCATTACACCTTGGAATGAGAACTTTTTCAGATGTAGATTACGTTTATTGTTCTTGATTGCCACTAATAAATCTATCCTTTGTTAGGAATTTGACTGCTTCTGATCTTGTTTAAATTGTGTAATATCTTTCACATGTATGCACTCTGGCAAATTTCACAATTAAATTATGCTTAGTCTGAAGGAAAGCCTTCACATCCTTCCTATTTCATTTTAATTCAGAAACATAATTAATTACTTTACCTCTTTTATAAAATTATAATTCATTTGATGATCAGTGATATATCTTGTTAAAACATTTTCAAGTATTAACTTCTTTGCATTTATCAGCAGTGGATTTCCTTTTCATCGTGCTCTTTGTAGTACTGTGGGATATTTTTTTAAAACCTCTGTGTTTATATACTGAAAAACTGCATGCTACTGTTTTCCAGGTCATTTACTAATACACTGAATGGTGTAGTTTTCTGGTGATTAAGATGGTAAATTCCATAGACAGTGAAAATTTTCACTTCATAACCTTTATTTCCTATCTTGTTGTTCATTGTTAAACTTTTATAGGACCTGTTCTTTTCTTTATTTCTTTCATAGTCTTTCATTTAAAAGACATTAGAAATGAAACTTGAATGCCCTGCAGAATAGATGACAGAACAATGGGCTACTTGACTGCTATGAATGTTCCTATTTAATTTTGAGCTTAGAATTTTATAATAAAAAGGATTTGAAGTTGTTTTCTTCTTATATTATAAATACATTAATATCTAATAATTCCATCTTTCATTACATAGGAAAATTGTCTTGCTGTAGTTTCCTCTCAATAACTAAAGTTCTTTTTCTCAAATGTGCTATTACATGTGACAATTTTCATTTTTCTACAAAGGCTGGTTTAAACAGATAGGATATTGATGTTTATATTTGAGTTCTGTGAGTTCTCTTTGAGATCTGCTTACTTGGGTAAATATCATTCATCATGTTCTACTACGGGGAGGTGAATTTGGTGTCAGCAAATCTATGTAAAATGAACTACAAAATAACAAATAAATGAACCAAAATAAAAAGCATAAAAGTTTGGATGTGTTAATGTAATGAAATAGATGGTCCTCAGAATGATAGTGAAAGTAGGAATACAGTTTCTAATGTGGTCCTATCACAAGTTGTTGAGAGAGCTATTTAAAAGTCATCCTTTCATAAAAACAAAATATATTAATTGAGCTTCTAATCTTATTTACTTCATTTTATTTTAAGGATCACGGTAACAATTATTTAAGTTTCACACTTGCATGTAAAACAGAATTGGTGTGTATTGCATGTGCATAATCTGAAAAACCTAAAATTTCTCAAAAAAGTAGAACTCTTTCCTGGAATTTTCCCACACCTTCTCCCTTATTAATCTGGAACATTTCATTCTTTCACTTTGATGTGGTGTCCATTGGAGGTCTATCCTGGGACCAATGCTCTTTAACAGTGTCATAGACAATAGCATCTAGTGAACCCTCAGCAAACTTGCTAATGACACCATGCTTAGTGGTATGGTTGATAAGACAAAGGCAGATTCTCCATCAAGAGAGACCTGGACAAACCTGAAAACTGTGCTCATGTAAACCTAAAAAGGTCCCACAAGGCCAACTATGAGTTTTTGCATTTGGTTTGGGGTAATCTCAGAAATCTCTGATATGTGTTCAGACTGGGAGAAGAACTCATTGACAGCAGCCCAGACAAGAAGGACTTGGGAGTTCTGGTGGTCAAAAAACTTAAGATGAGTCAACAGTGTACACTTGCAGCCTGGACCCCAACTCAGTGTACTGTGACCAGATCTGGAGCCCCCAGTACAAGAAAGACATGGAGCTATTAAATGGATCCAAAGAAGGACCATGAAGATCAGTGAGCTGAAGCACTTCTCTTATGAAGAAAGATTGAGAAAGCTGGGCTTGTTCAGCCTAGAGAAGGCTCAGGGGAGACCTCATTGCAGTCTTCCAGTACTTAAAAGATCTTATAATTAGGTGGGTGACAGAATTTTTACACAGACAGGACAATGGTGAATTATTTTAAAGTAAAAGATGGGACAATTAGACTAGATTTTAGGGGGAATATTTTCACTGTGAGGAACAGGATACTCAGAGAAGTAGTGGATGCGCAATTCTTATATGTGTTCAAGGCCAGGTTAAATGGGGTCCTGAGCAACCTGATCTAGTGTCCGATTTAGTGGTTAGCAGATCTGCCCAGCAAGGGGGTTAGAATAAGGTGATCTTTAAGGTCCCTTCCAACCCAAGCCATTCTATGATGCTGCAAATCTGTGATCCAATCCAGACATTTCCCCTCCACTGGGAAGGAGGAGGAGATCATGGACCCTGACCCTCCTCTTTGGTGATTAGGGCACTACACCAATTTCATAAATTCAAATCTGAAGATGTAGGCTCCCTCCTGATTCTAGAAGTCAGAAGCTTCCAAACACTTTCCTCTTTGGTATCTCAGTCATCTTTTTGTTCAAGTACATCCTCCTACTATTCTTTCTCACTTGCAACATACTGTTCAGGTTTTTTGTCTTTACAGAGTCTCTGTGAAGTGCAGTCTTCTTTTGTTACGCAATCTACTCACCTCCTCTCATAGCTCCTTCAGCTGGTTACATTGTACATAGACTACAGCACACACAGATATGGCCACACACTGCTGTTCCAGCCATAGGAAGACCTGCAGTTTAAGATCTGGATGATGACATGCACCTTCCTAAGCTCTGTCTGAGTTACAGCATGGTCTTCTGAGTGAGAATGTGCTGTTTGAAATGGTAGACTGTAGCAGCCCAAAATGCAAATTGTAACAAATAGTTTGGCAGTACAACAGTTTGTGAAAGATCTATGGTGAGACAGCAGAAGAACAGCACTGAAGTGATAAATTTTATCTCAATCTTTTGTCAATATTTCACTTTATCACTATAATTTCCTCTATATTGCTCAAAATGTAACTCACATGAAACTTTCTTCTTGGTATGCAGTCAGAACCTGTCTCACTGAATGTTTAGCTTTTCACTTTAAATCACTGGATTCACTATGTTTTATGAATCATTGGATTCACTATGTTTTATGAAGTCTTTTATTTCTGCATGTACAGTCTCGCACAGGAAATATATGTAATGCTTAAACTCACATATTTATGTTGAGAAGTATAACAAAAATGAATGTTTTTGAAATATGTTCTTCCAACGTGGCTGTAAATCAGCATGCAAATTTTTAATCAATAAATTTATTAAGAAGGTTTAAGTAATTTCTTTCAAAACTTAGCTCTTTAGAACAAGCTGGATAATGTTGATTTGTTTACTGTGGGAAACCTTTTAGTGGAAAATTTCTCTAGAACAGTTTAAGTCAGCTGAAGCAATGAAGGAGCATTTAGCACTATGTAACAGCCATTCACAATAAGCTGTTTTTCATTTTATGTCAAGTAGCAGTATCTCTAGCATACCACTAAATCACTGTTTGTTGGCCAAGATTGCTTGCTGTTTACAACAGGAAAGTAATTTCCGATCAAAAGTAAAAGAAGTGGCTCACTGAAATGCAGCTGAATAGAGAAGCCAGAAATTCAGTCATCCAGATGAGTTCAGCGAAGACATTCACTGGAGCAATATCAACACAGCACATAGAAGTTCACACTCCAATTTTACATTTTATTCGCAATTAATATGGGAAACAATCACATGGTGGGGAAACACATCACCATGTAAACATTTTCTGGGGAGCAAATAAAAGCAGAGAAAAAATCTTCACAACAAAAATAAATATGTCTACAGATTTATTTGCCTGTAGAGGTTTTCTGAAGGCTTAAGACTGAGTGATGATTGATAAGGGAAATAAGAAAGTAAACTGACTTTGACATGTTATTTTGCTGCTTTCCTATCATAACTGTTATCTTTTCATTTATTGATATGAATCATTATAATAACGATTATATATTCAGAATGTAAATTTAAAACATTTTGTAGTGGAATGACAGCTACCCTGGAGGCAAAATGCTTATTATGCATACACTGTAAAAAATGTGTTTGTTTCAGTCTTTTGGGATTCCTCAATATACACACCAAATCTTATCTGAAAAATATAATAGGAATTGCATTTCATAGTTGTCACCAAACAGTAAAAAAAAACAAAACAAAAACATAGTTGAATGAATAATATTTATATGGAATCCTCTTTTTGTATGCTTCAAGTCTTTGAACCTATCAAGAAAAGGCTCAATCAAGGACTTAAAAAAACCCACATTTCTTAAGGCATATCTAGATGCTGTTCTACTTGAAGACAGTTGCAAAGGGAATCTCAAGCATATTATGTTTAAGATTTCTTGCTAAGATTGATCAGAGTGAAAAAATAATTTGCTTTATTTCTGAGCTCTTTGACTAGTCAACATATTAAAATTGGTTTTAAATATTTAGTAATCGTAATTGCACATTTTGGATGCTCTGCATTTCAGAAATAAACATTCTAATTTATCATGTGGTAAATTTTGATTCCTAAAGAATAGACAGCTTTAATTTCTAATTTTGTGAAAGGGTATTAAAATGGAGAGGGGAAGGTGGTTCAAAATCCTCACTGCAAATAAACAAGTCAGTGTGAAAAACAAACAAACAAAAAACATTGCCACAAAGTTAGGAGATAATGTAAACATAAATAAGAATTTGGGAAGAAACAAATGACATTTCTGATGCTGAGGACTTGCCAAGCATATTCTGCAACTCTACAAAGATGCAAAAAAAAACAAAAAAAAAACAAAACAAACAAACAAACAAACAAAAAAAAAAAAACCACCAAAAACAAACAGCTCAAGAAACCCATCCTTAGAGTCCAGGAGAAGATTAAAATTGTTATATGCAGCAATGTGTTTTTATCACTAAGTTACAACCATTTGTTTCAATGATATTCCCAGCTGTACATTAGCTTTAAGTATAGCTGCTCTTCTCCCTCTCCAAAATGACCCAAAGACTAACAGATTTATTTGCTCTCTTGGGATGAGGAAATAGCTTTTTACATAGCCTTTAAGTGAAAGGCCCTGATTAAAAACTAGAGCTTGAAAGTTTGAATAAATTGAACTGTGCAATCTCATAAAACATACAAACAACATGCTTAGTGAAGTCAGCTATAGATTTAATAAAGCCAATGTTTTTTTGAATTTTCTGGTAGCATAAAGAATGATTAGGTGCTCTGTCACTAAAACTTTGTTTGCAAAAGTGACTTATTTCCCTAGAAGAGGCATTTGCTGAGATGAATGTTACAGTATATTCAGAATAGGGAGTAACCTATAATAGTACATATATTTTCAGGTATAGAAACTGTCTTGGATGCAGAAATAACTAGTATCTTCAGCAAATGTTAGGATTTAGATAAACTTGACTCCAACAGAAGGTCTTTAGTTTGTGTCTTAAATAAAATACATCCAATGTAAAATATACCTATCTTGTGAAAGCATAAAATATATATCAGCTTGCAGTTTGTTTGTGTTTTCTTGCTTACTTGCTTTTTTGTAGTATTCTTTTCTTTTGTCATGGTTTTGCAATTTTGTAATTTTGCTATCAGTATTCCACATCATAACATCATGTTAAGCATAGATAATTTTGACGAATCTGCTGCTCACAGAAAGAAGACTACATGTCCCAGGGAGCACCACGGTCAGTCATATGACCAGGACTATATAATCTCACTTCAGTGCTGGACTCGCGCTCTCGGATCCTGCCAGCCATGGGGGAGTGTGTGGAAGCGTTCCAGCCGTTACGCCTAGAGTTACAGTAGGCCTCTCGGTTTCGGGACTCACTCTCTCTTATTTTACTTGATTTGTTAGCCTTAATTCCAATTATATTGCATTATATTGTGTTATTCTGTATTCCGATATAGTATTTAGTAAAATAGTGTGCCTCCTTAGATCGTTGCTGCTGTATTTATTTTCTCTTTCCTTGTTTTCTTTTCCTTTTGGGATAGCGGCCCTGCAGGCCGTCTATACCCCTATCATGGGTGCTGGTAGATTTTAGGGTAACCTATGACATCTTTTCATTCCTCAACTTCACAATATTTTTCACTGCCTTTGAAAGCTGTTGGATCTTTTATCCACAATGCTGTCTGTGTGGATTAAGAAGAAAAAAAAACAAAAACCAAAAAACAAAAAACATTCTATCAAACTTACATAAAACAAAGAAGTGAACACAAAAAGCCCCAAATAATGAAAGTTCTAATCATCACACAAATTTCTGATACTGATATGTACATACAAGATAATTATATGGAGAATTAAACATGCACAGAACATGTTACAGTGCTGCCACAGATATCTAGCATGTATGATATTCCGAGACAATAAAGCATATGCACTTTTAAAAGGGACATCCTTTTGTAAAATCTGAGACTGTCAGCACAAAGTCAAACTATTTAGTTGTTGAGGTTATATCTAGGGAACAGGTATTTGAATGAGAAAAGCATCTTCTGACTGTTTTCCGATGTATGTAGTGTGGGTCTCCATAATGAAAGACTTGTTAAGATATCCAAACCTAAACAAATAAAAGACAAACTTAGCTTTCTGATGTTCTTTTTGCAGTAGGACTAAAGTATGAGAAAAATCATTGCTCTCCTATCTCTTTCTCTCTCTCTCTCTCTCTCTCTCTCTCTCTTTTTTTTTTTTTTTTTTTTTTTTTTCTTTTTTTCTTTTTTGTCATTATTTGTTTGTTTTAAGCATTTTGGAAACTGTACAATCATTTTCTTAAAAACAAAAAACCCAATAAAATTAATATTTGTATATGGGGATAGTAACGTATTAACTGCCCTTTCATATAATATCTACACATGCAAGCACATGTGCAAAGACACAAAGGAAAATATAACCTTCAAGTTCTGATTCTAGGCCAACCACAAACTAACTTCTCTCTGGATGGCAGATTAGCACCTGTCTTCAGAAGCTTTATGGATATTAAGTATATGAATTTGCTACTGTCAGGGTTAGGACAGTGGACCAGATGCTCTGATCCAGTATGACAAGATCAGAATTCTAATACTACCGTTTAATACAGTCTGAAACAGCAGTAATTCATGTGACTGCTCTTGAAGTAGAAGGGCAACAATATGGCAAGCAATCTGTTATAAACCTTTACAGCTTGCAACCAGAGTTATATGACTGTCACTTGATGAATAAAATAGTGGTTTTCCTTATTTGTTTAATTAGCATATTTATCAGAAACTTGCTAAAGTGAAACATTTTACTATGCCAAAATAGCAGTACATTTCAAAATAACTTACAATCTTTTTCCTCTTTCTTAAATTTATTGTGTTTCAATGACGTATTAGACTGAGAGAAAATCTTATAAATCACATAAAGACATTTCCTTCATACTTTGGCATCCATATTTTGCAGAAATATGGTAAAAGTATGGGTTAACCAGATACTTGCCTATTTATAGCTAGCAAATGTGAAAAGCAAGGCAATTCATTTTGTGCAGTACAGTGAAGATACTGAATGATACTTGACGCACTTGATGCAGTGGAAGGTAGACATGATACCTGATATGAATCACTTAATGAAAAATTCTCAGCACTAATCCTCTGGAAAATTCCACAGCTGTTATTCACTGGTTTTTGTTTTGCTTTGTTTGAATTGCGGTTATTGTCTAAATACACATAAGGTGAAAAACTATGAGTTGTTTAGCCACAGATATACTTTCAAAATAGTACTTTCCCACACAAGCACTTTCATTAAATTCAATGAGACTGTGTGCAAGTTTACTATGCAAACAAACAATGGAAAAGATTGTAAGTTACTTTGAAATTATTATTTATTTATTTATTTATTTATTTTTGTCAAAGACAGTATTCAATTAGGTGAACTCTCAGAATTAACAAAGGTTAACAAATAATCTTTTACATATAATTTTCAGATAATAATAATTAAAAAACCTATGTATAAGTGCTATCTGTATCATTTGCATAATAAATTGTCAATGTGCTTGTAGGCAAGTACAATTATATATCAGACACTTCCAATCAAGCTTTTCAATACATGAAATAAGTGATACAATTGTTTGTATTTCCTTTTCAATTCTGTGAAGCATGGACAGATAGAAGAACAGCTCATGTGTAAGGCGTACCTTCCCAATGCATGACTCTGCCCTTTTCATCCAAGCTACAATATTTCTCTGAGACATTTTAGACTAGTTGCTCTGAAAAACAGAAGAAAAAGAAACATCATCAGAACTCTTGTCTAAACAGTTCCCATCATTTTCTTCTAAAAAAGTGATGTGAGAATAGCAGATTAGATGAATAGCATCAGTAATGTTCTTGTGTTAAACTGTGAGTTTAACTAGCTGTTGTAGTTACAGAGTGATGAGAACAGGACCAGGTTACACCACTCAGAAAGGAAGAGCTTCTGCATTTATGGCGCAGCAGATGGGCCAGGGCAGAGCCAAGACAGCTGGTGTGGATTAGGCTAGGGGTTATTCCACACCGCATAACCATGCACAGAATGCCATAGAGCTGTGGAAAGTTGAACAGTGGTGGCTGTTGCCTGGAGGTTGATGGTGCTGTGTCAGTGGGTGGTGAGGTGTTATGTTGCTAGTAGGGTATTGGTCTTCAAGCAGTTGTTTTGCTAGCTGTGCACTGGTCAGCAGGTAGTGAATAGTTGTATTGTGAGTAAATATGTATTGTATCCTTGTATATGCAGTTATAATTGTGTGTGTTTTTTGATCCCATTTTCCTTTGTTTCCATCTCAATCCCTGAATTGTATTTTATTTCCATTTTTCTTCCTCATATCTGTGGAGTGAGTCAACAGCTCAGTGATATTTATCTATCTGCTAGGTTAAATCACAACAACATGAAACAGTTTTTAAAAGTTCTAATATTTTCAGGAAGATAAATGTTTGACTAACAAATAGTGTTTATTGCGTAACAGAAGCCCTTAAGATTTCTTGTAGGGCAATATGATTTGTTCACAGAAGGTATAAAAAATATTTACCAGATGCTACCAATTATCACACAGTATCACAGTATCACTGTATCGTGCGAGTTGGAAGGGACCTTAAAGATCATCGAGTCCAACTCCCGGGATTCGAGCCCTCTGTGTAGCAGAGCAGCATTTCTTCCACTTACGGCACAGGGGGGATTCGAACCCCGGGCCTCTGGTGTTGCAAGCAGCAACTTATACCACTGCGCCACCGGATTTCATTTGCTTATGAAATCAAATTAATTTCTTGATTAATTTCTTGAGGGCACTTTAAAACTGCCTGTTTTAATGGTAGATGGTCAAATTACCTTGCTGTGCTACAATCTAAATTCAATCACCAATAAGCTAACAGCTTGTGAAGGTACTGTCAGTAGTACACTGAGAGACACTGATACGTGTTTCTTCAGTTGAATTCTAGTGATGTTTGATATTGTTTATACAATAGCTTTTCTGTCTTACTTCTTCAGGAGGATGTATGTTTATAGTGATGTTCCTCAGAAGCACTGTTATCTTAGATGCTGGATTTCTTTTTACCTGCTCATTTTCTTCTCATAGTGCTGCTGCTGTGGTCTCTGACACAACCTGAGATCTCACTGAGTTGCTTCTCTGTGCAGTCTGTGCAGGTGCAGTATGGTCATTGTAATCCTAAGACTGTGACCCTGTACCTGTGGTTGGTATAGGTCTGTCTATGAATTATGGAGTTGTGCTGTAGGATGTTGGAACGTATACAAGTGTTTGAGAAAAGGGAAGGAGATTTGTTGTTCTTAACCTGTGGGAAGTATAGACCACAGGGTGGTAGCCCTGAGACTTTCAGAATGCATTTGAGGTCTTGACTACTTAGCTTTCCTTTGTTGCATTTTAATGAATGTGTGCATTGGTTAAGGTATTAAGAGATCACTGTGATTTAGAAGCCTGGCAAATCAGGGCAGTGTAACAGTCTAAAGCACACTTTTTCTAAATGTATTAATTAGCAAAACAACTCATGGTGATTGTTATGCCTTACCTGTTACTGACTGGAATCCCAGAATACACAAGCTCTTCACTTCTAATGCTTGTATTCTATGTTACCACACTGTGTGCATGAGTTGTATGTAATTCCACAGAGCTGATACCACACATTTAGCCCTGATAGCTACAGTTCCATACTTACTCACCTAGGTTAAGGGAATCTCTCTCTGAAATTCTTTGACATAAGTCTGAAGAAATCTTATATTTTCCCATCTTTATTTAGCCATCCTCAGTGTTTTATAATTTTCACATACCCTGAAAAGTTTTTTCCTTTTGCCAAATAACTGTTGCTGGCATCTATTATTATTCAAACAGTGCAAAAGCCTCCTTTCCATTCTGATCACAAAGTTGAATAACAAAGAATTACTGACTTAGTGCTCTACTGAACTGTGTGCTATTTGAACAGAAAATGCCTTGAAAGGGATGACAGCTGAATGAAGCTGGATGAAGCTCTCCTCAGAGGTATCTGAAGACAGTGTTCTAGAGTATTCCTCAGTCTGCCTCTGCAAGTTTCTCCCTTTTTGAGGTATTTAAACAGAATAAAAAGCAGGCTTAGAAAATTCATCAGAATTTCACATCTTCATCTCTTATTACATTGTTAAAGAAAATATTTAGCTTAAAAAAAATTAATTGTCCAAGTTTGCCTCAAAAGTAAATGAAAGCAGATGCAGCAATTATTTTCCTGTTATTTTATTCCAGTCATTTTTTCATGCTTTCTAAAACAGATACTATTCTCTTGAAAGTTAGCTTAATCTCTTATTGCTCCTGCTACACGTCACAGATCATTCAGTGCTTCCCATGATTTCGTCTTCAGAAATGCAGTCATAGAATCATAGAATGGCTTAGTTTGGAAGGGATCTAAATGTCATCTAATTCCAACCACTCTGCCATGAGCAGAGTTGCTACGCACTCGATCAGGCTGCCCAGGGTCCCTTCCAACCTGGCCTTCAAAATCTCTAGAGATAAAATATTCACAACCTCTTTGGGCAACCTGTTCCAGTGCCTCACTGCCTTCTGAGTAGAAAATTTCTTCCTAACATTTAACCTAAATTCCTCTCTTGTTTTAAATCATCCCCTCTTGTCCAGTCATTATTAGTCTGTGTAAAGAATCAGTTCACATTGTAGTCATCTTGATAGAAATTTACAATTTACTAACTGATATTATTACAATGTTCCTCTTACCATTTATAATGTGCATTTTATTTCTTAACTAGTTCATCATTAAGTGCAAAATGTTCATTTACATTATGAACCCAATTCATTAAAAAAGGAAGTAACCTGAAATAGTGTCTTGAAGTGTATATATTTAACAAAATCATTAAGGTTTTCTTCACTGAACAGAATATTTATTTCATAGGTAAAATACCTGTTAAAATACTCAAAAAATACAGAGATTCCACATTTTATTTATGAATTATGAAAGTATGGTTACCAGAGAAACTGCACTTAGCAAGAACTGCAGATGACTGCATGATTTTTGGAAGGCAAATTCAACAAATACATACAAAGGTATGTTATTCAAAATTGGAACATAAATTCAGATGAAATGCCAAGTTATCATCTTGAAGAACATCAGTACTTCAGTCATAACTACTTCTAAAAATAATCAAAGCAACTATCCTTTGACAGATCTGCACAGTTCCTCTTCCTTGTAGTGGATGACCCTCATAACTGTAATAACTAAGCTTCTCAGTTGCAATGAGCACCTGTTGTGGTTTCAAAGGAAGAATTAAAAATTTGAACTCATATAGCCCAGTCCACTGCAAAGATAATCTTCTTTCCCTTGGCTTTTTAACACCAATTCAGTCTTGTCAGATTTGAATAAAAGCTTCATGTGATAGATTGATTTTAAGCTGGTAATATCTTTGTACATATCATAGTGATATAAATATGATATACTCAATGAGTTCATTAGCTGTCTAGTGGGAGAAAAAGGGTATGAATAATCATTATGGACTAGACAGTGACAGTCATAGAATAATAGAATTGATTGAGTTGGAAGAGACCTTTGAAGGTTATCTAGCCCAGCTTCCCTGAAATGAATAAGGGACATCCATAGCTAGATCAGTTTGCCCAGAGCCCCCATCCAAACTGACCTTGAATATCAAAAAGGTATCCACCACCTCTCAGAGCAACTTGTTCCTAATTCAGTAAATATTAAATAGAGGACTACGAATCAGAGCAGTAAGAAGAATGCAATTCTTTTAGCTCTGACCACGTAATTTCTGAACTGTTCTTTAGCAAACTCAAGTCATACTAAATTCAACTGTGCACAAAGAAGTGGTTTGCAACTCAGCCTAAAATACTATAGTATTTATCACTACTGCTATTATCCTAGTTGTAAGAGAGATCAAAGTGGTAGAAGAGATGAGATAACAGCTTTACCCATTCAGCCTCCTGCTGAGAAATTCTCAGCAGAGAATTACATGGCTATTCAAGCTTCATTTTTAATGGCCAAGTTAGAACTTTAATTGTGGGTTACAAAGTACAATCTTCATGATGCACATCTTGTATCAAAAATATCTACCACAGAGCCTTTCTTATTTTCCAGTAATCCTGTTTTATCCCATTGCTCACCACTTGACTGTTATTTTTATCACAATTTCTTAAAACAATGTGCATTAAAAAGAAACAAGCTCAACTTTGCTTAAAGCCTCCTATATTGTCTATCCTCAATTGCCTTATTAAGCTAAGTAACAGTAATGCACGATTAAATAATAATTAGATAATGACTTTTTCTGAGATGAAATTATAATTAATGAAGTTTAAATTAAAGCACTGACCTTGAGGGATAATAAACCATGCTAATTGAAACTAGAAGTTAATATGTTTTACGATGGATTCTCAAAATACTGAAGGCTTTAGGGAGGTATGATGTTCCTCCTCTTTTCAATGACATGGACTTGGTTCGCTAATTTTTTTGCCTTTAAGAAATTGGTAAATGTATTGTCATAGATTGATGTATAGCAGTTGTTGGTGAATGTGAATTGCTTTAATCTGTTTCCTAGTTTTATACTGAAATGCACTAGAGAAGTTTAAGCAGTATTGCATCTACACTGTGAAATCTTTCAGAAAACGGGCATGATCAAGTAATATACAGTGGTTTCAAAAGCTATATTCTCTACACTTGAGACATATAACAGTGATTTGCATTACTTTATTTAAGTAGCAATATGCTATTACCAAGTTCAACACATATTCACTATCATGACTCACATCTATACTAGTAACCAAGATTGGGAATTTAAAAATGTTTCAGATCCCCAAATTAGTGGCATGCAAGTTCACGTGATCATGATTCTACCCTTGAAGTGTGCAAAATAGCAAATAAGGTACTAAAGATCATGTTCAATGTGTTAATAGTATGATACTTAGCAGTATTTTAATTTTGATTTGTGAAAGAAGGATGTCTACTAAAGAAGCCATAAGTTTTGCTTTTGCTAGAAACATTATTCATCTTCTTTGCATTTCTGCCTGAGGTTAAGGTAAGCAGTAGGTTTAGCTTTCTGAAAATGAACACCAGTGTGAGAAACATTTTTTTATTTTTCCTCTCAGCTACACTTTTTTAACTTGCATCCTCAAGTGGCACTACAAAGTTTTCCATCATTTCAAATAATAGTAACCAGTCCTATGGATATTTTGGGTGAGAATCTGTAGGGTGCTTATAATACAAGAGAATTTTTATTCATTATTAAAGTGTTTTTCAGCAGTATAGATCAGGTGCTTTCACCCTACACCTCATAATAAAAAGCAGTCTGTTCTACAAATAGACCCATTGATTTCAAGTAAGCTCAATGATGAGCATTCTCTTTGAAGACTAGAACACAGTCCAATTCCTCTGTTGTGTTAAACAGCATACCTCCTCTGTATTTAATAGAATTGCACTGATCTAGACCAGCTGAAGTTCTGGTATGTAAATAGTACAAAAATGCTACTCATAGGGAAATCTATAGGGCTATTTGCAAAGCAAAGATAACTGTAATATCCTAGATTTTTTTTCCCCTATAGAACCTAAAATCATTATAATTGATGATTGATATTGCTTCTCGGTTACCAGCAGTGGTTAAGGATGGCAGAATCTCAAATAAGAATATATTTCTGTGGGTTATTTTTCTTGTACGTAAAACACCTTCCCTCAATTCTGAAAAAGGCTTTTTGGCAGTGCTCTGCTAAGAAAAAGTAATGATAAAGGGAGACAAAAAGCGTTCTGCAAAATATATTGAGAGACCAAACTGAAAGAATAAATTTCATTTGTGTCTCACACTCACAGTTGCATTGCTAGGCTTTTATATTTTTGGCTCTATGAGTCCTGTGTCATGAACACAGATATTCTTTCAACTTACATTTATAATACAACCAGAAAGGCAGCTTGGTGAAACACTCACCTTCAGTTGCACTTATAAAAAGGAAATCATTTAGACTGTAAGAATAGTTAGTTGGAATGTGCCTGTTAGCAATATTTCAGTGCTGCATCCTGTGTTTAAGTACTGCCATTTTTCAAATAAAACATCTACTCCTATTCTAGTTAAGGAACAAGAGATCCTCCTCCTCTTTATATTACCTTTATCCTACTTCAGTTTTCTTTCTGACCTTCTCAGAAATACAGGACAAGGAAACTTGCTACTGTCTCTAAAGCAGTTTTTCTGCTTGGAAATGTATCATAATGTATGTGTTGATTCAAAAAAAAAAAGGATGTAGAGTTCACCAAACATTTTATTTTTAGACACAAAAGTGATATATGATGGATTTTATTTAGAAAGAATTTGAATATTTAAGTTAGAACAATGTTGAAGCTGCTTTAAATTCTGATTTGTGGGGGAAACTAGTCCTTGTTTTTAATGCATATGTAATTTTCTGATCAGTACAAATTGTTGAAATGCTTATGACTGAATAATTAAAATAAAAATATTTTTTGTTCCTTTATTTTAAAGAAGTGACATAATTTATTCATGCATTTCAGGTATTTTGAGATGTTTTTCTACTGTACATTTTGACAAAATGATTTAAGGTATATTTATTTTCCATGTACTGACTTCACCAAAGCAGTATTTTAACACTATTCTACTTGTCAGTTTTATGAAAAAATATAAATACAACTATGTGTAAGTGACTGTTTTGAGGAAAATAACCTGTTACTTTTCCTGAGTGCTGTGGCTAATTGCACTTAAGCAGATATTTTAGCATGAATGCTGCCAAGTATATTCACTTTTGGCTCAGTTCTACCGAAAAGCTACATGAAGCACTGAGCACTTAGAATATTCCCTAGCACCACTGGCTTCCTAGCTGTCAAGATTCACTCCTGTGTTCAAGGACATTTTAGTTTAAGTAAACTCTAATGAATGATTCATGATATGTTCATTAGTTTTGGCTGTAAGAAATCATGTCAAAAAAAGACCTCTATCCTCTGTTATGCATGCAAAACAACAGAATTTTTCGTCTCACCTGTTTTTCATGTACTAGAGATCCCTGTAATTACAAACTCAGTTTCAATCTGTATTAATTTATTCACTCTGGATCACTGTGATTAATGTTTATTTTTATGCATGACACAAAAATAGAAACAGATCTTATGTACAAAAATAGATTAAAAAAAAAAAATATGTAAAAGCTACAGTTAAGTGCAAATTACTCTGATCACTCATAATGGCTCACTTCGAATCTGAGCCGTAATGTAACGAAGTGCAGCTTGTTGACAGCCACTGACATGTGACTTCATGTACACTAATTCAGTGTTACAGCAGTAACATTATACTATAAGATTTTAAAAAATTATTCCAGTCATAATTAAGTTTGAGCATATGACAAAAATCAGTATATAGATACCTTTTTTTTAATGAAATTCTCTTCTTTTAAAAAATGAAATGAGTATTCATTTTCATACGGGAATAAGCTTGAAGTTTGACATCTACTGAGCAATTCAATGCATCAGAAAAATTGTGCATAATTTGTTACAATTCAGGACATATTTCCA
The DNA here is from genome assembly GCF_039878825.1 of Excalfactoria chinensis. Lineage (NCBI taxonomy): Eukaryota > Metazoa > Chordata > Aves > Galliformes > Phasianidae > Excalfactoria > Excalfactoria chinensis. Next base: position 140,090,948 of record NC_092825.1, read on the forward strand.
TTTTCAGTTTCAGGCAAAGCCCTTATGGCAAATTTCCATACAGTGAGTGACCTCAAAGCCCCGACTGTATGAAAACTGTCCTATAAAAGTATAGTAGGATAGTTGCATTTCTTTCTCATGTTCCTTTTGTCTAGAAAGATGATGCATTTTTCATAGTCCTGTATAACTTTGGGTAACTGATTTAAGAAAAACAATCAAACAAACATACAAAAAGAAACAAAAAAACACAAAACAAGAACACACACACACACGCATAAAAACTAAAAAAAACAACAAAACAAAGAATGTTCTCTGTTGGCCTGCAATGAAATATCACAGAATCTTAGAATGCTAGTGGCTGGAAGGGACCTCAAGAGATCATTGAATCCATCCCTCCTCCAAAGCAGGCTCCCTAGAGCAGGCTGCACAGGTAGGCACCTAGGCAGGTCTTGAATATCTCCAGAGAAGGAGAATCCTCATCTCCCTGGGCAGCCTATTCCAGTGTTCCATCACCCTCACTGTGAAGAAGTTCCTTTGCATATTGGTGCAGAACTTCCTGCACTCCAGTTTATGGCCATTTCCCCTTGTCCTGTCCTCATGGATCACCGAGAAGAGGTTGACCATGTCTTCTTGATTCCCACATTTATATACTTGCAAACATTAACCAGATCTCATCTGATTCTTCTTTTCCCAAGGCTGAGCAGACGCAGGTTTCTCAGCCTTTCCTCATAAACAGGTGCTCCGGGCATCATCTTTGTGCCCCTCCACTGGACTCTCCAGGAGATCCCTGTCTTTTTGTACCAGGGAGACCAGAACTGGACACAGTACTCCAGGTGAGGCCTGACTAGGGCAGAGTAGAGGGGGAGGATCACCGCCCTTGACCTGCTGACCATGCATCTTCTAGTGCACACAGGATCCCACTGGCCTTCTTGGCCACCAGATCACATTGCTGACTTGTCGCCAACCTGTCATCTGCCAGGATTCCCAGAACCTTCTCTGCAGAGCTCCTCTCCAGCAGGTCATGTCCCAACCTTTACTGACACTTGCCGTTATTCCTTCCCCAGTGCAAGACTGTACACTTGCCTTTGTTAAATCTCATGTGTTTTATTTCTTCCAAGCTCTCCAGTCTTTCCAGATTTTGCTGAATGCCAGCACAACCTTTTGCTGGGTCAGGGTGTACACTATTCCCTCATCAAAGTCATTGATGATGATATTGAACAAGACCAGACCCAGCACCAACCCCTGGGGAATACCACAAGTGATAGATCTCCAACCAGACTCTGCCCCACTGATCACAACCCTCTGGGCTCATCAAGTCAGCCAATTCTCAACATGCCTCACCATCCACTCATCTATCCCACACTTTCTCAGCTTCATTAATAGTATGTTGTGGGAGACAGTATCAAAAGCCTTGCTGAAATCATGTTAGATGATATCCACTACTCTCCCCAGCTGTGATGCCATCATATGGCACTTTGGTTTCTTATCTGAGTTATAGCTGCAAGTTCTGCTCACACGGAGAATATCACCTTTAAATTTGTGTGGGTTTTCTGTTTTGGCTTCTTTTTTTGAAAGGAGATCTCTGTGAATATTCTTATAAGTAAACTGAAAACTTAATTCTAATTTTCTTGAGAACAATTTATGTTCACATATCCTTACATATAAAGCCGGTTACCTAGAAAAAAAATATATCATTCTGTAGGATTTTTAAGTAAGTCCTCTCTCTTCCAATTTCTGCAGTATTTTCTTAGTACTCATAAGCAATTCTGGGCATTTGAAACTGTCTAGACAGAAATGGAAGGGAAGGGAAAAAGAGATTATTTTAAAAAGGAACATACTTCCAAAATCGTTGTTTCCCAGAGCTTCCATTACATCCCAATATTCTTCCAGCAGTTCTGACAGTTAACCTCCTGTTCAGAGGAAGGATGTATTTAATCTCATACTTCCTTTTATTCATGCACTGGGAAAGGTGTCTTTTTAGAGTAGAATAATACCATCAGTCAGAGTTAGGAATATGATTTGTTAGTGGAATGTTCTGTTCTGTCCTTTTGTCCTGTACCTGTCAGAGTAATAATGCAGAAGGTATGAGTATAAAATGCTGTGGAGTATTAAAATCTCCTTTCCACTGAACAAAAATATGATTGGGTACCTAGTGAATTGGAGTGTAAAGAAGTACATAATGATGGTTAAAGATTTAAAATCACTTGCATGGACTGTGTTCAAGTGCACTCAGTCATTTAAATGTGAAGTAGAATGAAACAAAATGTGATTCCAATTGACATGAATTTTAATAGAAACTTTGTGAGACTTAAACTGAAATTTTATCCAAAACCGACAGTGCAATCCGATGGGCACAGGATGGATACAGAACAACCTGTTCAAAATTATTTACCTTTGTTCTGTACTAAGAAAACAAACAAACAAACAAACAAATCTAGTGTCCACACTTTTTCTTTAAATAGGAAAACCTTAGGCATTAAAAGATATGCAATATATCCTCTGTTTAAGTAGCTGTATTGTATATTATTAGACAACTGTAGTTATAGTAAATAAAATTAGAAAGGGAAAGGCAGACAAGAGGTAAATTGGAGTGCTTTAGGATGTTTGAATCTAATCCTCCACTTCTCTTAAATACCTGTGTCTACTGTGTTGTGTTTTTTTATTTTATTTTATTTTATTTTATTTTATTTTATTTTATTTTATTTTATTTTATTTTATTTTATTTTTTAACTTTAGGAATCTGCAGGCAGTATTGTATGAAGAGAATGAAGTGGAACAGAACACATGCATATTCAGCTGGACACATGCCTTGAATAGTGTATCTACTCTCTAAAAAGCTTAACATGATAGCAGAAGAATGCCCAGTTTCTTTCTATTACTTGTAGCATTTGTGTTTGTAAATTTATAGTATTTGCTTATTGATTTAATAGACCATGTCATACTATGAATTTTCTTCCATGATACAATATAATTGCTCATCAGATTTTGCATTAGGCATCACGATAACTGTACAGGCAATTTTCATTCTGTACTAACATTCATAAATATATCTTACTGGATGTCATTGCTATGCTCTAGACTATCCATCAACAGATGGAACTCCAGCCCTTCCTAACAAAGGTCAGCTTTCTCCATTTGAGAAAGCCCCAACATTTTGGGACAGGACAAGAGAAAGTAATGACTGTGTTGCTGTGTGCTTCCATGGTTCAACCCTTGCCCCAGGTTCTAGTGTTACCCCCTCTAGGACCAAAAAAGCCACCGTGACTCAGGAGAAAGATGGCTAAAATGGCATTTATTGGGAGTAATTAACACCTTATATACTTTAATCACTTTGTCTACGCCCCCTAGAGTGTACATTTGAAATGCGTGCCCAAGATACATTACAAGGTAGGGGACAACACAGGGAAGGTACTGCCATGTCACAGCTTGAATCCTCATTAACAACTACAACATTTCCCCCTCCCCAAATACAACAAGGTTCTGCCTTGTTAACACCTTGTAAACGGGTTATCTAGATTTACCTGTGATAGAGGCTGCTGCCCCTGGAAGGAGGGGAATGGACAAAAACAGTGGCAGCAGTCTAAGGAGAAAACTTATTTTACTAAATACGATATTGGAATACAAGACAACACAATACGATACAATATAATTCTGACTACTAAATCGAACAAGACAGAGAGAGAGATAGAAAAAGAGAAAAAGAGTCCCCAAGAACCAGGAGGCCTACTGTGATCTCTAGGCGATGGGCTGGAACGTTGCTGATAGAGAGAGACGACAGGGCCAGAGCGCTCCGAGAGATAGACAGAGCGAAAGAAAGAACGTTCCAGCCTGGGAGCAAGATTATATATTTGTCCTCCTCTGGTGATTAGTCTCTGGCCACGTCATCCTCTGGGATATGTAGTTCTCCTCCAAGAGCTGAGTACTCGGGATGCTGCCATTCCACAGAACTGGAGCATGAACCTTCCACATTTCCACATACCCTCTATTACACTTCCACATACCCTCTGTTACACTTCCACATACCCTCTGTTATACTTCTGTATGCCATTAACAACTACACTTTCTTATACCACCAAAACAGTTTGCCACTATTTGTACCCTCAGTTAATGATTCATGCTGCATGTGATATCATGATGTAGAATATTGACAGCAACAGCACAAAACCATGACACACAACAGGACAAGAGAATAACTGCCATAACAGTGTTTTTGTTATATAACAAATGCCCTGATATTAATCCTGTGGGTTGACAGTGCTGTGAAATCTTTCACCCATTTGAAAAAAAAAAATAAAATAAAATAAAAAAATCCCCATGAACTTTAACATTAATTTCATTTTCAGCTCAGTTTTGAAGAGAACAGAACATACTTTTTCTAACTGAAAACTACTACAGCCTTCATACAGAACAGATTTATTTAAAATCTATTAACCAAATGCAAAATGATATTCACAGATCAACAGGTTTCCCAGCCAAATTTCAAATTTCTAACAGCTACAGCTTAGTTTAGACACAACACTTCAAATTCAGAGTACAAGCATTACACTAAATTGCCAGTAATGTATTTTATTTACATCCTCCAGTTTTAAAGATGATTGACCTTTTCAATCCAAATATTTCAAGTACATTTCTGTCTGGTTAAACAATCATGAATCACTCTGAAAAAGGTTCCTGATTTCTCATCTCTCCAAATGAACATTTAAGCAGGAAGTTGTTAGCACTATTAAATGTGTGAGAAATTCTAGACTTTATTTGTAGAAGGACTTATATTATTTCGGATATTTATAAGTAGGAGCTGTCTGTGTAGCAGACCAGTCACACAGCCAATGTAGCTCATATCAGCTTTAAGAAGCAACTAATTACCTGTATCTACACTGCAGCTGTAACTCTTTGCTAAGGACAAGAAATAACACAAAGAGCCTTCTTTAGTTTGCTTTATGTAAGAGTACAGTGCTATTTACTGCATAACTAAATTCCACTATAAGTAACAAAATGCTTGAGGGGAAAAAAAAAAAGCATTTGGAAAATATTCTTTTGAATCTGTCTGGGTAAGTACTAAACACTGCTGTCTGCACAGCAGAAAGAAAGTCAAAGGCCAGAAAATATTCCAAAGCACATTGTAACAATCCATGCATATATTTATCACTACCAAGAACTGCAATTGGTTCTAAGTAGTAATGCATTTTTCAGAAAACATTTCATTATATGCAGTAAGTAAATCAGCAGTCTGTGTTTTGGTTTGTGGAAAAAATATTTGAAGGGAATGGATTGGAATATGTTTTACAGAATACAGAAGATGATGTTTAACATTCTTAATTTCCCGAAATGTTTTATTTCCCCCATCAATCACCACCATCAAGTGTCTGAGTCAGGTGGCAGCAGCTCTCTCTCAGGAGGATGGAGTGACCTTGGTCAGTTGCAGCTGGTCAGTGTTGCCTTTCTGTGCTTGTGATTATAATTTTCCTGGTGAAAGCAGCCACTTGTTCAAGCAAAAATATGCTTTCAGAGCTCAAGATGAGTTGGCTACATCTGCTGTTAGGTCCTCTCTCCTATGAGGTGCACAAGTTGTGTGGTAACCCCTCTTCTCCTCTCAGAGCAGGCTGAATTTGCAGGTGTTTAGAACAGACACAACAGCTGAGATAAGGAAAGAGGACTACTAGGGAAAGTGTCTTGTACAGTAATTTTAACTATGTTGTTGATGAGGCTTTTCTTTGTTCATTGTGTGATTCACAGTAATGAGACTATTAAAACCTGAGAAATTATCAGAGTGATTTTTAGTACCACATATGTGGTATCTTTTTTCCTCTCAACAAGGTTTTGTGGGAATGAATGTGTCCATGCACATGCATAGGTTTGCATGCATTTGCCAGTGAAGTATTTATTATTATTATTATTATTATTATTATTATTATTATTATTATTATTATTATTATTATTTTATTTTATATTGACTTTGAAATTGAGGGTAGTAAAACACTGGAACAGGTTTCTCACTGATGTGGTGGATGCCCTTTCCCTGGAGACTTTCAAGGCTAGACTTAACCAGGCTCAGGGTGACCAGATCTAGCTGTGGATGTCCCTGTTCATTGCTGGAGAGTTGGACTAGATGACCTTTAAAGGTCACTTCCAACTCTGAGTATTACATGAGTCTGTGATAATAATGAAATTATTTAAAAGTCAGAATAATAAAGTACAGAATTAGATTGGCTTCATGAATAATTTAATAACATACTTAGGTAAGCAGTCCTTGTTTTCATTGCATTTGACTCATAGAGTCCCATGTATTTATTTCTCTACTGTAGGATTCTGTAGTAGTCTAGGCTTGCCCACATGATATGCTGCTTAAAATACAGTCTGTTTCAGTGCCTCTTATGTGTTTGTACTCATTTGTACACAGATTCGTCAAACACACTGCACACATTACTCTTGTTTGTTTTTGCTCTTGGAAAGGTTATAGCAAATTTCACCAAGTGTCATAAAGTAGATGGGGATGGAGATGTTAATTTCAAATAGCATTGAGGTCTTTGAAGTCCATGAGTGGGAAGCCGTCCTGCAAAGTCATTTTAGATAGACAAGAAGAATCGTGTAGTTTTTACTCTATCTTTTCCCCTAAGACTCAAGTTAGAGTAACTTGTTTTCTCTCTTAGCCCCTAGGAGGCTTCTTTAACGTGAAATGTTTTAAAATACTTAAGTTCTTTTAAGTCACATTCTTCCTAAGGGGGCCAATCTTAGTATTTTGTTATCTCACATATTTATTCTTCAAAGGTAAGACATGATTGTCAGCATACAACAAGAAGAAAAAAGAAAGTGGCATTCCTGAGAATATTTACGATGGTGGGCCAGTATTAAAAGAGACTGAAAGAACAAAAGTGAGCATGATCCTGGACACACTGGTTTCTCTAGAGTGTTCTATCTCTCTAGAGGATAGATGTTCTATTCTGTGTAGAGGATCTAGCCTATCACTTAGGTTTTGTTAGAGAGATATCTCATTGTCTCTTCTTATGAGGGATTCCCATTCCAGAAGAGATTTCAGAACAGAGAATATGATTAAGAATATGCTTAAGAAAAGCTGGGATAATTTCCAAATTACAATCTATGTAGCTGCTGAATTTACATAAATGGAGGTGTTTAAGTGCAGCCTCAGTAAATACCTGTCATGAATGGTTTTATTAGAATTGATCCTGACATAAAATTACTAACATCATGTAGTCCTATCCAGACATGTTGTTATGACCTTAAAGAACCTCAAGGACAAGAGGCTTAAATTTAGATGGTAGTAACTTTTGTTTGTTTGTTTTTAATGAGCAAATAGTGTCATAATGAGATGGCAAATGACTTTCACAGCTCACCCAAAATGCAAAGGCTTGTGCAAAATCAAACTTTAGGTGCAAGATTTAATATTTCTGACTAAACCTAATCATTGTTGAGTACTTTAGCATTTTCAGGAAGCTAAAGATTGACTTTATTGTGGATATGGGCTTATAAATTCCATTTAGCATGCACTTCAAACATCAAAGCTTGTTAACAACTTTACACAATTTTTCTACAGCTGTATAGCAACTATAGTGTTTTGGGGAATATCCAGAGGCAGAACTTTAGGTACTTTAGCTTAACTTGTTTTAAAAATCATATTATGATGTGTTTTAGTCAAGCTAGAATATGCTATTGCTGCATTAAACATTTATCTTTTACAACAGAAATGCTTACACAAAGCTTTTTGTCAATGTATTGCAAGTGGACTTGATACTAATTAAATAGGTTTCTGGGTGTTTAGTATGTTATGGATTTGTATCAGCATGAAATATCAGGTTGTAGTATAGAGCTTAAAGGCATGAGAAAGTGCTTTTAGATTTAAGCTGTATCATCTTTAACAAAATTTTTTCCTTAATTAAAATATTTAATTCTCTCTAGTATTGTTTCTCTTGGTAAACAATATTGGACACATATAAATCTGAAATAATAATAATAATGATAACAAAATACCAACCACAAAAAAACACCCAACAACCACATACATTTAACTAATTCTTAGAAATCTCAGGAGAAGCCTCAGTAACTTTTTAAACATAAAGGTTCCAGCTGCAGTACAGTGGCTTCCCCAATAGGTGACATTCAAGGGCTAGGCTACAGGGCACCCTGGACATGGTCTTGTTCTCAGAATTGAAGATTATTTCCAGTGCTGAGTATCATCACTTAGATTGCCTTGACTTCAAGGGCCCTGAAACATTTGTTAGCAATATTCCTTGAACTATTTCACACTTCAGTTAATATTATTATTATGTGTTTATTTTAAGCAGTGCTTATTTTATCAGGGCTACTACGGCAAACCAGCTAAAGAGACTACCAATTATAACTGCAATGACTGGCAAAGAGACTGGACAAATATCAGTTTTTTAATTTCAATATGATTTCATTTGCACCTTCACAGCCAAGGAAAAACAATTAATTGAATAATAATCCCACAATACTGTCAAGTATACAAGGGGTAAGCACTTCCTGGGCTCAAGTGTATGTAAACAAATATGCCTATTCCTAAGTTATGCAATGTCTCCGAGTTTATGAAAAATCCATCGTAAGCTTTAATAAATAACATAATGAACTAGAATGGAAAATTTTCTTTAAGGGCTTGTTCTGTTCTGAACATCTTAAATTCTTAAATTCCAGAACGTCTTCCTTCATGGTACTTTACAAAATTTGTCTCTTTTTATTTTTCAATTATTTTCCTTATATTCTTACAGAAATCATATATTCTGCTAAGAGGCAAGTAGGAAGAATTTTGAAGGATACTCTCATCTCGGAAAATGTCCTTGTTTTAATTTTATGTATATATTTAAGGCGAAAATACTGAACGCCTTCTTTGCTTCTGTCTTTAGTGAAAGGGATCTCCCCCAGGAATCCCAGACCCTGGAGGTTGATGAGAGAGTCTGGGGAATGGGAGATTTCCCTTTAATCAGGGAAGAGGTGGTCCGTGAGTGCTTAGGAAACATTAAGGTCCATAAATCCATGGGACCTGATGGGGTGCACCCGCGGGTGCTGAGAGAACTGGCAGAGGTTATTGCTAAGCCACTCTCTGTAATTTTTCAGAGGTCTTGGAGAACTGGGGAGGTGCCTGAAGACTGGAGGACGGCCAATGTCACTCCGGTCTTCAAAAAGGGCAAGAAGGAAGACCCAGGTAGTTATAGGCCAGTCAGCCTCACCTCTGTCCCAGGGAAGGTGATGGAACGGCTTGTGCTGGATGCCATCTCCAGGCAACTGGGAGAAAAGGAGGTTATCTGGAGTACTCAGCATGGGTTCACCAAGGGGAGGTTGTTCTCGACCAACCTGGTGGTCTTTTATGAAGATGTCACTAGCTGGGTGGACGGGGGGAGAGCAGTAGATGTAGTCTACCTTGATTTCAGTAAGGCTTTTGATACTGTCCTCCATGACATCCTTAAAACAAAGCTGAGGAAATATGGGGTAGATGAGTGGACGGTGAAGTGGATCGAGAATTGTCTGACTGGCAGAGTGAAGAGGGTTGTTGTTGGTGATGCGGTGTCTGGCTGGAGGCCTGTGACTAGCAGCGTCCCCCAGGGGTCTGTACTGGGTCCGGTCTTGTTCAACATCTTCATCAACGACCTTGATGAGGGGACCTGGGAGTCCTGGTGGATGGCAGGTTGGCCATGAGCCAGCAGTGTGCCCTTGTAGCCAAAAAGGCCAATGGCATACTGGGGTGTATTAAAAAGAGTGTGTCCAGCAGGTCGAGGGAGGTGATCCTCCCCTTCTACTCTGCCCTGGTGAGACCTCATCTGGAATACTGTGTCCAGTTCTGGGCTCCCCAGTACAAAAAAGATAGGCATCTCTTGAAAAGAGTCCAGCAGAGGGCCACAAAGATGGTGAAGGGCCTGGAGCATCTCCCCTATGAGGAGAGGCTTAGAGAACTGGGTCTGTTTAGCCTTGAGAAAAGAAGGCTGAGAGGGGACTTGATCCAGGTTTATAAATACCTGAAGTGTGGGAGCCATAGTGGCGAGGCTGGTTTGTTTTCAGTAGTGCGTGGGGACAGGACTAGGGGAAATGGGCTGAAACTTCAGCATAGGAAGTTCCGCACGAATGTGCACAAGAACTTCTTTACAGTGAGGGTGACGGAGCACTGGAACAGGCTGCCCAGGGAGGTGGTGGAGTCTCCTTCTCTGGAGATATTCAAGACCCGCCTGGAAGCCTACCTGTGTGACGTGATGTAGGGAGCCTGCTTTGTCAGGGGGGTTGGACTTGATGATTTCTAGAGGTCCCTTCCAACCCCTACAATTCTGTGATTCTGTGATTTGTTTTGATGACTCCGTTCTAAAGAAGATGATACCTAATTCTGGTGTATTTTTATGGCTACTCATAATGTTCTAGTTCTTAGAGGAAAATGAATACACAGACTAACACACTGAAGAATGTTTTATATAGAATGAAAGCATGACTTTGTATTACATCTTTGCCAGTAAACTGTAGTTATTTTATATTCAGACAGCTGCCACATAGGATATGTCAAGCTTGAACCCATAATTAGACATTTAATCACAAGTCTTTTTAGTTGGTATGAAGAAAGAAAAGGAAGGTATATACTGAGTGAAAATACCATCTGCTTTCTGCACAAATGAATGATTCTGCATCTTTAAGTCAATAGAGAGATTTCATGGGACACATCTGAGTAACTGTTAACTTTGAAAATAGCATGTGAATACTGAAAAGAGAATGAGCTCAAGACTTCTGAGGAACATGGACAAAATATAATTTTGCCGTTTCATTATCTAATAATGATAAGATGCATCAGCAGAATAGCTTTTAAGTTGTAAGGTGAGGAGAAGAAGGCTGGGGTGCTGAAAGGGTTCAGGGATGGTCTTTCAGTCAGGTTCATGGAAAAACAGGTTCATGGGAAGATCTCATGAAAAAGTAGCTTATCTTTTTCAAGACATAATATTCTTTTTGAAAATATACAGAGGTAATCAATCTGTAAAGATCAGTATTTGCTGATAATGGATAAATGGCTTCGAAAAGATGATAGAATTAAATTATCGTGGTTACAAAAAATAAGCATTTTAAATACCAAAAATGCTTTTAATCAATGTAAAAAATGTTTATACTTTCAGAATTGTTCTTTTATTTCAAACAACAAAGTGAAATTTATTTCAATAAATATTTATAAGTTTCTATATTTAATTATTTACTCTAAAATTTATATTTTTTTTTCTGAATCAAAAAACAAAACAAAACAAAATTTTCAGGTTTGTTTTGTTTTGTTTTGTTTTGTTTTTTGAGGAAAAGTATAAAAATATGTTTTTAATTCTAACAATTATCACCAAGGACAAAAAGAGATTGTTTCTTGATTTAGAAAATTTCCAGAATCAAGAAATTTGCTTAATGTGTCTTTCAAGGAAAACGTGTATTTTCATGCAACCAAAAAAAAGCATCAATTGTTACTGCAGTTTTGAACATGGAGGATAATTCTGAGATCTACAGTTTATCTGAAGGTTTTACTTGGTTCACAGTGAGAAGAATAAATTGTGTGTTGACTTATTCTCAGCATAGTGATGTTTTTTCTTAGTATAGCTGAAGAAACTGATTGCGATTTTATCATGCCAAATAACTTGAGATGAAAGAACAGGCATATAGTTACTGCAGAGTAGCTAGCATATTTCCTTATATCTTCCTTGTTTTGTTTTGTTTCATTTCTCAGAATGCATTAGTGGGCATGAGGTTAAGATATCCTTAGACATGTCGTTATTATCATCCTCAGAAATCTGTTGTTTCCATTTGAAATTAAATCAGCTTTCAAAATAAAATTTCTGCATGAATTCCAGATAGTTATTTGTTGCCAGGGCAAACTAAGTGGTGTCATCTAGTTGGACTCAGTCCATTTATTTAGGCTATCCAGATCCTTCAAACAAGCCTTCTTACCCTCAACCAGGTCAGTCCTGCCATACTTGATATTTTCCACAAGTTTACTAAATCTGCATTCAGTCCACTCATCCAGATAATTGATAAAAGTGTTAAAATAAATTGGTTCCAATAGAAACTCCTGTGAAAATCACTGGTTGCCAACTCCATTCACAATGACCCTTTGATCACAGCTAAGACTCTTTGGTCCATCCAAGCTATAAGCAGCAGTCAGCTTCTCCAGGAAACTACTGTGGGAAAAACTGTCAAATTCTTTACTAAAATCCATGCAAACAACATCCACAGCATCCACAAAGTTATCTGATTCAGAATTCCTACATTGGGTGGCTATGATCTGACACCTTGCAGTCTCACTAATTAATAGGATATCAAAGTACAGGTCTGATTTCCAGTAAAAATTGACTTTACAAATTATAAGATTATGACAGGGATGCAAGAAACTGCAGAAAGTAGAAACACTCTTAAACCTGGAGTTTTACAGTCAACTGAAAATCTGTACTCTTTGTGTAGAATCAAAAATCAGTTAATTCTTCTAAATTATTATAGTACTCAAGGCATAGATATATAAAGTTGCTTCTATTGGTTTTCACTAATTTGACACACAATAAGTTTAAATTATATGCTTTACAAATATGAATGGAATTTTCGTGTGATGTGGTAGAAGACCATAGCACAATGTAACATATTACTGTAAGCAATTTTGAGTACTATGATGTAAGGTCATTAAACTATTATAGAGCATCCAAAGGAGGGAAGAAAAGATGGGAAGAGGGAAACAGATGTTGTTATCAATCAACTTTTGTCCAATTTTTATTGTATGTATTTCACTCTAAATGTAATGCCTCCGATTTATTCCCATGGAAACGACAATAGAGACAAAGAGCACAATAGTACTATTTGATAGAGATAATTTGCAGCTACAAGACATTATTTTTCAACATAGTCACCACCATTATCTGTGCATTTTTGTTTATAATAGACAAGAGCCTGCATACTCTGCTCGTAAAATTCTACACCACTGGAAATGATCCACTGTTGCTATTGCCTCTGCTGAAATTCTCTACCCACTGTCTCGCTGGGCTAATATCTACCATTTAGTCTCCGTAAATATTCAGAAAATGCCAATAAATATCAATAAGTACTTTATTTATTTATTTATTTATTTATTTATTTATTTCTGCGTGGAGGTGTTCAGTGACACCACGTTGCTTCATATGCACTTCTATGTCATACATCTCTGCTGCCATCTGTTGCATGGCAACAAAATGTAATGGAATGTTTTCAGGATGGTTCAATGTCTACTTCCATATCACCAACATCTTTCTGAAATTGTGGGCCAACCTAATAAAATGGGAGGCATTACTTTGGGAGCAGCCTCTTATTTAACATAACGAATTACTTAAGTCAAATTCTATAACCTTTTTCTGTTTTCATGAAGCTTTTCTGGTGTACATTTTCATTTTAGTCTATACAAGCTGCCTTACAGCTTGAACAACCGATTTACAACCAAGATGATTTATCTATAAAGAGGAGAAGCCAAATTCAATTGGCATATGAAATAGACAGCCCTCTAGCTACTGAACAACTTGTGCATCTAGCAGTCTCCAGTGAATAAGTCATCCATAGCTTGTAAATGTAAATTAAATTACAAAATCTCCTCAAAAATTCACTTTTACCACTTACTATCAGGCACCCAGTACCTCTTATCTTGCAAATTTATACATTTACAGAATGCATCAGTGTGGCTGATAGTTGTAAAGAGAATATGGGTCAAAAATTCAAACAGGAATTGACTGAAAGAAAATTGTCACTAAAAATAATAAACTGTCAGGGAAACTAGAAGGAAAACAAAATGAAAAACAAATCACAGAGAAGATAGGAATTAGAATTCTGAAGTATTTTTTTCTTCTGCCTTACCGATATATTTATGGAAATTAGTCACATGATAACTGGCTGGAAACAAATGCTGATTGCTTCAGCTGTGGTGTTGCTTTCTTAATATAGTCTTGTAGAAATGCCAAAAAATAGCCTACTCATCTACAGAACTGGCAGAAAGAGTATGAAAGAAATTGGAGGGGAAAACAACAGCAACAACCAGCAAGCCAAAGCAATTAAATCTAATCAGATTTTCAAGGACTGGATCTTGGTTTTGTGATGGGTCCAAATTCTGAAAATGACCTCTTAATCCTGATTTCATGCTGGGCTTGATGTGGATTTATTTCTAGGGAATACTGAGTAATTACAGCATTCTAAGAAACTCTCCTGGCAAGTATGTCCATTTTGCAAAATTCATGCTTTGCTATTGTTCTGATGTTATGCCAGAGTTGTAACACTGAATTTAAAAGAGAAAGAAATGAAGCAGAAACAACGGAGAGAGATTCTGTGACTACTGACAGAAAAATACTACTCTTAGAACAGGAATGACTAGAGATGTTATCACAGATCGGATGGTATGTCTGTTTAAAAGGCACTAAGCTCTGATAATACTTTTTTCCTTCCTAAAAAGGGACAATACCTTATTTTTCCTTCTTTTGTGTTATGAGAGGATGGGAGAAATAGGCTACTTTTTCATCTAAAATTTTGATGGGTGGGTAATGTGATGTAAAGGTTGGAGGCCATCTGGGGCACAGTGATCATGAGATGCTAGATTTCTTGATCCTTGTTGAACCACAGAGGGGATTCAGCATAACTGCCACCTTGGACTTCTGGAGGGCAGACTTCAGCCTCTTTAGGACCATGGTTGAGAGGGTCCCTTGGGAGGTAGTTTAGGAGGGCATGGGAGCCAGAAAGTCTGGGAATACTTGAAGGAATTTGAAAGGTGCAGGAACTGACCATCCCCAGGTCATAGAAGAAAAGCTGATGGGCAAGGAGGCTGGAGGCTGGACTGACAACACAGAGACCTAAGGCTAGAACTCTAGAGAAATGAAAAGTCTATGGTTTCTGGAAAAGTGGGCAAGCTACTTATGATGACTGCAGGTATGTAGTGAAGCTATGCAGGGAGAAAAGTAGAAAATCCAAAGACCAGCTAGAACTGAACTTGTCCACTAAGGTAAAGGATAATAATAAATATTTTAAATAAATATAATAAAATTTTATTATAAATACATCAACAGCAAGAGGAAGGCTAGGGAGAATCTCCATCCCTTCTTGGATGCTTAGGGCAACTTGGTGACCAAAGATCAGGATAAGGCTGAGGTACTTAATGCCTTCTTTGCCTCAGTCTTTAATAGTTGGACTTGTTACTCCCTGGGAGCACAGACCTTTGAGGTGGTAGATAGGGATGGGGAACAGAATAGACCTTGCATAATACACACTGAGATGGTTTTGGACCTACTCTGAAAGCTGGATGCTCGCAAGTGCATGGGGCCAGATGGATTGCACCCTACAGTGCTGATGGAGTTGGTGGGTGTGGTTGCCAAGCCACTCTGCATCATTCTTCGGCAGTCCAGGCTAACTGGAAATGTCACGGTGGACTGGAGTCTGGCAAAATGCGATGCCTGTCTTCAAAAAGGGGAGAAAAGATGATCCTGGTAGCTACAGACCTATCAGTCTCACCTCAGTGCCAGGGAAGGAACGAATAATCTCAAGAGCCATCATGGACCAGTTAAAGGTTGACCAGGGGATCAGACCCAGTCAGCATGAGTTTACAAATGGTAGATCCTGTCTGACAAATCTGTGACAAGGTGGTGGATGCTGAGTGGATGAAGACAAGACTGTCAATGTGGTCTACCTGGACTTCAGTAAAGCCTTTGACACTGTCCCCCATAACATTCTCATGGAGAAGGTGGCTGCCCATAGTTTGAACGGTCATATGGTCCACTGTGTGAAATACTTGGCTGGATGGCTGGGCCCAAAGAGATGTGGTCAGTGGAGTTAAATCCACTTGGTGGCTGGTCACAATTGGTGTCCCCCAGGGATCAGTACCACTTCTATTTAACATCTTTATTAACAATCTTGATGAGGAGACTGAGTGTACCCTTGGTAAGTTTGCAGACAACACCAAGTTGGGAGGGACTGTTGATCTACCTGAGGAGAGAAAAGCACTACAGAGGGACCTGGATAGACTGCACTGATGCACCAAGGCAAACTGTATGAGTTTCAATAGGACTGAGAGTCAGGTTCTGCATTTTCGTTACCACAACCCCAGAAAATCCTACAGGCTTGGGGAGATGTGGCTGGAAAGCTGCCTGATGGAAAGGGACTTTGTTGTATTGATGGACAGTCAGCTGAATATGAGCCAGCAGTGTGTCCAGGTGGCCAAGAGGGCCAATGGCATCCAGGCTTGTATCAAGAATGATGTGGCAAGCAGGACTAGGGAAGTCTTTCTGCCCCTGTACTTGGCATTGGTGAGGCCTCCCTTCCAGTACTGCGTTCAGTTTTGGGCACTTCAGTACAGAAAGGACATTGAGGCCACAAAGCAGGTCCAAAGAAGGGCGAAAAGGCTTGTGGAGGGCTTGGAGAATATGTCCTGTGAGGAGAGACTGAAGGAACTGGGGCTGTTTAGTCTGGGGAAAAGGAGGCTGAGGGGACACGTTATTGCTCTCTTCCAATACCAGAAAGGCACTTACAGTGAGAGCAGGGTTGTTCTCCCTGGTGACAGGAGGCAGGATGAGGGGAAATGGCCTCAAGTTGCACCAAGGTAGGTTTAGGTTGGATATATATATTAAAAAAAAAAAAAAAAAAAAAAAAAAAAAAGCATCAAAAGCCAGAGAGCTTAAGCCTGTTCCTTCAGTAATGGAAATGTGACACTATTGAAGTTACCGGGATCTCACTTTCATAACGCTATACTAACTGCATGGTCTAGCATGGTTGAGAGAAGTAAATTATGCTAATTAGTCTGCAAATCTAAAATAATACCTGTTTTCTGTGAAGATATTTTGGAGAAGATGCTAAAAATATCACCTATTCAGTGATATGTACACTGTCAATTCTACACTGTTTGTGTGCTGATTGTCCCCAGTGCAACAGTCCCTAAAAGACACAAGCTCAGCAGGAAAAAATAATAAAAGCACATAATTTCTTATCTGCTTTCTTATCTGGTGTGTAAACTGCAGTAACAATTCCGAGTTGAGTATTTTTAAGACATGATACTAGTAGTCCAGGAACCTTATTTATTTATTTATTTATTTATTTATTTATTTATTTATTTATTTATTCTTAACCAGATTTTTATAGCCCTATGATAGAGGGCTATACTGCTAAAAAGTAAAAAAGATACTGCTAAAAAGAAATATTACACTTTCAAGTGTTTTTAAAGTTCATAGTCAAATTATATGGAAGAAATATCACAAAATAGTTTTGTAAATCTAGTCATGTGCAAGATTTTTTGTTTGTTCTGTTGTTTCTGTCTTTTATTTACTGTTATAAAAAGGCCCAGTTTCTCTAGAATTGAGTGCTATACTCCATCCTGATGATTGGGTCATGTGTACTTGAGTAAAGAAAGTGTGCATGAATTACCTTGGGATGGACGTGTCAAACCTATTAAATGATCTCTGTCTGTCTGAATATTAAATAAAAGACATCATTTTTACCACTTGTATTTTTAAATGAAAACCATGACAGGTCTACACTTTTTCTTGGTTTGCTTTTGGCAGCCCTGTGAAGTCTGTATACACAGATTGTTTTCGGAGCATTATTTGTCATCTGTGCCCCTCAGGACATTAAGCTCTTGTCAGCACATTTTCTAATTCCAATGGACCTTATCTGCAGAGTGAATAACCTGACTGCTCAGATTAGGGAAGTTATATCGATTACTACTAAAATTCTTGAGGAAAATTTCTGTTTAAAAGGGGAAAAACCCACAGAATTTAGCTAGCCATTTAATAGGTGTCTTCAAAATCATAGAAGCTGAACTGGAGTAGTTAAATACACAAAAGTTTTTCTGTCAGTCTGGCCTAAATACTTTTAGTGTGAATACACTAAGAAGTTCAAATTTGTTCCCTCCACCTCTCTTCTGCAGCAATTAGAATGATCATTATAAAACATCATCTTTTCATTAAGACTGGGTAATCATAAAATCTGAGCACTCTACCTTAATGTATCACCTATGTTCAGCAATGCTGGAACTTTTCTGAAGGCACAGTCAGGACATCTGCTAGTAGCAATATATTAAGATCTTACTATTTGTCACCTTTATGCAAATTTTTATGATAAATTTAGGAGGGAGCTGAGTGACATCTCAGGTGTCAAACACAACTGAAGTAACTAAACAACTAAAAGTTGATACATAATTATCACAAGATAATATTCAGCTGAACTATATGGATCTGCCTTAATCTATGTCAACTGAAGGTCTACACTCAGTGCTGTGTTTTTTTTTTTGTTTTTTTTTTTTAACTTCTGTCATTAAGATGCATAACTGGAAATATAATGATATTCACTCAAGTTATCATTTGCTTCTTTAAAGGTGTCCTGTAATTAAATAATTGCCTGAAGGTTTCCATAGTTATTTTTGGACTTGATCATTTTTAACTATCAGCACACAGTTCATTAACATAACATGATTGCTTCACCAGCTTTAATTAGTTCATCATTATGACATGTTTATGAGGCAATGGTCCCTGCTTGACACATCAAGAAGATGTGAACAAATTTGCCGCAATTTCTTGATTTGACATATATGAAACAAGTAGAAATAAATGATTGTATTTATAAACATAATTAATTCAAATAACTGGTAGTGAAAATCTGACAATTTACAGTTATAAATATTACAACATTTTAGGTGGTTTTTTTTAAAAAAAAAATCTTCTGAAAACTATATACTTGTAAGAAGTAAATCAGTGTAATCTTTTACATATATGGGACAGAGAACAGATTTATTCTAAGTGTGTTCTTTTGTTGTTTTTTTTTTTTTTTTAAACTGTTTTACTAATAATACCTAATAACTAACAATCAACCAACCAACCAAACAAAAAAGGCAAATAATGTTATTTCCTCTTCATTCAATATATCATATTACGTTTTTTACTTTGGACATTTAAAAGTATATATGCAGTGTTGCAATCTTTCTTATGATATTATATACTCATGCATACAGTATGATATAGTTTCTATAAAAATATATGTAATCCCTTCAAATATGAGCAGAGCAGTTGTTTTCCGACTTAGTAATTTTGTTTCATATTCATTAGGATTATTAACTTTCATTATTGCTAATGTCAATTTAAAACTTAACATACTCAGCAAGTTTTAATATATTTCTAATAATTCTGTCCACACAGTATGTGCTGACAAATTCAAATACATCTTTTCCATGACACTGAATGAACTTGTTTATGAAAATCATTGTATAGATTTTTAAGATCTGACACTTTTAAAATGCAAAGCCTGATGAATCTTATAGTGCAGTTCTGTTAGTGGAATCTACTTGTGGTCAATGCTAGAGAAGTGTTGTGGTCAGTATTATGCTATATGAAAGGTGAAATCAGAATAATACCTCTTCTTACCAATCATAGAAAAATCACACGTAGCAGAACATAATACATCAGTTTTAGACTTCTAAGACAGGATACTTTCCTTTCTGTCCTTTCATGGCTAGATGGTTGGTCACTCCTACTTTTGTAGTGTTTCTGATCTTTTAAATCTTAGGGCTTTAAAGGTCTTAGAGAAGTCTACCATTTCACTTCATGACTACATCAGTATTTCAGTAGTGTATCATTTGAACTGATGCACCATTTGGGGAAAAATGTACTAATCTCTGTTCTTTGTATGCAAGTTATTATGCCCTAGATAATTTAGCATGTTTTTGCTTTGTCTCTGAACATCGGATTTCAAAGGCACTTTTGATCTTGGTTGGATGTTATTTAGCCCAGTGGGGTAAAATATCTGGAAATCCTGTTTGTACATAAATTATTCCTTGATAAAGTGTTAGTGTGCATCAAGTGCACTGTTTAAAGGGATGAGATTGACATTTTTTTTTTCTACATACTTTTTAGCCTCTTAGAAGCATTCCTTCTCAGCATCAGACAAGAATAGTTGATGCCTAGGTAAACAGAACCATTCTCAGTAAACGTATGGTATTCACTGCTGCTACTAATGAAGTACTGCTTTTTATATAATTATAAAATTGTTTGAGTTGGAAAGGACCTTAAAGATCATCTAGTTCCAACATGCTTGCCATATACCAGGGTATCTTCCACTACACCAGGTTTCTCAAAGCCCCATACAGCCTGACCTAGAGAATTTCTAGGGATAGTGAAGAATTTCTTTGAAGTATCAAATCTAAATCTTTTATTTTCTGTTAGTTTAAAACCATTATCCCTTGTTCCATCACTATGCTTCCTAATAGAGTCCCTCCCCATCTTTTCTGCTGGTCCCCTTTAAATATTGTAAGGACACTAATTTCTCCCTGGAGTCTACTACTTCCTATGATGAGCAACCCCAGCTCTCTCTGTCTGTCTCCAGAGGAGGTCTGATATTAATTTTATGGTTGTGGGTTCTGGTACTGCCCCAGAATTTTGCTTTGCATAGTGGCTATCAAAAGATTATTGAGGAACACAGCGAAAATCTCAACTATCAGAAGGGGACTCTCCCCAATTTTACCATCACTTTGGCAGTGAAATTATAGAAATCATAAAGGAACATCTCCTTCAAATGTGTCATTAGACTTCATTCATCTTACTGTATTATTAAGATTCTGTGGTTTGTGTTTCTTATTTAATAATTTAAAATATACTTGATTTTTTTATCCTTATTCTTTGGTTTTATTTTTAGTTTAGGCATTTTTAGAAAATAGATGAAATTGTAAGCTGCAAATTGCTGTCAAAATCCCTTAATTTTGTGATAGGCAATATCACAAGACCTGCAAGGCTTACAAGCTAATTGCTTATTAAATATATTATAATGATTTTAAAAATGAAATAATTTGTTTTAATGTGTAGGCTTCAAGAACTATCTTTTGTCTCATCATGTAACTCTGACATGTTTAATTTCCCGACACAGAATGTTTGAAAACTATAACTCTGAATATCTTCTTAGATAAACTAATGCTAACTTCACTGCTTTGATAGCATTATTCTTGATTTATGGTAGTGACTGCAAAGAGAATCAATCACTTCTCATCTTTATATACTGCTTTAATGTTGGAGACATTTTCTTTGTCTCCCACATGTTATATTTTTACACATTCTCATGCTGCTATCTTTTTTGGTATCTTATTCCACAAGCTGCCTTTCACAGCATGTTGCTGAAGTGGACAAAGATGTTTTCACTACCATGTCTTCAACTAAAGTCCTAAAGTGATAGGAGATTGAAAGTTGTGAGATAATTGCTCTGACCTATTCGCTGCAGCCTCTTGTCACTGCAGCAGTCTTGTCAGTGGCCTGAAATGAGAAAATAGAAATGGAACAGACTCATTAATGTCTTGGGGGAAAAAAAAAAAAAAAAGACATCTGGGGGTTAGCAATGATATAGTAAATAATAGCGAAGATTACATATTTAGACATAAACTAGAATCTGTGATTTATCTATAACTTTTTAAGTTTTTTGCTATCTCACTGCGTATATTACATTTTTATTTACCATGCACTTGTCTCAGTGGAGATATAATGAAACATAGAATTCTGAATACTGAGAATTTATTTTTGTTAAACAATACTACTTTTATTGTGTCTGATGTAATAAAAACTTATGAGTGATTAGTGCTGCTGAATAGAAATTTCCTAATACGTATTTTCTATTAAATTGTTATATTTACAGAATTTTGCATACAGTATATGACAATGCTATGAAGATCATTCCATTTTAACTAAAACTATTCATGAGTATCACTTAGCACTGTAGTATGGTAATGCTTCCAATAGCTTACTGCCATATAAACAAACAACAAATGCTTGATACTTTATTTTAAGATCTTGTATTCAAGAAAGAAACAAGCAAAACCAAAATACCTCTTATTTTCTAGGACACAATATAGTGCCAGTTATTCTTTATTCCAGAGTAGTGTATGCCTTCAGTTTCATTTGAGTAGAGAGTTAAAAAAAAGGGCATAGGGTTTATAGAGAACACAGCAATAAGCAGGGCTTGCTGTGAGTGAAAATCAATATAAATACAGTATGAAACAAGGCACACATTGATACATTGGCAGAGGTCAGCTGTAGACTGGCAAATCAGACAAGAAACAGGATGAGCAGTTCCTCTAACAGTTTTCTGTAACAAGAGTGAAGAAATTGTTTTGTGAGCAGTGAAAATAGTGCAGCTTGATTTCCTATAGCTCTCTGTACTCCAATGACAGAAAAAAATTCAACTCCTATGTCTTATGGATATATTTTCCCTTTTGATATTTCCCAAACTTCCCTACATTTACATTTTTTTTCTTTCTGGCCCTATACATACTGTTCTCAGGATATCTCAGACTCCTTCATTCATCAGTAAATTACCAGTTACATAAGAAGCAGTATTTTTTGATCCATTTATTATTGTTTGGCTAATACAAGGCCAAACAGAACAAAAACTTAATGAGCTGAAGACTTTCTCAAACTGTATGTGTACGGGCTAACTTTTCCTTTCCAGCTGCCTAGCTGGTGGAACATAAGAAAAATTGTCTTTGAGAGTTCCACTTTCCTCAAATTTGGCAGAAATTATTCAATCATATAAAAAAAAAACAAACAACAAAACTGTGGAACAGATGACAAACAGATGGTTAGCTTATTCATGTGAGCTCCATTTCATTAAGAAATTTGTTCAAGTGTTTTTATCACAGTGGATTTTAAACAAGTTAGTAAATACAACAAGACTTATTTTATACCTGGTACTGTGTCCTTACAAATTCATAAAACTATGCAGAATTATTTAAAATTTATAATAAAGCATAAAACTTGGTTAATTTTATTTAAGGCTTGATAACAACTTTGTAGGATTAACTGAAATAAACTAAAAACTGATAATTACCTAACTTTACATGTATATCATCTTGTTTCTCCTCCTGTGTGAAGAAGTGATGGTTTTAAACTCATTCTAAATTTATTTTTAAATGTTAGTACAGTTATGTACAACCCCAAGTAGCAGAAATGGTGGCATCTAAAAAGGTAATAATTGTAAGACTTGGGAAAGTTCTAATCAATATTTTTTTAAGGAAGGAACAATTCTGAAATTTTTACTGTACTCTTGCTAGTAGTGAAATGAAAGTTATAAACACCAGACTGATAAAAATCCAAACCAGAAACTGGAAACAGTAGGCTGATTAAAAATTCTTTTTCGAGAAGTGTTTGTTAGGAAAGCAGTCTGGAATAGATATCAGACCCGCTCTGTTGTGAATGGGCAGACAATAGCTATTTTATCCTGTCAGACTTATTTTCTTACCTTGTTATAAGATGGCATATGCTCTGAATATGCTTAACACTATCAGTAACACTATCAGTGGATACTGATGGAAGAGAGCACTACTTCTACAAGTGCTATTATTACTTTTAGACAATTAGCTACATATATTCAAATCCACCTCTGATCAGTTAGAGTTGGATGAGCATCATAATAAGACTACTCTCTCTCACAATACCAGGAGTAAGTAACAGTTCATAAATAGAGATAGGAATATGTTAGCTGTAAGTAATATGTAAAATGGAAAAATATATTTGGGGATATCTTGTTTTACTGTTACTTATACTGTGTTAAACACCTAGAAACATCATTGTGATTTCCCTGGCAATATGTAGTAAATGGAAAAGAAATGAATCCAAGCAGAGCTGCTGGAATTATGTCAGTTAATAATAGATAATAATGTGATACTGTAACTAAAATAGCAAAGATCTTTAGATTACACATGTGAAACTGTCAGGCAAGGGTAGACAGAGGACCATTCATCTGCCTTAGACTACTGCCCTGTCTAATCAACATTTCTGGTTATCTGTGGGTTATCAAAGGCTAAACCAAAAAACAAACAAACAAACAAACAAACAAACAAAACCACACACAAAAACAAAAACAAACAAAAAACCAACAAAATTTCTAAGAACCCAATACCAACGCCACACATACAATCAACCAAGAAGCTGATTTTCCTATAAAAATGCAATATTTACAGAAATCATGAGTGAATCTGATTAGCTAATAATAAAAAGTGATCATGACCAATGAGTTAAATAATTAGCACATTAAACAACTATTTATGAACATTTCTTTCTGTAAGAGGCCATGCTTTTTTACACTATTGCCTCAAAAGTTTGCTGAAATGGACAAGTTCAGGCAAGGCCTGGCCAAGGTTCCAGAAATCCCTTTGTCTGAGACACACAGAAGGACAAGTCCAGGCAAGCCTTAGCCAAGGTTTGAGAAATCCCTTTGTTTGAGGGTGACAGATGGACAAGCCCAGGGTCTACAAAAGGAAGATAAGATGCAGATGAATGGCCCTAAAGTGGTCTTTTTGTGTGGGCTTATCTCAAGGAAGATGGCCATATCCGAGGTATATCACATGACTCTGACCCAAGCCTCCCTGGAATGTCACATAGGCTGGGAAGAAGTAGGATAAAAAGAGCATGGACAAACCATGAATTTAGTTTTTCTGACATCAGATGCCTCACTACGTGAACGCCTGCATGCTGAAGAAGATGCTTGCATGAAGAACTTCTAGGTATCTGCCCTCAGATTCCTCAGTTGTCATCCCACTGCTGCCAATGGACTTTCCTGGGCTTGCTGCTCAAGACGCTGCTCGGGACTCTGCTTCATGAGACCTTGCTTCTTTGTGAGACCTCACTGCTCTTTCCACCGCCTGCTCTGCGCTGCACCGGTCTGCTGTTTGTGGCCTGCCACTCTGCTGCTGCTGTCCCCTACACCTATTTTGCCCCAGACCAACAAAACAATGTGCAACAGGACTCTGCTGCATCCAGGTGGTGACTATTCCCTGCTTTTACACAATTCTTGCCCTTTTTCTACCTTTTCTATCGCCCAATTTCCTGTCCCCATCACCCTAATTTTGGTATTCACTGCTCTCTCTTCCCCATACCCTCAGCTGTCTATTATTTCTAATAAACTGGTCGGAACAACATTTGAATGTTTTCTTCTTAATCTCACGCCGGGCATAATATATCAAAAGAATGTTGCCTCCCTCCTGTAAATTGGAGCGAGACACTTTGCAAGCAGATTGTTTGCACATTTAGTTTGTCAGTGTAAGACATAACTATACTATAGCAAGTACTAATGTCAAAGGAGGTTAAAGTCTAAAATTACCACAGTTGCATGCATCAAATATTTTCTTAGTCTCAGAGTACTCTTAACTAGGATACATTTATGGATGCACTTAGAGATTTTTTTTATTTTATTTTTTTTATTTACTAACTTTTTAAAGATGTGAACAAAAAAATAAAAAGCAAAAGAGGACTGCAGAAACTTCAAATGAGTGTAAAGAGCTTCAGATACTCCAGATCTGTATCAAGTATTACATAGAAAATTTACTTTAAGTTGGTCTATCTTGCTATCTGCTTAGGCAGTTTTCCCTGTTATAAGAGACAGAGAGGCAGGGTAGAATGGAAACAGAAGAGATTTCAGAGAAAATCTGATTATACATCATGCGTACAATTGTGTAGGTGAAGCTTTTACAGAGTGCATTAGTATGCAAATTTGCTTTTATATTTCTTGATACATTTTAATAATCAACAGATGTATTTTCTGAATATGCTTGTGGTTCATCTGAGTAAAATAACAACAACAAAAATTCTTCAAAAGGTACAATAAAAAATATCTCTTCTCAGCTCAGACTTTACTTACACAGTTAACTGCTTTATTGTTTCCATCAGCTACAGTATGTCAGTAATATTTTCAGTTAACTTTGTTGCAGGAAGTTGAAGTAGAAAAGTGCAACAGTAGACATTACATATAATAAAAAGTGCAGGCCATAAAGACACTAGCTATAAAACATGACATAAAGCATCTTTTACATCACTGTGTGCTCAGCAAAGTTCAGTTTGTAGCAAATGTTTCTAGAGTTATTATCTTATAGTGTGAAAAAATTGGCTCATTGGTTTTAAGACCAAAGAAACAGAGCCTTTCTCTGAACTATAACTGAGTGGAAGCAGCTAGAAACACTGACACTTAAGAGATCAGATACAGTATTCTAAAGGAAAAGCAGTACACAGTCCTCTAAAACGAACTACTAGATTTAAAGGGGCAATTTTCTAAACAGATTTTCATTACGTAAAAGGCAGAAACAGCTTGATTACTATCTGCGCTCATTTGGATGGAAGATAATTTTAATGGTTGTGAAGGTTTATTGGACTCTACTGATTTAAATACCTTCACAGTAAGGAAAGAATTGCTGGATATCCACTACAGACTTAGGATGCAGTGGATTCTCAAGGTCCCGAAGTAAATGAAAGGTAAGCAGCTGAGGGAATTTGGATGATCTCATACTTTAATGTGTTGGTGGTAGCTGCAACAAAACTTAAAATGTGTGAACTATTTATTCATCAGTTCAACATTATCCCTGCACTTATAAAATGTGTTATTTTGCTACATATTTAAGATCTTTATACCCATCAGATATGACTATGTTAATACCATTATCTGATTTTTGGGGTCCAATAATTTGTCATGTTTGCTGCTGATTATGCTTAACAATACATTAGAATTTAAGACTGAATTTTGAGTGCTTATCTCTAATGCGGAATGAATAATTCTTCCTTGCAATTATTTGTTAATTACAATCATGTAGGACCAGGATTGTAACTGAGAAGGAATCAGCACCTCCTCCTCTACTTCTCCTCCTCAGGAAGTTGTAGGGATCAATGAGGTCACCTCCTGGCCACCTGTTCTCAGTATCCTCAGCCTTTCCATATAGGACTGGATGTCAGGACACTCTTCTGACTCATGTTGAATCTTCTGTTGACCAGCACACACAGAACCCTTTCTGCAGGGCTGCTCTCAAGACACTCATCTACCAATCAATACTTGTGTCCAGAATTACTGCCTCCCAGGTGAAGAACCCAGGATTTATCTTTGCAGAATTTCATGCCATTGATGATTGTTCAGTGTTCAATTGCTTAATGAATACCTCACATAGAACCAACAGTTTCTTTTTCCTTTCTCTCCAGACTACCATCTTAATCATTTAGGCCACAAACCAGAATTCTCTTTTTTATTATTTTTTTAATCTCATGATAACTTTGTTATCAAAATGAAATTCCATATGTACTCTACTCCTCTTTTTGTATATGTTTCCTTTGTACTTATCTCCCCTGAAGAGTAAGTGAAGTAAAACTGCCAGAATCCCAGACTCAATAGGAGGAGTGAGATGCTCATGTTGGTAGATTCTTCTTCCTCACTCTTGATTCTACTTAGGGATATTGTTGTGTGATTTTTAAAAGTGTCTGCTACGTCCTGGTATATTCACAGGTGAAGAAGGACAGTTTTGTCCCAGTCTTAACTGAACTATAACATACATACACATGCACAAATAAGATGTGAAAGCTGCACTGAGAATAATGCATCCAATTTTATTACATTGGCCCATGACATCAGGGGCTGATGTTGGTGGTATGGCAGTAGAGGTTTTTAAGTTGTTTATGATGTGAAAATCAAATGTTTGCATTTGCTTGCAAAGGTCTTAGATTGACGTTTTGAAAGGAATAAGCATTATGTAGTTCCAGATGGAACTGTTGAAGAGTAAGGAAGGATTAACAGAAGCTAGGAAATTGGAAGCTAAGAAAAAGTCCACTGAAAATGAGGACAGAAGGGAGTTAGAGATAGTTTACAGAAGCAAAAATGTATAGGCCACTAGATTAATAGGATAGTAACAAGCTAGGATTAGAACAATGCAGGGTTTGAGAGAGATAAAGGTTTGAGAACAGCTCCAGGACACAGGGAGAGGAGGTGATAACATGTTCACAGAAGAAGTCAGAACTGGTTTGGGGGCTACCCCTCCAGCGGGGTCGAAAGTTTTCAGTGAGGAAGACTACACATCTTCGTGAGGAAGATGATGAGCCTTCATTTCACGACCACCAGGAGGGTACCCCCACTGCTCATGCCACATGTGTGATGGGGAGGGATCATATGCTTAGGAGTTCTTGGAAAGATAATGAATACGTATACAAATTCCAGGAAAACTTAATTATGTATTATTCTGCATATATCTGTACCAAGCTTTTGCTCTACAGTGTGGAAGTTAGGTGGAGATATCCCACTTGCATCAGGGCATATGTGCATCACTGATTAAACATACTTGCTTTATAATTATTTTGTGGTTATAGAGTTTGATTTCTGCACATCATTGTGATCTGTGAATTTGAAGAACTGGGAGCTTATTTTTCAAAATATGACAATAACTCTAAGCTTAATGACTTCCAATTCAAACAATGTGATTCTTGGAGAGCCTGTTTCATTCTCTTCAAAGGTAGACATACCCCTTAAAATCATAGATATTCATTAAAAAATAATTTAAAAGTGAATGGGGAGAAGATTTAACATTTTTGGACAGGAGATAGGAATACACTGGAATTCAACTTCACTGCACTTTAACACAAACAGTGCACTCCTAATGACACTCCATACATGTTTAACTGATAAGCATAAACCAGGTGAGAATTTATAAATGTTTTAAGATTTTAAACACTGTATTTTTATTTTTCTTTTTTAATCACAGAAATATTAAAGATGATATAAACCTTTGTATAACAGCCATTGTGTCTTTTAATGGATTTTGTATTGCACATCATACAGTGAAATGATTATAAAAGAATGTACAGATTTTTTTTAACTGAAAGATTTATTATTATTATTATTTTAAAAACCTATACATGTACTGTATGTTTATTATTATTGTGATCAAATAAGCCAACATTAAAATAATACATGCTGGGAAGTCTTTAACAATAAAACTATTCAGATTCAGAATTAAGCTTAAGATGTGTGAAATTTACTTGAGTTTACCAAAAATTTCTCTTTTTTTCTTGAGTCAGAAATTTTATGCCAAGTACATACATGTTTTCATAAAGAAATATTACCTTTAATGCAGTGAATGGTTAAACTGCTGCAAGACATAAACATTTTACACAGAGTTTATTTCTCAGTACAATGAATTTGTTATCTTAGATAGAGATCTTCCCTGTGCATAATAAAATCTTCAAGTTTAGTCTTACTCTACAACTTAATGTAAGTTCTCTTAATGCATTTCTGAATGTCAGTGGAACAGAGAAAATATTTAACTAACCAAGTAAATACATTTGCAGTCTGCTGTGACTTCTTACATGCTCATGACAGCCATTTATGTTTCTAGAAGTTCTGTAAATCTTTTTAATGGAGAACAAACTGTGTAAACAACCTTTGACTTAGTTGGCTTGCAGATGCTCAGAAGTATTTTACATAGTATGACCTGTGGAATAATCTTATTTAAATAAATATGATTTTTATTATTTTTAGTTACACTGTTAAGTGATATGGATATCACTATTAAGAATATGATACTCCAGATGCTGTGCCAAAGTTTGGAAAAATAAGATCATCACTGTAAAATCTTTGCTGTCCACTTACTGAATACACTGCCCATCATGATATTGCCTATGCAAAAGTGCATAATACTTTTATCTTTATTTTTTCTTCCATTTTAATTGAAATGACATTGAAATCTCTATTGGAAATCAAAGTCTTTTTTTTTTTTTTTTAATGGTATATAATTAGTGGCAACAGAAGAAATAAAATACATTGAGCTAGTTCTTTATGTAAAATACAAATTGATATTTTTCTCTCCTTTGTTCTTTCTGTTCATGCTTCTATTAGACAACTCCCTTCTTGATCAGTGATCAAGAAGGCATCAAAAGAAAGACATATACACATACACACACAAATGAGAAAGACTCTGTTGACCTTGTAAAATCCTCATAGACTCAAAGATGAGCCCAATAAAATAAACCACAAGCCAGATGTCTGATTGGAGACCTATTTGCTTATTTGTTTGCTTATGTATCAATCCTTGCATTAATGACTGCTTCCTGAACAGATTATTTTGTTCAACTACTACAGGCTAAAACTTGTAGCAAGTACATAGAAGCGGCATTCATCATCCACACAATGAAAAAGACAACTCTGTGAATCCAGAAGAATATTTTGGTAGAAATACTTTCTATTCCTTGGTCCTTGAAAAATATTTTTCACTGGTCATTTCAATGTGGTATAATAAATTATCAGATTAGACTAATAAATTTCTTTCATTTTAGTCATCAATAGTGGCCTTTGGCAGGAGTATATAAATCTCAGACCATTTACTTACTGAAGACCTTACATGTCTTGAAGACAAAAAGTCAGTTCTAAAGAAAAAGCAGTCTAAAAAAACTGTTTCTGTTATTATTATTATTTATTTATTTATGAACAACTAGGAATGTAAAGATTTGTTCCTGTGAAATCCTAAATGAAAATGGTATTTATGGACTCTAAGTGGAAGTGACTTCTGTTTTTTACCACCCTAAAATACAAAGCTGATTTAAAGAAAAGCAATTGTGTGAGGATCCCACAATACACACACAAAAAAGTATAAACTATGTATTTTTAATCTATTTAATGCATAGCAAACATAGCACACTAGGATAATCCTACATATGGGAGAAGTGCACCCCTGATACTGATCTTTCATCAGTGCTAACCAGGAGAAATCCCATTTAACATGCTTATTACACACTCGTTTGGCCAGTAGCAATAGATCATAATCATGCCAAATTCATAAGGCAGTCAATATACAGCAAATACAGGTGAGTTGAACATTTTGAGAAATACATACAGCTTGCACTGTGTTTCCTTATATATTTTGTGTAAAAATCTATATCCTCTTCTCAGTAATGAGTCTTGTTACTACTTTCAACATTTTTATTTGATTTTATCTCTAGTTTTTATTATCCAGTTTTATATTTTGCTACAGTTCATAGTCCTGAGTTATTTGTATTCTACTTTCTGCATGCATAACCTCTTTTATACTAACCTAGATTTTTTTTTTTTTCCTTCTCTACATCCTTGTATATACTTAGGTATTGGTTTCAACATTGTCTGTTCTTTTAGCTTCTATAAAATATTGAATCATTTAAATTGTGTTTCTCAGGAAAACTTACTGCAGCTTGGTAATAAAGTCACTCCATTAGTACTGCTAGCAGATCACATTCGTAGCATAGTTGTGCAGATACTTGTTTAATTTTTAATGTGATTATATGTCTAAATAAATTCCAGAATATACTACAATTTCTTGTAGAAATAATATGATAAAGGCAGGAAAAAGGCAGAATATGTTCTAATAATTTGCTTGTTGTTGTTCTTTATTTACAAACAGTTTAACAATGCTAGTCGATCCATTATTTGGTGCCCTAAGACAGGCTCATGCTGAGAAATACCTGTACATCCTTTTCAACATGTAGACAAATGGACCTAGGTGGGGATCTGATGCATCTTATAATTTCCCCAAATTCATCTTTGTGTAAATAAGTCTAGAGAAGTTTAGTTTTGTTGTTTGTTTTGTTTGTTTGTTTTTTGAGGAAAGAATGTAGTGTGGGGTAGTTGTCAATTAAAATATATATCAGTTCCAACAGGAAAGAAAGCGAAAGTGTGACTGCTACTTTATACTTTATACAAGTGACTTCCCCACTCATCTGCAGAGTAAGTTTTTGAGATTCAGATTCCATTTTAACTGATGTGGTTCTGGAATCATAGATGATAGAACCTGGATCATAGTCCTAATATCCTTATTATTTTAACTAAAATATCTCAGAACAGTGCTAACCACACTGGATGCATATACTTCTGTTATACAGCAAGCCTATTAAAGAATCTCTACAGTTTGTCATGTACATTAAATAAGCAATAATAATAACAATAAAATCTTTCAGTTAAATTATAGTATAACAGTTAATGAATATAGTGTGTCACAATCTTATACCAGCAGAGCTAATATTCAAGACCAAAGCTTTGTTTGATCAAATTCCAAGCTGGAACCCTTTTCTTCACTATCAGAAATTACCTGATTACTTATCTGTTATGATGGGGACAAAGGATTGAAGAAAAAACAAACAAACAAACAAACAAACAAACAAAAAACAAAAAAAAAAAACAAAAAAACCAACAACAACAACAACAACAAAAACATAAGAGGAATGACAGTTTACCTGTCACTTTATACTTGGGTGGAGTTGGCTTACCCCACATCAGTCCGTACCATGCACTTATAGCTAGGACAATGTCATTATCATTGTAATATTTTGTCTATTGCTTTGCAGTGCTGACAAAGCACTCTGAAGCCAGTGGTCTGGGGCTGGAAAAGAGATGGGGAGTTGGCACAGCCAGGACAGCTTATCCAAACTGACCAAGGGGATATTCTACACTGTATGACATCACAGTCAACAACAAAGCTGGGGAAGGGGAAGAGATAGGGCAAACTTATTTTGAAAGCATTTACCTTCCTGAACAAGCACTGTTTCCCAATGTGAAATAGCAAATAATTATTTTCTCACTTTACATCCATGTGTTCTTTGCTTAGTTTAGTTGCTGTTGTTTTCCTTTCATTAAACCATTCTTAATTTTTAAGCCCTCTTTTTATTGTGTTTTCTCCTCATATTCTTTTGAGGTGTGGTCGAGAGTTTAGATAGTTGTCATTATGACATCACCATAAACATTTTGTCAAAAATGCCTGAAAAATGTTTGGGTACTCATTCAGTTAGAAGAAAAAGGCTAGATGGTGCTGTAGAACTATCACAGTTTTGTAAGAACACAAAAAATATTTTTGCTTTTGCTCATAGGTAAAAGTTGATACAGAAGTTAATAATTGTTTGTCCCTAATTATAAAAACTGTAATATTTTAATTGAAGGTTAGAATACTAAAAGCTACAAAAAGTCTCAATCCTCCAGTAAGTTACCTGAGTGGAAAGAAGGCATTTTACCTCATAGAAAGCTGTCATATGATGGTCTTTTTACAGGTGTTTCTCCTCTTCTACAAGATAGTGCTACTTCAGGTGGAGATCTCAGGAAGGCACAAGGCACACGGTAAATCACAGGTGCACTGTAGTAATCTATGGGGACATCAATTAGACAAAAGTAGGGATATCAGGAATAATGTACTCAAATTATATGTCAGGCAAAGAACTGTGGAAAACTGTCTCTGCAGTGAAAAGTGTACTATGTGCACTGAACCCGATTTAATGATATTGTAAGCTAGACTTCTGTAAGCCTGAGTTTTCTGGTGGTGTGTGATATAATTGTTATCTGTTATGAACGTACTAAAGATGATTAGAAGAAATCAGTGTTACGTATATAACACCAATAGACTTTTAAGAACCAAATGGAGAAAAAGGAACAACAGAAAATAATCTCCCACTTCAACATCCACAGGAAACAGCACCAGTGCTTGACAAATAACACTAAAATGTGGACTTTCCTGATGGATGTTTTAAGTCTGAATTAAACACCGCCTATAAATTTGTTGATTTGTAAAAAATTTGGAGCTAATCTACTGTATCATAGAGGGTTAGATTGTAACTAACATCTTACCTGATACAATATTTTCATTTGTTCTTTGAAGTGATAGGGTAAACTGTCCTGCCTACACAAATTCTTTTTCACACCACCCTCAAGGATCAGCTGGTAAGTAAACTGGAAGTACTCCACCAGTCAGCTATCCCTGTTGATCACTGTTTGTCATCTTCATATGGTATGTGTTCATTCTGTTCCTATGAAGATATTGTCACGGTTTGGCCCAGTTCCACCTGATTACATGACTAATGGGATAGAGGGTGCCACGGACCCCTAGCCCAAGACAGGAGGAAGAGGGATGGGGAAAAGGCAAGGAGATGGGCCTAAAAACAAAACAGCAGCAATGAGATAAGGGAGAAAGCTAGTTTACTAAATATAATAGTGGAGTGTGAGATTATACAATATAATACAATAATTGGAATTGAAGCTAATAAATTAAATAAAATGAAAGAGTGTCCTCAATTTCTCTAATTCTGAAGGTGAGATGGCTAAGGAGCACACACCACAGGGAAGAATGGTAAAGAGGATCTTGTGACTCCCAAGCAGTTTTATCTTTCCCTCTAAACTGAAAACAGAAATGGAACAGTGAAAGTCTTCTGAGAACCAGGTACCCACAAAATATCAACAATCCATGGAACTGGAGCATTAACTTTTTAACTCCCAGTGCCCTACGTGATACTATGATGAGGAATAGCAATAACAGAAATAATAAAACTATGACAGAGTGAAGAAAAGGCTTCTATCCTTCTGTGCATCTCAAAGCCTTTTCTAGATGCAGTCACTTGCTCTGTAAAGAACTGGAGGAGTCATGATAATACAGTGGGAGTGAGAAATGGACTTTGATGACTTTGATTATTCCCTTGACTGCACAGTGGCAGCACAAACAACTCTAGTAAGAATTAGGTTCTACATCCTGAAGCAGTTGCAGCAATGAATGCTTTTCATGTATCTCTCGCAATAGCTCCAATCTCATGTAACATTCCTCATCCATCAAGTATAGGTTTGGTTCTGGAAAATGAGTATGCTGGAAAGACAATCAAGACAATATTGGGGACAATAGGAATAACATCTAAGAATAACATTTCAAAATAAATGAAACTGAGTTCATATGAAATATTGAACATAAAAAGCACTAAGAAAAAACATATTTTTTTCCTAGTATATTCTTTTAAGCACTGTAGTATGCTCACACCTCACTGAATGTACAATATTACATAATGTTCATTATCCATTAGTTATCAGGAAGAATTTTAATTATATTTTAAATTTAAATGCTGGGTATAGTATAAGTATATACTATATATACTATAGTATAAATATATAGTTAGAAATATAGATATATTCCTCTAATGTAAATTGTAATATACATATACACTTAGAAATATTATGGAATAGATGAGTTCTTAGCAGTGGCTAAAGCAGTTACGTTAAAAACGTTTAGGTATTATTTATGGTATAAATATGTATGCTTTGAATATAGACTATAGATGAAACTTACTCAAATGAATAGTCCCATAGTGTTTCATGGATGCAGAAGAAAAGAAGTGTTGTTCTTTGCAGGTTAAGTTTTGGCCAGAAGCTTTTTTTGTTAGATTAGTGAAATTAGAGAATTAGTCTATATTATACAGAGAATGAAGACAGCAATGTATTGTTATGCTTTCCATATAATCTTTTATTTATTTATTTATTTATCTATTTATTTATTTATTTATTTTTCTGGAGGTCTAAGTGATGAGAAACAACACTCTTAAAGCATTTCTGTATACTCGGAAATGCGTTGTTACTGATAGATTCCTGAGAATTTATCGAGAAGAAAAAACAGTTCAGCTTTAGGTATGGTAAGTAACTAACCTGTGTCAAAATTCTGTAGTGCTGCTCTCTACCCATTCTTGTCATGGGAATACATCACATCTTTCTTGCATATCTGCCAGTTTTTGTTTGTTTGTTTGTTTGTTTGTTTTTTGTTTTGTTTTATTTTGTTTTGTTTTTCCTGAAGCAAAAGATTGTGTGCACTTCAGAACACTCACATGCTTAGAATCATATCACATTCTAAGCTACATTCTAACCTACTCTAAGACAGTACAGAAAGAGCAGGAAAATAAGAAATGTTCTTAGGTAGCTGAAGTCATGAATATCTTTTTAAGTGGTGAGTTAGATGGTATACAGATGCCAAGTCATTAAATAGCTGTCCTGTTTTTTAAAGGATCAGCCATTGAAGACAATATGATTTTCCTTGATCATCAGAACCTTTGGAATGCAGGCACCTGTATACAAGTGAAAATGAATAACTGAATTGAACTGAATTATAAATTAATTCATAATGTTTGTTGGGAATATCCATTTAATTTAAGAAAAAACAAAAGGAAAATCTGATTTTTTTTTTTCTTTTTTTTAAACTTGATTTTTTTCTTCTTGTCCTACTGCAGTAAATGTAATAGACCAGGAACTAGTGTTCTGCATTGAGAATGATGTTTTTCTTGGATATTTAAGAAGAGAAATAGATCTGTTGTATCTAGGCAACTGTTATCATAAGGTTGCTAGAACACTGGCAAGAAAACAGGACTAGGTAAATAGGTAAAAAATTATGGTGCAGAAAATTGTACATAATCTTCCAGTGTTAAGAAGCAATTGATTTAGTTTATTGAACAAAAAACTTACGAAAAACTAAGTACTGATGAAAAAGGATTGATAATTCTGTGGTGTATTTTTTTTTTTTTTCAGTAGTCATTCCGAAAGAAAGATTCACAGAACAGAATCTTAAGTTAGATAGATTTAATTTTGAATTAAAATGCAAATTTGCAAACATGGAGGTAATTTATTATCTGAAAAGCTGTTTTAGCAAAGTACAAACTCACCTTTTTATAACACTAAGTGAGATTTAAAAAGAGAAGGAAATAAGTAGGAAATCTTCTTAAAGCATAATGTTGAATTGTTCTGGGAGATTTTTTGGAGGTTTAGTGGTAATGTCTTTGAATTTATGGATCTCTCATGATATCAAACATTCCTGGAGGAAAGAATAAATTCTCTGTTAACCTCAGAGATGTTGATAAGTGTATAACTCTCCATTAACTTCTGTGGAAAAATTAAAATTAATGTTTTCTAATATCAGTGAAAAAGTATTTCACAATTCCGACTTTGTTAAATTAACAGAAATTAATTTGACTTCTTCCTTCTTCCTCAACCATAAGATGCTGCCAACAGTTAAATATAGTAGGTACAGTAATACAATGAGATAACACAATAGATCTTTTTTTTCTTAGGTGCCTATCAGGTATATTCTTCAACAAATCTTTTTTCTTCTGATTACAGGTTTTCAAGTTTGTCCATTAACCCAATTTGTACTGCATGAGAGGAAATAGTCACTCTATAAGCTTGAACTATAAGAAATTTAACTGAGCAGTAAATTGTGGAATAATTTAGAAGGAAAAATGTGTTCTTGCTCCTCAAGAGACTGATTTTTAATTAGTCACTTTCAGAAATCCTTCTTAATTCAGATGTCATGAATACCAAATAAACTTACTTGGCCTCACTTCTTTTATTTATGCACCTTATTCTGTAGTGAATTCATTCAATGTTGGCTCTAGGCATAGAAAAATGTAGGTAGGTAGTTAGAGTAGCAGACTGCTAGGGTAGCGAACATAGAACTGCTCTGAACTTGCCCTGTGCAAAAGCCTTGAAAAAGAAATTGCAGTTGCTGCTCATGAAAGTGTGGGATTGAACAGTGGCTGTTACTGTCAAAAAGAAAGAAGGAGGGTAAGGAGCTTTCTGTTTTATTCCTACTGACAACCCTTACATAATCCTGCTCTTCAGGAGTCTGCCTCTTCACCACCTCTTTTTTCTGTTTCTGTGTGTGGATATATTTCCCCCCTTTCTTTTCTATCCCAGTCCTCCTTGTGCAGCAAAATTTGCTTTACTTGCACAGCAGACAAGCTTTGAGTTGACTCTACCTTAGCTGTTCTTTCATCTTTATGTGAGTGACTTGATCTGGCCTAGATTCCATTTTCTACTTTAATTATCTACCTTATGAGGTAACTAACAGGCTCTGAGCTGACCACTGTAAGGGGAGAGTCAAACTTGAATTTATTATGATAGTTAAGTGAAATTATTAGAAAACAAACAAACAAAAAAACCACTCAAACACATAGGTGGGAAATTGCTACCACAAACATTATTATGCCATTGTGTGCATAATGTATACCCAGACCTTGATTGCTCTTCTCTGATTCCCATTATTTCAAAGGATAGGAAATTCCCATTATTTCCGAAGGAAGGAAAAATGGAAATGTAAGAGAAAACTTATGAAACACTGTTTATCCTGTAAATGTATGGATATGTATCCTGTCACTGAAAACACTGGGATAGATAACTTATTTAGAAAGTAGTTCTCTAGGTCAGTCTGTATAATCTATACATGAGGTTGATGGATATGCGTTGATGGCTTTCTAAAATAAAGAAGAAGGAATTGAATGAATCTCTGTGAAGTGTATTTGCTAATGCTGAGGTACTTTTTGTTTGTTTATTTGTTTTTTAGTACAATATATAAATATTGATCTAGGCCACAGCCAATCTTTCAAATTCTTGGCTTCTCATCACAAATTGTTAACTTGCCTGCTTTCTAAAGCTCTACTGAAATCAGCCTCCTGTCACTGTTTCTCTTGTGATATAGAAGACCCAGTGTAAGTGTATGTAGAATCTGCTGGAACACCTGCCACCCCCAACACCACCCACACATGACAGAAGTATAGTGCAGAAAACTATAATTTAGATGTTTTATTCAAACTAAACAGATACTATTTATATACCTTGCTGTCCATACTAAAAAACAAAAACAAAAAACTACATACACAAACTTAGCTTTCTATTTTTTTGTCTAGGTTTCTTCTTGCTGCATCTCTTTTCTAAAATTTCCTGGAGCTTCAGTACAGAATTATTATCAGCTTGAATGTTCATTTTACTCACAAATTTGGGACATCCAAGTGTAGAGGGAAGGGGGAAGGAACTGATGTTCTCTTGATAAACTCTCTTGAAATACTCTTCATAGTTTATTTATTCCTCTATAGAAGATCTTACATCACAGCAGTAAAATGTGGGAAATAAGATAATGAAGTATCTGCACTATATAAATATATTTTTTAATTTCTCGTTAAACCAGCAACACTGAAGGACATGTAGAGACAAATACTTCAGCTTAGGCTTTGATGCTTTTTATTATAAGGAATGCTGTTTATTTGGGCTATTATACCAGTGATTGCATTTATTAAACTCTGCCAGTAGGGCTCTCCCTTGTGTTGTGTTTGAATTCAATCCTATCATTTTCATTTTAAGTAGCCTTCATTTCTGTCCAGTTTTAACCCCCAAATGATAAATCACTATTTCTATCTGTGAAATCTGTTAGCCATAGGATTAGAGTGCCTTTGTACCCAGAGATCTAATAGAAAGTTTCTATTATGTTTCCTTTCTATGTAATTTGATTCCTCTTAGTGAAGATGTGCATATGTTCAGCACTTCTAACTGCAGTGTTGCTTAGAAAATTTGAATAGAGAGCCATAACAGTCAAGTTTGATTACTTGTCTCTCAATCTAAAATTCTTAAAGCATACATCTAAAAGGGGGAGGTGATCTTGACTGCTCCAGTTTTCACATCTACCTCAGGGTAGAGAGCTGTTCTGTCTCTACTCTGTGCTGGGACAAAATTCAGGCACAGAGCATTATTCCATGTGGTCTGTTTCCTGTGGAAAGAAACCCAATACAGTATATTGGTCCTGCAGAATGAACAACAAGGAATTAGGACTATATGGATAACAAAATAATACTTATCTTCAGTTTAAAACAAACAATTTAGACTCTGAAAAGGGTCAACGATCTTCCTGTCAATTTAGTAGTAACTGCTGTACTGTACATATGCTTGCTTAGTAAATTAATAAGATTTAAATATTTTTTCAAATATCTAGTGTATCTCACTGCTGAAGATATACCTTTGTATTTCTGTGTAGTAATTTTATTTTGATAATTGGATAAAATCTTAAGAACATTATTATTATTTGAAAAAAAAAAACCAACCAAACAACAACAACAAAAAAACAACAACCAAACAAACAAAAAACATAAGTAACTTAAAATACCCAATGTGAATATATATATTTTTAAGAAAGAGATGAAAATAAGTATGTTTCCTGTTCATTTCCTACCTTGCAATTATACTGAGGCCCCTAAACTCTTAAAATAGAATAGATTCAAAGGATGTGAATGTCCAAGCAGTAGCCTGGAAATCAGATGCCTAAATATAGATTTAAGTAGTTGGTTTTCTAACTATAAGATTGCAAACTTACATATAGCTAAATGCTAACTATGTTATAGCAACCAGTGTTCCAACATTCAACTCATCTAATTTTGATTTATGAATAAGATTAGAATGTGATTCAGTTAAAAGGAACAAAGGCTCCCCACTGCAGACCAGATTCTCTTTAAAGAGAAGTTTGCTGCCTCTCCAGGGCTTAGATCAAGGTCTTCACCAGTAAGTTTAAGAGCTTAGTACAACTTTCATATTATTACCTATTCCTGCTCTTTCATGTGAGTAATAATATTTTCCAACAAAAAATCTGAAGTCTATTATAAGAGATTTCAGCACCATGGGAAGATTACTAATGGATTCAGGATATCAGGTTGTGTTTTCCTCAGTCCTCCCAGTAATGATGAGAAATATGGGAAGAAATGGTTGAATCTAGGTCAGCAGTCTCTGGCTCCAAAACTGATGCCTCTACCAGAGTTTTGGATTGTCTTCAAGACAAGGGGTAATGAATGCTGAGGGCCTAATGGGACCTTCCTACCTTAATGGAGGAAACATCCATTGGTTCATAACTTGGCAAAACTGATTAAGAAAGATTTAAACTACAATATATTGATGAGGGGGTTTTCACTAGGAACACTGAGATTAAGCCAAGAGATCATACAGCACCATCTGAGAACAGCAAATCTAATACGAGCACATTTGCTGCTCCAGGGAGAACTGAGGAGCACATCTAAAAGGCATTTGTACAAACATACAGTTTATGATGAACTAAGTTTTGGTTATTTCTCAGAATTATGATACAATTGGTATTAGAGAGACATGGAATGAGTTCCGTGACCAGAGTGCTTGGATTGGGAGCTATTGACTGTTTAAGAGGGATAGGCAGGGCAGTAAGGTAGAGGTGTTTCACTGTGTCTAAGGGAGAGAGTAGACTGTACAGTCCTTGTATTAAAGAATGGTACCATAGACAGCCTGTGGGAGAGGATTAGAGGGGTAGAAAGCAAAGCAGATATTGTTATGTGTGTCTACTATCAACCATCCACTCAGGAAAATAGCATGGTTGAGTTGTTCTCAAGGTAGGAGAGAACAGGGAAAGCCTTGTGGCAGAAGTGATAATAATTTTTGGGCACAGTGATCAGGATATTTTTGAATTCAGAATTTCTGATATGATGAGCAAAAAGATCACCAGAGTTTAAGAAAGTTAACTGTAAGCTATTCAGAAAGATAGTTAGCAGAGTTCCTTGGGTCCATGACAGCTGCTTGCTTTTCAAGAATCCACCTGTAAAAGCCCAGAAAGAGCAGGCCATACAAGTGTACAAGTGTGCAGGGAGGAGACTGTCTTGACTGAACAGAAAAAGAGTCTGTCTTTGCAGGGAGATTACAGAGCTGTAGTTCATGTCTGCAGGGAGAAAACAAGAAAAGCCAAAGCTCAGCTTGACACTGGTCAGTGTGATGTCAAACAACCAAAAAGTCTTTTTAGGTATGTATAACAGCAAAAGCAGCTAAAAAGAAAAACATGGGATAGATACATGATTCAGGTAGTTGCCTGACATTTGAACATGATATTTTTCTTTTAGTAGAGGCGTTTTTTCATCAGTTTTTGGAAATAATGAAAGAGCTTAGCCTGCTCAGTTCTTTGTGTTGGAGGACCATATTTAGGGCAGCAGTGACTTTCCATCCATATTCATTGTAATCTTAAAGGACCAGTTTTATCAGTTGAATGTTCATAAATTCATGGGCTCTGATGAGATTTACCTCAGAGGACTGAAGAAGCAAGTGAATTTTATAGCTGGATCCCTCCCAACACTTTACTTTGAGCAATTTATCTGGAGAACTCTCTGCAGTCTGGAGCCTAACCAAGATTACAAGAAGGGCATGAGAGAAGACCCAGAAAATTAGGCATGGTAGTCTAATCTCAGTCCCTGGAAAAATTGTGAAGAATATTATTTTTAGTGATACTAAGAGGTATTTAAGGAACAAAGCTATTATTGTGCAGAGTAACCATGAGATCATGTAAGGAGAGTCCTGTGTTAGTAATTTGATCTCATTTTACGATAAGGTCACCTGCTAGGTGGATAAAGGGAAGGCAATGAATGTAAGTCTTAGAAAGTCTGTAGATACTGCTGCTTACATCATCCCACTGGACAAGCTGTCAAACAGCAAGATGAACAGATACATATTATGCCGGGTGATGAATTGACCAAACCACAGAAAGTTGAAAGTGTTGTAACAAATAGAGCTACATCTGGCTGGTAGCTTGTCACCAGTGCTGTTCCCCAGGGCTCAGTTCTAGTTCAGTTCCGCATTTTTATCAATGAACTGGATGCAGGATTGGAATGTATAATCTATAATGTTTGTTGGCAGTGCCAGACTAGGAAATGTTTGTTGACACTTTCAAGGGATGAGAGGTATCGCAGAAGGATCCAGATTGATTGGAGATTTTGGCAATCATCAATTACATGAAATTTAACAGAAGTAAATGCCAAGTTCTGCATCAGGGACAGAGTAATACTGGAGACAGGTACAGACTGGCAGACAAGTTGCTGGAGAGACTTTTGATCATGACTCCCAGATCTCTTTCCATGGGGCTGCAGAAAGGGATCTGTGAGACATCCCTTTAAAACTGGGTTTAACATGAGTTAGCAATGATAATATGATTTGTAATATTTAAAATTTCATCCACCTTAAATGAAATATAAAATAAGAGATATTTGTGGACTCTGGATATTTTCAAAAATTGAAAGTGGGCACCAAATTTTATTTTAAATTATTTTAAATGTAATATAAAGCAGTGGGTTAAATGAGGACTGAACTAAGACATAATTCTGAATCACTGAGCAGTCTGGAGATTCTTAATTCTTTGTGTTTTGTTTTAATTTCCTGTCACAGATAATATCCGCAACAATGTCAAAAAAAACCAAACAAACAAACAAAAAACCAAACCAAACCAAACAAAAACAAAAACAAAAACAACATCAGAAAAGCCATTATACAGAGTTTCTAGATGTGAATGAAACCAGAGCAGAAATACTGGGTTTTATTATTATTTTGTTAATATTCAAATAAAGTGAAATGAAAAACAATTTAACATTCTCAGAGTTTTTCTAGTGAGAAGAAATCTAAGTTCTGATTAACTATATGCTTGTATTCAACCAAGACAAAGCCTAGTGCACTTTGCCTCATGACTTTTTGTCCGGGACTATTAGGAATAGGTTGAGTGGCATTGATCAAAATGAGATTCTACGTACGTCACAGATCTTTATAATGCATCAAGACTGCTCAAGCAGTAACCAAAGAGAGGAGGGTTAAGAATTTTTATTTATTTTTTCCCTTCACCTCATTAATGCCAAGATTCATTTAGAATTCTTTTGTTGATCTCCCAGTTACTTTATTTATATCAAGGTCAGCATGCTATACTTATAACAGTG
The DNA here is from genome assembly GCF_039878825.1 of Excalfactoria chinensis. Classification (NCBI taxonomy): domain Eukaryota; kingdom Metazoa; phylum Chordata; class Aves; order Galliformes; family Phasianidae; genus Excalfactoria; species Excalfactoria chinensis. The sequence goes on from NC_092825.1 coordinate 140,133,985, forward strand.
ACAACAACAAAAGACAAAGAAACAAACAACAAAAAATCCACAATAAATTTCATTTACGAATCAATCTTCATTGTAGAATAACTAGATTATTTATAAAGGATATCTCTATAAGTAATATAATAATTTTTTAAGGGAATATGTGGATAACTGAAGGTGTAAATATTGAAACTGGGGAAGAAACATAAAATACGTAAATTGTCCTTCTGTTCCTATTTTTAGCTTTAGTTATTCCTAGCATGTTTTTACAGTATTTTATTTTCTTCGTCAGTACAGCCCTATGTAAAAAGTGATGTGTGTTTGTATAAGTGTATGCTCAATAAGAGACTGCTTGCAAAACTATGTACTTTCTGAAACACTAGTTTGCTGGAAATGAAGAGAGAGAGCATGTTTTCAGTCAGAGAAATGAGGTATCTGTGAAGTTAGCTTGATTAACCATTCTGCATATCTGCCCACACATTTAATGGCGTGCTAGTTACCACCAGAAATCTAGATACTGTTTTTTTCTTAAGTTCATTAAAAGGCATGTGAATGCATACAAAATGCAGTAAACCAAGTTGAAAAATATTTAGCGTCAAGAAACCACTTCAAATCTCTTATCAATAAATGATATAAGAATGTTATTCAAACAAAACTTTAATAGCTGAAAATATATTTAAAATTGGCTAAAATCTCCCAGCTTCTCAGGTGAAATCAAGTTGGTACATATTTTCTGCCATGCATAGTCTAAAAGCAGTTAGCTTCAGTATATCAAGACTGTGCAAATTCTGTTCTAGAAGTTCCATTGCTTTTGACTTGGACTGTGACTATGTTCTGCCTTTTCTCTAGCACTTCAAAATTCGATGTTAACAACTTAAGATGATCATCTTTCTTTAGTAACAAAAATCAGCTACAGTCTGCTGCTGTTTGTGTTTTATTTTATGAATTCTTTTATTTTATGAACGTTATGGATTATATATTCCAGATTTACTCAGTGGCCTTATGTATGTTGCTTCCCAGGGTTTGTGTCTCCTTTAGGTTTTGCTTCTAGTTCTCTTCCATGCCTTGTCTTCTTTAGGTACTACCTCTTGTGCCAGGCATGTGTGGATGTTTCATGGAGCTTGGAGTATCTAAGAATGGTGTTTTGGAGATAATACTGAAGTAGTTAAATCTCATCCATGTTACTTACCTAACACTTGTTGATATTCTTTGGAACTCTATGTAAATGTAGAATGTTCTTCAAAAACAAGACATTTTCCTTGGTGAAGCTCATGAGAAACCCCATTCCATGCCATGATGGTTTCTACAGAAATGCAACAAACACCTCCAAACTTGCATTTAATCTGTTTTTTTGTTTGGTTGTTTTGTTTGTTTGTTGTTGTTTTTTTAATTATTAGTTTGTTCTCAATCTTGCATTCAGTGCCATTTGTTTTCTTACTATTTTCAATAAATATTTACCTTATTGGTCTGTTGCTATATACTTGAAAATATTTCTGAAATTATTTTTAAAATTATAATAGCTATTACTGCCACTGTTTTGTTTCTTAAGCGACTAAAATTAATTGTCAATAGAACAGGTTGTTTAATGCCATTTTACAAATAAAACAAAAGCAAACACTCCCAACAAAGCAAAAATCAAAGCACGAAGCAACTTCAGTAATTCAATATTGCAGAAAAATGACCTGATAAGAAAAGAACACAATATGTGTGGAAGAAAACTTTGTATATGTTATTATAAAAATATTCCATGAGATAAACATTTGATTTGTTATATGTATTAAAGAACACAGCCACCTCTGGCATCTGATCTGGACTGGGACTTCTGTCCAGCTGACTTCTGGGGAACGTAGTGTCCCTACCAAGTCCAGAGAAAGCTGCAGCTTTCTCCCTCATAGCTTCAGCCAGTAGCAGAGCTGAGCACATGTTCCAGAGAAATAAAAACAGAGAGAGAGAGACATGTTGAGACAGAGAGTAGACACTGACATGGTTGGTCATCCAGGGTGCCTCAGCCAAGGGCTGTCTTCACCAATGCAGCAGCCACATAACACACAGACACAGACAAACAAAACCCCTGCCTTCCTCACTGACTGATAAGAAGTTCACCACTGCAGGCATATGCACTGCACTGTTTTGGTTCCCAAGAACACATACATATACAGATAATAAAGTTTTCAATTAAAAAAAAAAAAAAAAAAAAAGAAATGAGGAGAAAATTGTTTTCCCATATTATCAACTCCTAAATCAAAGTGAAGAGAGATTCATTTATTATTCTTCAGCTAAAACATGTGACTTGTATTTCAGAACAGCTCTCTGTGTGGTCAGAATAATTTAGATCTCTGCTAAAGTAAAGTTCTGATCAATTAATGTTTTAAATTAACTGTGGCATGCTGACCTTTCCCAGTTTCTAGACCCCCACCCAGCCACTCTCTCACTTCACTTCCCCAAGAGAATGGGTAAGAAATTGGAATGGAAAAGCCTAAAGTTTCAAATAATGACAGGGAGATAACATTGATTACCTCCGTAGGCAAAAAATAGAATAAACTGAACTAAAATAAAATTACCTCATGGCAACATAAAACAGATTTGAGTGGTGAGAAACAAATAATAAAAAAATAAAACAACTTCCCCCAACTCACCCATTTCCCAGACTCAACTTCATCAACCTCACTCCTTCTCTCTCAGCTCCTCTACCACCTCCTCAGACTGAGCTGCTCAGGGATAATGGAGCCTTCCAGTCGGTTCATAACCCTTAGGTTATGCTGCTGCTTTCTCCAGTCTTGATTTCATTGCTGTGCCGTCAGGAACTGTCTGTGTCTGATACAAAGTCCACTTACCTCTTCTCATGTAAGATACCCATGAAGCCCCCACTGCTAAAAAATACTTCCCATTTAAAATTAAAACAATAAAATTCTCTATAGTTTCACATTTTCCTTCTTTTTGTTGTCTTTTTAATATATGAATTATGTTGCTAAATATGTATACAGCTTCTGATGGTGAATATTTGAAGTGATACAAATTTTCAAATCAACAAAATAAAATATTACATAGAATGTATACAATGTGTATTAGTCAGGTCACTCTGAAAGTAATCCTTCCTATTCATTATCATGGAAATTACAAAAGATACAAAGAGCATAATAACACTATTTGATATAGAAAATTCTCAGCTACAAAACATTGGTTTTCAATAGTCGCTACCATTAGCTGTGTTTTTTCATTAGCAATGAAGATGTGTCTGCATTCTACAACTGTAAAAAATGTGCACCAGCAAAGGTGACCCACTGTAGATGTTGCCACTGCTGAAATGCTCTGCCCACTGCCTCAGGCACGTATCCTCTCGCTGGTCTCCATAAACATTCAGCAAGTGTCAGTGAATGTCAATGGGGGACACACCTTTGCTTCATACATACTTTCATGTCAGACATCATGTTGCCAGACTGCCCCTTTGTTTCCATCCATTACACAACAACAAAACGTAATAGGATGTTGGCAAGGAAGTTCAGCCTCTACTGCTGTATCACCAACATCTGCCTCTGATGCTGTGGGACAACAAGGAGGTATTACATTCAGAGCAGCTGTGGTACAGTGATTGTGACACTAATACTATAAATTTACCTTCATTCTTTTTCTTCCCCTTGTTGCACAACATGTTCTGTTTAGGATATAAATGGTATACCTAATGATATTTGTGTTTACACACTTTTTTTGGCACCAGAGAACTATAATGAACTGGTTTTTTTCCTGCCATGCATATTTTTTAAGAGCAGTAGTATATGTTTCTTTTCTAATAATAATTAAAAAAAAAAAAAAAAAAAAAAAAAAAAAAAGTTGATTTTTCTCCTGGTTATAATCTCCCTTTAAGTTCTGGAAGACTGTAATGAAGTCTCCCCAGAGCATTCTCTTCTTCTGACTGAACAAGTCCAGCTCCTTTAGCTTGTAATCATAGAATTACAGAATGGCTTAGTTTAGAAAAGATGTCTGCGGGTCTAACCCTCTACTTAAACCGGGCTTTTCAGAGAATGTGTCTCAGGACCATGTCCAGATGACTCCAAAAGAGGGAGATTCCTCAGCCAGGCTGGGCTACTTGTGCTCTTCTTGGTGTACAGATGAAACTTCCTCTGTTCTGATTTGTGCCCATTGCCTCTTCTGGCACCAGGTACTGATGAAAAGGTGTCATTCTGTCCTCTTTACACCTTCCCTTCAGATATTTATAGACATTGAGTTTATACTATTAAGAGCCTTCTGTTCTCTGGGGTAAATAGTACCAGCTATCTCAGCTTCTCCTTGTAGAAAAACTTCAGGTCCTTAACCATCCCTGTGGACCTTTGTTTGCTCTTTTTCCAATAGCTCCATGTATCTCTTGTAGATCATCCAGTCCAACCGTTCACCTATTATCAATAGGTCTGACTAAACCATGTCCCTCAACACAACATCCAGTCGTTCCTTGTAATAATAAAATCCAATGTAAGTAAAGAAAGAAAGAAAAAAAATAATAAAAAAATAATAATAATAATTAAAAAAAAAATCACTCAAACCTTCAATGAATATTAATCAGTAAGCAATTACTGGCTATTTTATAAAAGCTGGTTCTGTTATTAGGATGCAAATGACAGTTAGAAGATGTTCAAATTCTCTGTTGTTTTATTTCTTGCTCTTTTGGGAGTAGGATTGCAAATGGTTTTGCTGAAGGATTAGCAATCTATAATTACATTTTTTCCTTAGTCCATTCTATCACACAATTTTCTGTCTTATAAAAAATCAAGAAGTTGCACGAGTTAGCTAAGAGAAGAGTGGAAAACAGTGGATTTTTTTTCTTTTTCTGTGAAATGCTTTGAATGAAATTCTTCACATTTGTGAGCAGCAATGTAGTGAGTGAAGAATACCCAATGTAACAAGTGCAGTATAGTTTTGTCATCAAGAGGCAGTTGCAGGAGACAGAAAGACAAAATGTAAGCAGACAATCAGGTCTGAACCAGTTTTGCATTGATCAAGAACAAATTAACTTTCCTATAAATTTAGTTCTCCTGAGTATATTGCGAGAGTTCTGTTTCCAAGTCTAGAAATCCACATATCAAAATTTTCATAACACACATAGTACTTCAACAATACTGAACACTAGTTAGCACATACATGGAAAATTTTACAGACTTTCATAATAGCCAGGATAATTTCTGGAAATTTATTACTATTCAGAATGTACTACTATAGAAAAACTGTATAAGTTATCGGAGAACAGTTGGATGTGTATAGGGTTCATAAATCATGCAAACAAAGAGCTACAACAAGAACAACATAAAAATATACCAGGAAATAAAATTGAAATAAAATTATCATTTATGTTTTTAAGATGATTAAATGTTTCTAAAAAAATTATATGTTTGGTAGTTTATCCTCGTTATTTTTATGTTAATAGAAATCTCATTTTTTTCATGCTAGTTCTTTTTCGATTTTGTGGTCTTCTTGTTCTCTGTCTCTCTGACTTTTTTAATATTCTGTCTCTCAATGTTTGCACACTATCATTTCAGTGCAATTTTCTCAAAATATATATTATTGATTCATAAAAGAATATAGTGTTTCTTTTATGTCTGTTCTGTTCTGTCTTTTTTAGATAGAAGAAACTGCAGTGCACCTAAGGAGACTTTCCACAATCTAAGAGAATACAGATTATCTTTATTTGCTTCTTGATATTAAAATAAATAAATAAATAAATAAAACCCCAGAATAATCCAACTCACTTCTATATTTGCAAAGTATTCTGTGAAACAAAAGGTATATATATACGTATATATATATATTCACATATTGACTCTGACTCATATGGGAAGTTCAAAAATATTTTTTTACAGTATTTTATTGATGAAATGTTTTGCTTTATTACGAGGATGAAAAAAGTCCTAACAACATTTTGATGTAGTGCAATAGTAATCTGATGTGATGGAATAATGCTAATGGAATGCTAAATTAATAACATGATGTGATGGACAGTCATACTTGTTCATATGTTTTTTTTTGTTTTTTTTTTTTTTGTCAGGCCAGACTAAATAGCTAGTGTTTTGAAAGACATAATTTCAAAGCAATTTCAGAGCTTCTCCTGAAACTTTAAGACATGATTAGAGTAATCAGCTTACTGTTTTGCACTTGCTGGAAACTGTTTGTTTGCTGTACCAGTGAAAATATGCTGCCACAGCATCTACCAGAACTTAAGATGAGATTGCATCAGAATGAGAATACTTATTTGTAGAGTTTTTGTAAGTTTGATGAATCAACATAGAATGAAAAAAGAAAAAAAAAAAAAAAAAAAAAGGCATCTTCTGAAAATGCATATTGTTTCAGAATTATAACAAAAAAATTCTTATGAGGACATACTTTAGAACTTCTCAGTCACACAGACAATCACCAAAATGCACATTTTTTTCTTTTTGTTTTGTTTTGTTTTCTCAGAATGTCAGTACTATTTATGTCACCTTTGAATATATTTTCATTTACAATGTTGGAAGAAATATTTCATGGCTAATTAATCACCCTGCCAAATGAGTTAATAAAAGCATGTGATAGCAATTTGGATTAATCATATTAATATAGAAGGCATTTTTGAAAAAATAAATAAATAAATCATATAGAAATGGAGAAACAAAGCATCATTACTTTCATTATATCATATGAAACAGTATAAAATGGGATATCGAATTATACCACTTTACACTACGGACATACCACTATTGGTCATTCAGGCTCTTTCTTCTGCACCAAATGCATTTTACAGTGATTATATTTACAAATTTTTAAATTCTATGGTAATATTCTTCCAGTAATGTTTTTCTAAGACCTTCAGAATCTATACATTTAATATTAGTCAGTATTGTACCATAGTAGGCAGTATTGTCTAGCTAAAAATGCTCAGTTCACTCAACAGAATATATTTCTATACTTCTAGATTGTCAAGGCCAAGTGGAATAGCTATTCTTGATCTTTTGTATGACACTTCCTTATTTTGATTTTTGTTTGAACTGAAACACAGCCTCCAGGAAAACAAACAACTAATCAACCTCCTCCTCTTCTTCTAACCCCAAAAGCCCACACAAATAACAACCTCAGTTCAGTTTTCTAAAAAATGTCCATTCATAACCATATGCTACAGCATTAATTATATTTTCTTTCAATATCAAGAAGTCATCTCTGGTAAGAATTTACCAATTTTTTTCTTGCTTAAATTAGACTTAATATAACAGTATACCCACTTAAAAGTTCATCTATAAGACTGTAAATTAACACTTTTTCTGTATTAAAATGTCTTTATCTTTTGTTTTAATGCAGTGACCACATTTGTATTCTTTCAAGTTTCCATAATTAGCATAACTGCTTTTGTATTAGAGCAAGTAATGTCTGTGTAACTTTGATGAGCTAAGCTTCATGTTCTTCATTCAGACCCCTGTAGTTACATTTTCTTTATATATTCTGAATATATATGACATACTCCAAATACATCCTGTTGTATTTCCTGACATACTTTGACATTAGCTTGCTTTGCCTTAGCTGTCAGTGTATGTGAATTTGCTTTGCCCAAGTTCTTAGATAACCAAAGGCTATGTGATTGCTAACACAAGAGTAAAAAATAAACAAAACAAAACAAAACAAACAAATGAAAACATACACAGAAAATCTCTAACATAAATCAAGCACCTTGACAAGACAAAACAAAGAAAAATAACAACAAAACTGTAAAACAAGCAATAAACAAACAAAAACCCTCACAATTTGTATTAATAAACCTTTCTTCTCAACAAGGTTTGTTAACTTGAACTCTGCTCCTCATTAATGTTTCCATATAAGGGTTTTGTTGTTTTTTTTTTTTTTTATATGTAGAGGCCAGGCACAGCAAGCTGTATCTACCCAGCACATATCATGAAAAGAATATGACTTGTGTGCATAAAAGGAATCTTGTGTCTGTTAAGAGCTGAGATATGAGTTTTCTGTGAATGCCAAAAGCTATGTTGTACATAATGGTCTATTATATTTATTCATACAAATATATTTATGTATATTTGAGGTCAGAGTAGGAATTTTTCTCTTTTCATCATGCTAATCTGAGGAATTCATTTATAAAGTACATTAATCCTGGCCTTCATTTTGATAGTCTAAACTTTTAAATTCTTTCTGTAAAGATCTCAATTTCCTCAAATTTTATTCTACGCCTTTTCATTCCAGTTCCAGCTTAATTTCTTCTTTCATTAGCATGGATGAGCTCTTATGTTCTGAAATATTTATCTACTTTCACTGGAATTGCCTTTACAGAAATAGTCTGATTTTTTTATTTTATTTTTTTCACAAGTCTTAGACCCTGCCTCATTCTTGAAAAACTCCTGGATGTCAATGTATTTAAGATGACATTAATGCTGGAACTTATCCATCTAAATTCAGCTGCTTATTCAGGGACACATAAAGCTTCTTGACCAGGACCCTGTCTAAGTAGTTTTTGAGGATGTCACCCACACAGTAAAGGAGTGATTTCTGGTGTTCAGATGGAGTCTGCTGTTACAATTTGTGCCCATTGCCCCTTGTCCTGGTACTGGCCATCACTGAAAAGAACTTGGTTCCATTTTCTTTGCACCTCCTTTCATGTATTTATGCATATCAAGACTATCCTCCCAAGTCCTCTCTTCTCTGGATTGAACTGTCTCAACTCTTTCAGCCTCTCCTTATAAGAACTAGTTTCTTGATCAAACTCATGGATCTCAATTGAATACCTTCTAGTATGTCTAGGTCTGTTGTACTGAAGTGCTCCAAAATAGATACAATACTCCAGATTTGCTCTTACCATCACTGACCAGATCACTTTCACATAGAGCTTTACTTGTCTTAATTTAGTTGATTTGCCACCCTAGTTTCAAAAACAAGCTATCAAATTTTCTGCAGAACACTATTAATACTGCTAAACAAGTAGGAAAATAGACGGGAAAAAGGAAAGGAGAGGAGAGGAGAGGAGAGGAGAGGAGAGGAGAGGAGAGGAGAGGAGAGGAGAGGAGAGGAGAGGAGAGGAGAGGAGAGGAGAGGAGAGGAGAGGAGAGGAGAGGAGAGGAGAGGAGAGGAGAGGAGAGGAGAGGAGAGGAGAGGAGAGGAGAGGAGAGGAGAGGAGAGGAGAGTTCTGAAACAGAAACAAAGAAAACTAGTGACATATATTTAAATTTGTTTCAATAACATTATCCGTAATAGCAAGATCAAACAAAATGAACAAAGAAAAACAGCTGTGACTAGAAAGAAAATGATATTATGAAAAAGAATTGATATTTGTTCACAAGAGAGGTAGTTTGAAAACCAGATCACCAAAGGATATTAAAGGGGAATAGTAGTTTTAGAGATTAGATAAAGACACATGCTCAGATATCTATGAGAAAAGAAACTATGAGGCAATGGTAGGCTTTTATACATCCTTGATTATTTATTTATTTATTTTAATTGGCATCACTTATAAAATAAATCCAACCAGAAAACTGTGGATAGGCACAGGTAAGTAGGTGATGGATATAAAGTGGTCAGATAATGCAAATGGTAGAATGTAGGACCGAAAGAAGAAAAAAAAACTTTTGCACTGAAAATGGGAAAAAATAGGAAGATTTTTCAGAGAGTTGTAACAATGGCTGCTTAGAGAGGCTGTGAAGTCTCCTTCCCTGGAGTTATTAAAGATCTGTCTGGATGCCTATCTGTGCTACATACTGTAGTGAACCTATTTTAGTAGGGAGGCTGGACTTGATGATCTCTTGAGATCTCTTCCAAGCACTATGATTCTTTGATTCTGCATGACTCTTCCAAAACATGAAGAACAAATAGATATCAAGTTAACAGTGAATTTAGTCCCTTGCAGTTATATTCACCAAACACTTAAAGATTTATCCAAAGTATCTTCAAATACATTGTAAATTTTATCACAATTCACAAAACATTTTCATGTTCTACAAACTAAGAAAATACTCAACTAAGAAAATAAAATTAAAGAAAAATGATAAAAGTCACAGTTATGAAGTTCTGAGAAAAGAGATCAAAAAGCGAAAAGTACAGCAAGTATCCTACATTCAGAAATATCAGATTTGATAATCTTCATATCAGAGGGGGAAGGATACTATCTATCACAATGTCTAGTGATTACCTAGAGAATGAGTACATTTGCCGGACATCAATAAGAAAATTTCAGACTTTAATAGCAGTGAAAATATGCTTTGTTATGCACACTGTTTTTTATATGATCAGCATCTAATATTTGATGTGAAAGTGAAAAAATAATCTGTGAAAAGCAGAGGAAAAATATATATATATATCTTCCTGGACTGTTGAATGTGATAAAATAGTAAAACTATGAAAAATGATGTAGTGTAATAAAATGATTTTGACAAATAGAAATATAGCGGAATCTAGAGTTAGGCCTCTTTGAAATGAGAAGAAAAAGAGACTTAAAACTTGAAAAAAGATAGATATGGTATTCTTTGATGAAGAAATGTCATAAAAATTCAAATTTTCAAAGTGTCTTTGACATTTTTTAGTCTACCCTTTCTGTTGAAGGGGATGGAAGACATATTTTTTGTAAGGGAAAGGTACTGAAGGGAAAACTAACGTTTTTAAGAATTAGTGTAAATTTCCAGTTAGTTGTCAGAGGTTACTGTTCAACCTACAGTGGATGGATGCCCACTACATGCTAACCCAAGTTGCCAGTGACCTGAATTAAATCATCTCTTGACTTTAGAAATCACGTTGATGTTCTGTTACAGTTCTCATTGTAATATTTACTGAAGTCTTTAAACGTTAGACATAGTAAAAACAGTTGTAAAAGTCTATTGCTCTTCCTTCCTTCCAAAGCAGCATTATTTGGTTCTACAAGATTTTTTATATTTGCCTTTGGATGACGTTATTTAGAGTGTACTTGACATTGAAATAATATCCTCAAGGAGCCATTTAATGTCTCACTACAGGGGCTGTTTTATATAACAACCTTTTCTTAAATATATTATTGTTTAAATATTAATTTATATTTAATAATTAAAGATATAAATTTATTTAATAATTTAAAATATTAAGATTTATTCAATTTTTTTTTTATTCTTCATACCTGCTTAAGTTGCCTTCTTGCTCTTCAGTTTTAATACTGTCATATTTATTTTTAATCTTTTAGCCAAGGATTATATACCTAGTTTAATACCTGCTTGTGTCTCAGTTGTTCTGCTGTCTTATTCTGGACTCTCTTCAAATATTGATTATCTTGCTGGAAAAATGGTTACCCAGAAAAGAAAGAAATATACTAAGCACATCTACCTGGTCTCAAGATAGATGCTTATAATGCTTATAACTTCTCTGGTTTAGGACATCAATTTCTGTTCTGATTACGAGTCTATTTTTATCTACTGCACCAGGCAGCAAGCTCATTTCTAGTTTACTGCTTAATATCCCCTTTAATTATGTCTGATTGATACAGCTATTGGTTTCAGGGAGTCATTATATTTCTCTGTGAGATGAGAGATAACATGAGAATTTCTATAGAATCATGATTGAGATGGAATTGCTACTTCTTGTTACTAACGCAGGTGATATGATAGTGTTTAAGCTCTTCAGACATTCTAAAACTGGTAAATTCAGATATGTACTTGAAGTCAATCCAGGAAACTACACTTTAATGAGCTACTTAGAAGATTATTGCACAATAAACACCTTCCTTAACTAAAAAATCAAGAAGCACAGTAGGTACATTTTCTTCTTTCATCATGCTTAGAAAATTCTGCTTACTTTTTATTGTCCTTGTTTTCCTGTCTTCTCTCAAGTTCAAGGACATTTAGGATTTGTTCCTCCTCCAAAGCAGAAGAATTTTTGTGTGGAATTAGCATTTTATTTTCTGTTACTTTTAGTAAATATAATACCAAAATATTCATCATGCTGAGTATACAGTTTGGAATCCTAATATAGTTGTATGAGTGTTTGTCAGCATATTTGCAATACACTAGCAAGATGTTCCATATGTTCCACAGTTTTTATTTTGGCATTTTAAAATTCATCACAACTCTTTTCTGCTTTGGACACTGAAAAGAATGAATATGTAATTCCATTTTATTTTTTAAATTATTATTACACTGTCAGTAACAAAAGCAAATTCTGATTGATGATGGGCACGATTTTAAATGGTTTTATATATTTTTTCACATACTGATATCCAAAGTCAGAAGATTTTAGAGAGACTTAAAAATCATAAAGGAGTAAGCTCCTACTCTCTATTCTGAATGTGTTTGTTTTTTTTATAAACTCATCACAATAATTTATATACTTCCAGTCTCCATTCATGATAGCTAAAAAAAACCAAACACTACTACTTAAGTATTTGTTACTCCATAGCAATATTTGTTCAGTCACATATTCTTGGTATAATGTCTGGCCTTCAGCTTACACTACAGAAAATGTTTGAGGCTTCTACAGGTTATCTGCTACCTACATATGGATGCTTCAGAGAACTTTGAAATTCTCATATCATACTGGAAACATAAGTTTATCTTAAAATCTTATTTTTTTAAATTACCTCTGGAGATCACCTAGTCCAAATTCCTAGCCAGAATAGGTCTATTCAAGAGCAGGTTGTTCTCAGAGCAACTTCCAGTTGAGTTCAGAATTTCTCCAATGATCGAGACATCTCAGCTTTGTTTCATAATCCAGCCCAGTTCTTGATCACCCCTGAAGAGATTTTTTTTTATTTTTTTTTTTTCCTTTTTTCCCTACAGAACCACAGGAACTGACCTAAACAAAGGCCACAAGATTGGGCTACAAAGGCGCTTAGAAGCCTGGAGCATCTCCCTTATGAGGAGAGGATGAGACACATGGGATATTTCAGCCTGAAGAACAGAAGATTGAGAGGGGATCTTATCGCTGATTATAAATATCTAAAGGGTGGGTATCAAGTGCATAGGGCCAGGCAAATTTCAGTTGTACTTAGAGTCAGTCAGAGACAAGACCACAGACTGGAACAGAGGAATGTCCATCTGGCAAGCCTCACCATATGCCAGTTGGAACTATGTGTCCAAATCACCTACCAGGTTGAACATCCAGATAACAAAACACTTTGGAGTTGTATAAATAATGTAAACTGCTTAATGATTGTCAGAAATAGAATAACCCGAATCAAAGGAGAAATGCTTTATTTTAATGATCTGAAAAACATATTTTCCTTTAGACTCGTGACTTAATAGAATGTAGAAAACATACAAGTTAAATATAAATAAATAAATAAATAAATAGAGCAAAAACATTACTCTGACAAGATTTTCTCATGTTATTTCACATCTAAACTTCACATTGTTGTTGTCAGTTCTGTGGAAAGAACTTCTGCTATTTTTGTAATAGTGCATCTGAAAAAAACCCTCTGTATTAGAAATTCACCTCTGGAAATATAGTAAATGATACATCCTTGAAGAACTGATAAATGCACCTTCCCTTCAACCAGAATTAAATGTAAGAGTTTAATCTCTGCTAAAGTGTATTTCATCTGAGAAGAGGGATAGAAACAACACTGTCTCAATTTTTCTCATAAATTCATGAAATGCATGTAATTATTCAGTCACATTAAGTTTTAAGTCTCTGACGAACTTTGTAAACCTTAATTTTTTACTTATTCTGATTTTCATTTAATCTTCTATTTCCCAAGACACTGAATATAATTCTACTTACAATTTAGGCAGAATGAAATAAGTTAAACATCAGAACATCATGCAGGATTTGTGATTTGTCATAAATTTTCTGGATAAACTCTCCATTAATCAAAATACAAACTCTGAGATGACAATAGAGGCCCTTCTTAGATACACAACTTCAGTGTAGACTGCAACCCCATAGACTTATAATTACCTTATTTCTATTGCTAGTAGCAGACATCAGATTTTATATTAACTTCACATAAACTAAGAATTTAGCTTTGCAAGATTTATTTGTCTATACTTGTCTTGATTTGATTCTGTTTAAGCTTAGTTAATAGGAGTTCTCTCACAACCAGGTGTCTGTTAAGCAATTACATTTTAGTTTTTGTTTAGCATTGTGTGATTACTATAAATATTGCTATCACAGTTTTGATATATATTTAACTAATAGTATTAACTCATTGTTTGAACATAGGACATTTGTGCAACTGACATTACACACACACAGTACTTATCATTACATATGCTGCAAGCTGTTTTATAAAATTGTGTTTTAACTCATTTAAATACTACTTTGAATCAAGTTTTACATATACATTTTTGTGTCTATTTGTGGAATTATCGTATATGAAGGCACAAGGCACAGTAGTGTATTGCAAGCTGAACTGATCCAGAATTTTATTGCTTCTTTTTATATTTCTGTGACATGATTTTACTATTTTCAGTTGAAAATTAGTATGGAATAAGAGATGATTAATAATGCTACTTACATTATCTATGTGTTTTCAGATAGAATTTGATCTATGGCCTACCATTCCTAGATGTCTGTTTACAGGTAATTAAGTTTGTGGACAGAACCTGAATTCTGATTTGTGTATTGAACTTCAGTAGAGTAAAAGCACCACAAATATACTGACAAAAGAAAGGCTGAAACAGTTCGATTGAAATCCTAAATTTCACTTTGTGTCACACTGAGACACTAAACAAATCTACTCCAATTGTGGTGCTTTGAAATCTGTCAGGAATCTGTCCAATAAATCTTCTCCATACAACTGTAGGTTTGTGACCCATTGTGACCCATTTCTTTTCAAATGATCTGTAGAACTATAACTTGCGATGTATTTAAGATAATATGCATAATTTTATTTTTCAGATTTTTTTTTTTTTTTTTTTTTTTTTTAAACAGGAGAGAGTAGAAATAGTAGCAAATGTTTCAGATTAGACAGGTGCCAAAGAATTTTAAATGAAAATGAATATTTATGTCTAAAGAAAAAACAAGTTCTAAATTACTTGAAAGTGAGATAATTTAAACATCAAAATCTTGGCAAATCCCACATTAAGTATTGGCAAAAAACTGGAGGGGAGTTTCTGAGAGAAATTCTGAACGCTTCAATATGACATTCAGTAATTTTGGATTAATGACTCCAAGCAGCATTACTGTTTTTGAGTTAAAACACTGAAGTGCTGTAGAACTGCAGTTACTATCTCAAATTCAATTCTTCTGAGATGATATCTCCAAAATATAAACATTACAAATTTTATTATTTAAAATTAATAATATTATTACATAATAATAATTAAATAATAATAATTAAATAAAATTAATATTTTATTTATTTATATTTATGTATTAATATATAACATAATATAGAATTATATATTTATTTATTTATATTTATATTTATTTATATTATTTATAATAATATTTAAAAAGACAAAAATATTATTCTGGCCTCCATCAACTTACAGGATATTTTCTATCACATCTCTTCTGATTATTATATCTGATAGCAGAATGGCTGCAGCAACAACAGCTTTTCCAGTCCTTAGTTTCTCTGCTGTTATTGATTCTCCCACACACTTTCATTTTTCTATAGAGGAAACAAAGAAACAAACAAAAAACCAAACAAAAACCATTTAAAAACCAGTTAATAGGTAAAATATGACTTTAACTTTTGTGCAGATCAAACATCAGTGCCTGAATTCCTTCAGGCTCTCTCTCTCTATTTTTTATCCAAAAATTTCTCTTCCTTCCTGCTATCATGACAGGAAAAATCCACTGTTACTGGCAGTGAACCATAAGTGGGAATGACTGTTCCATTTTGTCCCTTTTTACTGCCTGTAGGAAATTGCTATAATGATTTCCATCAAGTCAGACTTGGCATATCCAAGGAGGTCAGCTTTGAAAATAAAATAGCATTGCTTTAAATATTACATAAAATTTATAACTTTTTTTTTTTTTTTTTTTTGTCACATATGTGACAGTTAGAATGTAAAACAGCAACAAACAATACTAAAAATACAAGAAAAAAACGTATTTGAACTGCCTAGTTATATAGATTTGTTATCAGAAAGCAATCAGAACAGGAAATTACATTTTACAATTTGTCTAATTTCTAAGTGTACAAAACAGTTAAAGAACATGATTTCCAACAAAATATTTGGTGTCCAGAAAAAGAACATTTATATCTCAATAAATGCACAATATAGGTATGTGAATGATTGTACTATAACAAGAAAATTAGTAGGATTTTTTCTGTTTTTTTCTGGTTTTTTGTTGTTGCTGTTTTGTTTGTTTGTTTGTTTGTGCTTTAGTGCTCACTATAATTCCCATCAGTAGTATTTAATTATAAGAAGAAAACTAGTTCTAAGGAAGGATCAAATCACTTAACTTTATCTTTCTTTATGTTTTATGTTTAATCACTGCTGTCAAACATGACTATATATAGTCATTCCATTGCAGATAAAACTGATGTCTTAAGGAAATTATTTATTTCATTTGTACTCCAAAATGAGTCACTTTTTTGAAACGCTTTTCTCCTAAGTAGCCATAGAAAAAACCCAGCTAGCTCAGACCACATTCTTTTTCTAATGGAAAATAAAATAAGAAAATATATTTCTAAATACAAACCAATGTCATACTAATAATATGGCACATCGGATTGATTTCACCTAATTATAGAGGTCACCAGTAACCACTTATATCTGAATTAGTTTAATATAGTGTGCTTTTATTTCACGGAGAAATAAGTGACTTCCTTTGCAAGAAATATGACCTATCTATCTTAGATTTGATTATATGTTAGAATGGAATGAATTATTCTTTGTATGTGTAGGACTCTCTGAAAATAATGTGCAATACACCAAAGAAACAAACATAAAATTTCAAGAGTTCCATATTCATCTGATTGCACCAAAGACTGTTTACAACAAAAAGGCTTTGTCCTGTAATTAATGTAAAGTTTAACGTGTGAAAATATACACATATGCCCAGAGTAAAGAATCAAGTAGAGCAACAAAGAAGCTAAGGTACACAAATTATTGTGGGGGAAAAAGCATGTAAGAAACAATATCTTTGAGACTATGTCATGCTTAATGACTCAAATTAATGCTTATGTTCTAAGTAATGCACAACACTTATGGTCTTTACCTTTTATAATCCAATACTTGCTTAAAAAAGCATAGTGATCTGAAAGTAGATGATGCAATATTTTAATTTTACATATTTTTCAGCAGGGCAGTATACAAAACTATTCTGATATTGTTAGTTAATGCACTAACAAAGGATAATAAAAGGCTGAAGGAGCTTTACTAAGCTTTGAAAATCTGTTTTGCCCTGTTCTATAGTCTGTTTTGAACAGCTTGTGCATCTTCATTTTAATATCCAGGAAACATGGTCTGTGTTAAAGTTCCAGTGCAATATGTCCAAGACTTCTGGTCTCCTCATGGGCAAACACAGATAGCATGCTGGAAAACACCACAGCTTTTTCCTTGCTCATACACTAGGTTTATTTTTCCAGGAAAAAAAAATAAATAAAAAAGTAGGACAACAGCTGAGAAGAGTGTACTTCATATACACTATGAAGATTTGCATCAGGGAACAGGAAAACATTAATGAGTTCCTGAATTTAGAAATATTCATAGTATCTCAGAAATCCACAGACTGTTCTGGCTTAGGATTTCATGGCAATAAGCTAAGCCATGGATGGAGCATCTCAAAGTATCTTAGGAAAGGAGAATTTTAAAAAATGCTATATTATTATATTGAAACAATAAACCATGATGAAAACCTGTGGGGTAGAGAAAAAAAAAAAAAAAAAAAAAAAAAAAAAGCAAAAATGTTTCCATGGAAGTTAGACATACCATCCTTAGCTCTCAGTCTTTGTGCAAATATTTTGTAAGGATCAGCTGGCACACGATTCATTGGCTGAAAGAAAACTACAGCCTCAGGTTTTGTTATAATCTTCTGACTAAATATATCTCTTTCATGCTATCAGAACAGATTTGTAGGACTATTCTGATCTTCCTGAATATGAAGAAACACCAGTTTTAGTTCTTTGCAAAAATAGCAGAAGAGATAGTAAGTATTCCATTGTGCAGATAGGAGATTTTAGTTTTAATGAATCCATTACTTTGTGATGAACTGCTAGCAGTGAATACACATCTTTAAAAGATTCTGCTCTCTCTCTCTCTCTTTATCTCTCCCTTTTTGAATGTATGTAATAACTTTTATGAAACAATTTTATTTTATTTTACACATAATCTGTAGGGCAATTATGGTGGCTTAGTAAACTGGTTATTTCCCATTGGATATTATAATTCATAACAAACTAATTAATATTTTATCTGAAAGCACTATGAACTTTCACTTTTTTTTTTTAATAATTAAAAAAAAGTTGCTGAAATAATCAATGGCAATTACAAATACATGAAATGCATTAAATGATAATTTAAATAATTAATTATGCATTATTACATTGGCATACTAATCATTTCTAGTGAGAGCACAGAATATTATACATACTTCTAAAACAATTGTGCTGACCATTTCAACTACTAATAAAACTTGTGTATTGCTGGTTCAGAATTATAAAATTTAGAGAGAATAATGGCATGAAGGATTTATTAATCATTTGAAAAAACAAGAAATCTGCCGTCTAATTAATATTTTGATCTTCCTCAGGATCATGGCAGAAGCAAAGAATGTGTTTAAAATCTGATGCCTTCTGTGGTACAGAGGTTTTTCTTCTATAACTTAAAGCAATAACAGATTGAAAAAAGGAGAAGTCTGAAAGCTGGTTTTTATAGGTATGTGTGACACAAAAATCCCTTTAGAAAGAGCATAACAGAATACAGTTTCTTTCTGTTTTTTGAAGGCATGACTCAATGGCTGCATCCGGTGAGATGAGGGATTATAAGTACTCCATGTAACCAAAGCAACAGAAAAAAATTCATTTACTAAATTGTGACTTCACAGCTCAGTATAGACAGCTTATCGAATGTTGCTCTCTAGAATGTTAAGTTTGTCTTTCTTTTTCTTTCTTTTCTTTTTTTTTTTTTTTTTTTTTTTTTTCCATGAATGTCAATTTCCCTTCTAACAGAAAATCCAGACAAACATGGTATATTCAGAAGTTGTCCTTCATATCTCTCATAATAGTGTGTTAGAACAGATCATCACAAGGTCATAGAAAGACTGAGGTTGGAGGGAATCTCTTGAGATCATCTAGTCCAACCTCCTTGTGCAAACAAATTCACTTAAGGTCACACCTTGGGTTTTGAAAATCTCCAAGGAGAGAGATTCTACAACCTCTTTGGACAACCATCGCTATAGTTGTCTGACACTGACACAGTTAATAT
Source organism: Excalfactoria chinensis (assembly GCF_039878825.1). Classification (NCBI taxonomy): domain Eukaryota; kingdom Metazoa; phylum Chordata; class Aves; order Galliformes; family Phasianidae; genus Excalfactoria; species Excalfactoria chinensis. Next base: position 140,153,253 of record NC_092825.1, read on the forward strand.
GTGCTTCCTGATAATCAGATGGAACCTCCTGTATTCCAGTTTGTGTGAAATAGATGTGTTTCTCAGTCTTCCTTTTATTTCTTACAAGCTGTAGTGAGCTTTTTATTACTACCCGAGGAAATGAGAAAGAAAAAGGAAGTGAAGGAGAGAAATAGGAAAGAGGAAAAATTAAAGGCTTGTTGGCATTATTACCAATAATAACAACGCTTTAAAAGATACTTTTCATAAACAAATTTCATGAGCAAGTTATATCAGAGTGTATTATACATGGTTTACAAATACCTTCTTGGAATCAGCTTCTACCACATGATATCATGCAGAAAGAGTTTTGAAGGAAGCGAGAGTTCATCACTCTCTCTTTTGTACTACTCAGGGGGCAAACCAGGCTTTGATTGATGGTTGATGAGTAATTACCTGTGTGTCACCTATTACATGCATTCAGCCTATATGTATAATTATTTTCATTTTCCTTTTATCTATTTTAGTAAGTAGTTTTATCTCAATCCACAAATTCTACTGGTTTGGTTTGGTTTGGTTTGGTTTGGTTTGGTTTGGTTTGGTTTGGTTTGGTTTGGTTTGGTTTGGTTTGGTTTGGTTTGGTTTCTCTCCAGCATTCCACTGGTAAGAGGGGGAATCAAGCAAATGACTGTGTGATGCTTAGCTACCTGCCAGGATAAAACACAGCACCCTAGTAGCTGGTGACCTGAATTATTCATCTCCTGACATTAGAAATTATGTTGGCAATCTTTTACAGCTCCAACTGTTATGTTTTATGAAGTTGTCAAGTTTTAGACACAGTATAAACAATTAAAATAATCTATTCCTTCTTCCTTCCAAAGTAGTATTATGTTCTACAAGGTTTGTATGTTGTTTTCTCTTTATTTTTTTACTCTGAATGGTGGTACTTAGAGTGTGCCAAACACTAAAGTTTCCAGTAATGTCCTCAAGAAGCCATTTCATGTCTCATTATGGGCACTTTGGGAATTGTTTTATATAATTGTTTTATATAACAACCTTTTCTTAATTTTATTTACCTTTTTCTTTTTTTTTTTTTGTTTTTTTTTTTTCTTTATTTGCTTAAGATGCCATCTTGTCATCCTAATATTGTCATTTTTGTTTTTAATCTTATTTTTACCCTATGTGAAGGAATTAATTTTCTTGAAATTCCTTTTCACGTTCATCACCTCAGACAGAATCCTAAGCTCTTCGGCAGTTTTTATCTACTGTATTATTCTTTTACACTATAGTGAGATCTTCAGATTGTACTAACATGGTGATATTTTGAGTTCCAGTCCTGTACAGTTTTTCTTGAACATAAAAATACAGGGACAAAAGTACTGGGTTTGGTCAACAATTTCTATCTAAAAATGGCCAAATGATAAGCTACTGGGGAAATAAATTTAAAAAATTAATAAGGGGGGGGAGAGGGGAATGTATCATTCTTTCCCATAATAACTGTCAGAATCCAAATGCTTATGGTCAAGCTAATTAAGTGTTTCTTTAATCCATAACATATCTTTTCTGATACAACCTATATACTTCTGTAAAGGAGTGTCCCAACCTGAATATTGTAGGGAACACAAACAAACAAAACAACAATAACAACAACAAAAACTTTCCCATCTTCTGTTGCCATCTAACATTCTCTGACTATTGTGCAACTAATGTTAATAAGCAGTTTCTGTCCATGTTTTTTGTTCTGCTGATATGACCACAAATCGTTTCTTTTGGTAGGTCACATCCAAAAGAACAAGAGTGTTCAACTCTTGTGATTTGGTATTTCTTAGGATGTGTTTAGACCCTCAAAAATCTGTTAGATGCTTAAGCTCTGCTTGAACTGATAAGTCTCTTATACACAAAGACTTCTTAAGAGCACTGAATGTTGTCTATAGACTCATCAATATTATGCACTTTGAAAAGGCTAATTGAAAAGGACTGCACAACAATCCCACAGATGAGTACAGACAGGGAGAAGAAATCCTTGAGAGCAGACCTGCTGAGAAAGATTTAGGGGTCCTAGCAGTTCAAAAACATAAGCCAGCAACATGCGCTTACAAACTTGAAAGCCAATGGCATCCTGGGCTCCATTAGGAGAGTGGCCAGAAGGAAGGAGGAGGTGATTGTCCGTCTTTACTCTGCCTTCATTAGGCCTTACCTGGAATACTGCACCCAGGGCTGGGGCCCCCAACACAAGAGTGATGTGGAGCTTTTGGAGAGAGTACAGAGGGGGGCCACAAAGGTGATCAGAGTGTAGGGGCACCACTCCTGTGTACATACACTGAGGGAGATGGGTTTGTTCATCCTGGAGAAGAGAAAGATCCAGGAAGACCCCATTACAGCCTTCCAGTATTTTAAGGGTGATTATAAACAGGAGGGAAAGCAAGTTTTTACGCATATAGATAGTGATACCACAAGGGGCATTGATCTTATACTAAAAGAGGGGAGATTTGGATTAGATATCAGGGGGAGGATTTTCAGAGAGAGGTTGGTGAGTCACTGGAGTAGGTGGCCCAGAGAGGTTGTGGATGCCCCTGTCCATGAAGACATTCAAGGCGGGCTAGATGGGGCCCTGAGGGAGCCTGTTCTAGGGCTTGATCTAATGGTTGGTGACCCTGCCCATAGCAGGAGGGTTGGATTTAGATGACCTTGAAGTTCTCTTCCAACCCAAGCCATTCTATGATTCTATGATTTTCTCTCCCTCTCTGCTTTTGTGAGTTTCCATGTGGAATATTGTACTCAGCTGTGGAGACAACAACACAAAAATAAATAAATAAATAAATAAATAAATAAATAAATAAATAAATAAATAAATAAATGTCTGCTGGAGCAGATCAAGAGGACAACAGGCATGATCTGAGGTCTGGAGTACCTCTCCAATGAAGACATGTTGCTCAGTTTAGGAATGAAAAGGCTCTGGGGAGCCCTTATAGTGCCCTTTCAGTACCTAAAGAGGTCCGGCAAGAAAAGTAGAGATAGGGTCTGTCAGAAAGAGTAGTGACAGAACAAGAGGTAGTGCCTTTATATTTAAAGTAGATTTAGACTAGATGTGATGAAGAAATCATTTACTCAGAGGGTGGTGAAGGACTGGAACAGGCTGCCCAGACAAGTTGCAGATGCTCCATCCCCGGAAGTGCTCAAGATTGCATTGGATGAGGCTTTGGGCAACCTGAATTGGTGGTAGGTATCTTTACCCATGACAGGGGCTTTGGAACTAGATGATCTTGATGGCCCTTCTAACACATACCATTCTATAATGATGTGACCCTTCCCAGAACTATGATTGGAATGATGAAGTCTACATAGGAGGATAAAAATGACATGCCTCTAATATGTGGGTTCTCTCATGTAAGTGATGTTAAAACTGAAGAATACCTTTCCTGATTTGTTAGCACTAATTTGAGTACTTATCATCTGACATGCTTAATACCAGAAAATCAGAAATACATGAATTTTGAAAACTGCATTTAACATTCTAATTCCTTGTCTTTAATTGATATTCAAAGTAAGCATATGTTAAATGGTCTAGTGCTTTATTAGCATTCACTAGTGTCA